>NW_008707245.1:478942-681527 GCF_000327385.1 Lottia gigantea | reverse complement strand
ATATTTCTTTGATAGTCAACATCCTTTGATAATTTAGGACTTGCCTCATCATCTGACGAGGAGTCACTGTCTAATGTGTCACTAGCTAGTCTTTCACTACCTTCCGCTTCCAATTGATCACTGTCTTTGGGCTTCTTTACTGTGGTCTTCCAGACAGGTGGGAGGTCCAAGGCAGCCATATTTTTGGCTGCATTTTTATATACTAAGTAAATATGACCATCAACTGTTATTGGATCCAATCCCATAACCTAAAAAACAAAAAATAAATAGTATACATTGACAAGAGCCTGCAATATCAGTTGCTGCTGGCAGAGGATGTTAACTTGTCATCTACCAACCAACCAACCAACATAAGACAACATGGCTTAGGGCTTAACTCAAAGCACAGAGTAAAGCAATTGAAAAGGGATACAGGTTCTTATAACTAGACAAATCTCTAATACTTCAAAGTGTCCACTGAGCTAAGAACATTATTTCAGTACCTTCATTCCTGCATTTCAACATAGAAAAATTCTAAAAATGAAAGAACTTACAGAAATTTCAAATTTAAATTCTTGTGGTTCTGTGATTGATGAGTGGAGCAGTGTTATTGTATCTTGTTCAGCTTCAACACCCTAAAATATAGAATGAAATGGAGTTTTAACTGATGGAGCTTATGAAAGGAGCAAAGCCATACAGTGTGCAATAAGGAGCAGCATTGGCCTAATGATATCACATTTTCCTATGTCAACCCTTCTGATCTGCATCACTGACATGCTGGAACCAAATTTAAACCGAAAGGCTGTGATCAGACCGTAGCGATAACAAGCTAGTTCAATGGCACTAACTGACAACAACTTTTAAGCACTAGTTCAATGTAACAAACTTACCACTTTTCTAAGAGCTAGTCTAATATGATCTTTGTTTAAAGTCCATTTGTTGTCTCCACTCATTGGAACCGGCAAATATAACTTCTTTAATCGAGCAGATGTCTGAAATATTTCCAAAAGACTTCCAAATTTGGTGCTTTAGGTAAATTTTGCAAAATCATTACGCATCCTCATGACTCACAATGTCATTTTTTGCCTGATTACAGAGCCTAGAAAATGTTAATATCTCATTTGAAATTTCTCCTTTTTTTAAATGCTATGCTGTAAAAAAAGTATGCTGCACATAAGCATTTGTCCAAATGATCTCTTCAATAACATAAAGAGTAGTTTGGTGCCATGAAATCCTGATATTCTTAAGGTACTTACAGTCATGGAGAATTTGGTAACTTTCTTCTTTCCAGTTTTATCCTGCAAATAGAAATGAGAACTCAAGAAAATGTGACATAATCCACTTTCATACTGTTCGATTGTGGGCAGAATTGGAAGACACAAAACCTGTTCAGAACACTCTAATCAAGCCCCACCTTAATCACTTTCAACAGCTATCCACTAAACAAAATATTTCATATTATATACCTTTTCAACAGTTTGATATTCTGCCAGATTTTCTGGTGAAGCATACACAGCTTTTTGTCTGGGGTATAAACTGTTTCTAAACATTTTCCTAGATACTGTTACTAATTCTCCTTCTACTCCAAGTCCTGCAAAAAAAAACCCCAAGACCAATAGTAGTAGTCATCTCTAAAACTTCTTAGCTCACTGAGTTGCAGGTCCAATTTCTTACCAGTCAAAAGATCAATTTTTCATCCAATCACAACATTCAGATAAGAATGTTAAATTTAATTTTAATAAACCCTCCAAGGAAATAAACAATCTTCTCTTGCACTTACCAAGAATATTTTCTTTCAAAATACATTGTATAGGTGGAAGTGGATTACTATGAACTCTTTCACAGAAATCATAAATCAGATGACGTGTCCTGATTTTGGGATTGCTGCCAATTTTAGCCAAGCCTGGTTCATGTCTTCTTTTAACTATGACTGTACTCTGAAACACAGTGATAATACAGTCTCAAATTAAAATTTGGCAAAGAGACAGAGATATCAACCCTGTGCTTAATCCCAAAAGCACTGGAGGTGGCATCAGAATTTTATTCCTGGTATTACTATAGAGAAACTTTGTAATTCTAGCATGAATGCTATGGGTGCTATTGATATCTGAAATTGAGCTTTATCAATAGACTTTTAGCTTATATTTTGATGAGTGTATCTCTTTAAGGTACATACCCTTAACTGCTGAAAGTTATAAGATGGTAGAACAGATTTGGTTTGTCTAGAAATGGATGGTAGAGCCTCAGTCACTACTCGTTTACAACCTCTCATCATCCTGTTGCCTTAATCATCTAATCAACTCTGAAATAAGAGACAAGTGAAAAACATTATTGGCTTGAGTATAGTCAAACAAGTCTCACGACATTGCCTACGTATATGCTTCTTTTGTAATGCCATGAAAACCTTTCCTGAGCCCTTTTCTGAAGAATTGGAATCGAGTTTTGCCGCTTTGGACTCAACCTTCATTTAGGTATTCCATTTACTGACTGTAAATTTCAATCAGGCTTATGGTATAGCCTGAAATTGCGTCCGTGGTAAGTCTGTGGTCTAGTATCCAAGAAGTGAATTTCAGATCGTTTCTACAGGTAACAACTTACGAATTAAACAGATTTTATTAGTACAAATTATATTTTCATGCCATTTGTTCCGCCATGACACCGGATACGCGCTACAGTCACTACTTACTCGCCTGTATTTTTTCATTCATTCGCAGCACCTCGTTTGTCATTCGAACGACATCGTTTTTTTCATAATGTTGTGCTATGGATATTATTTGAATATCAATAGTTTTAACCCCAAACCAATAACCATAGCCTCCCAAGACACCAATTTAATATATAGGAGAATGCAACATATGTCTTCAGACCCACGCCTTACTACAACCCCAGTCTTATGAAATGAAATGGAGTTTTACGCTCCAATAACCGGCCTACTGAAAGAGGGACCGGTAAGAGCATTCCATTACTACATTTTTCAAATCAGTTGTGGCCTATTTATCACCCGTTGATATTTTAATTGACTAATTGGTTGCAATTATTAGTGTCTAGTCGCACCTGATTGTGATCAAAAAATTTTTATCGATTGCATTTTGAAAAGAAATGAATTGAATTTTGTTTTAATATTTTCAAAATGAAATTGGGAGCTTGGTTTGTTGTTACCATCCTCTGTGTATTCTTGATAGGTAAGAAAAACTTTTTAATCACTCTTTAAAGGTCAATTGGGACGTAATGAGTCGGTAGCTCACCATATTTTATATAAGAGTCAGTGTCCAACGTAGAGAGTAATTGGTGAATTCGTATTTCAGGTGTACCAAATGCAACAAGCACAATATATGAGTAAGTTAATATTTCCGATTTTGTAATTCTTAATTCTTCGCTTCATTCTCAATTTTGAAATTCTTATCGCTCCATTCTTAATATACAATTTCCTAGGTTCATTCTTAATTTTATATTCTGATAGCCCCAATCTTAATTTTCAGAGACATACATGGCACAAGACAGTTTGAACCTCGCGGAATTCATCTTAAGCTAGACAGATGCTCAAAAATGTTTGAGAAGTGCAGCCTATTGCAGCATTGCTGCGATCCGTTTGAATGCTCTCGTATACCGTTACTGTTTGGGCACGGACTCTGCCTTAAAATCAACGGGGAAAAATTCGAGAAAATGGCGAAAGCCAAGTGGGAAGAATTTATGGACAAAATTAAGATTTAATTTCATAAACGTGTATTAGATTTTGGAATTAAAGCATTCAGCTTTTGTTTTCTGATAAACCATCATGATTATGACTGTCCTAGTTGCAAAGTGGCATCAGGCGCTCTGGAATTGCCCCAACCCTACCCCTCGGTGTTGATAGCAACGCTCGCCACAACAAGACAAGTAGTGAGGCAGAAATAAAGAGAAAGCATCATTACAATGTCTCAATTCGTGCCAAGCTTCCTTCCAAATTCCTAGCTGGATTCTAAAAATTCTCTGATAATCCAAAGAGTGCATTCCCAGTAAATGAACTCGAAGAAAAACTTGAATTCATGGAACTAGAATTTTAAGCTAGAAACGGCCTTGACCTGTACTACAATTTAGGTTGATATAAGACATATCATGTTTCTAAATATAAGAAGAACCAGGTCTGTAAGAAATAGATTGTACGCTGGAGTTCATTTCTATAGTCCGGTATTCGGAACTGGTGGTGGTTAGATAAATATCACATCGTCTATTCAACGCGTCCGAAACCTTTTACTGCTTTATAGGCTGATAAGGGGCGTGGTTTTAACGATGATAGTCATGCAGGAACAAGGGTGTGGTCTGCGACATAGGGTTCTGTGAGGCGCTCCTCTAATCAGGTTCTATTTTGGGTATTGGTGGATAATTTTAGGGCAAAAATCTGGCATTCAATTGGACTCACTATAGATGTTTTTTTTCGTACAGATATCATCTGGACCAAACCCCACCCCTTGTTAAATTTTTTGGGCTCCTACGTATATGTCTGTAAGCAGAATGATACTGTTAATCTTTAAAGTTGTATGGTAGTGTAAAAATGGAGAATTATTTAACTGCCGTTAATGGAGTTACTACAAGTATATATTATATAACCATTTTTCTCCCTCCCAGAATGACAAGAAATGACCGAGATTCGGACTACAAAACGGAATCAACCACTTAAAAATGTAAAGTTGTTTTCCTTGAAATTAACACAGTGAATATTCTCTAGAAACTTGGCCTGATTTTTTAATTGAAAGACAAATAGCTAGTGTTTAAACGAGAGTTATTCCAAGACAGTAAGGGAATAGACCTACAAGACTTGCAGCAGGCGAACTAATATCGACAGGAATCAAAGATGAAGTTGGTAATATTGTTCTTCATTGTGTTATGCGGCTATATCGTATTTGCTGGTACGTTTAAAGAGTTTTTTTATCCAAAAAAAAGAGCAAACCGAAGCGTAGAGTTGCATGTATTTCCATAGGAAATGAAGGAATGAAGGAGATCGAGAGTTCCTCACATTTCCATCCATGAAATATAGACCAGTGAACGGAACAAGTATCATTATACTGTATACATAGGATGTAATAAGTACTTTGTGCACTGTGCTATACGGGCCCAATTTTAAAGTGATTTTGAGGTCTTCGTGCATAGATTCTGGCATTGATTTCGGCATAACCTTATCACAGCTCTTGTTTTATCTTTCAGAAAACACAGGGAATTCAGAGTAAGTCTTTAATTAATTTTAATTGAATCATAATAGTTTGAGAAATATATTTGATTAATTTTTAAAATTGTTTAATTAATTTTTAAAAAGAATTTAACTAATCTTATAAATTTAATTTATTTATTAATCCATTAAAAGTATATTAACTATTTATCTGTAGGGAGAAATTGAACAGAGAAACCCGTGGAATTCATATCTCTAAGGGACGATGTTCTTTACCTTTGGAGAAATGCAGCTTAATCCAACATTGCTGTGACCCTTTCAGATGTCAGGGTTCAAATGGATTTAGGTCCATATTTGGGGGTGGCAGGTGCAGATGAGTGGCATATTAATCCACCACTGTGTGCATCTGTATGTAAGGCTAATGGTTATTGGATGTGGATAATGGCCTGAATGAAAACACAGTCTTTAAACAATTACATTTTTATATTTTCATAATAAACATTTAAATAATAAAATATTCTTATTCAATCTGCTTAAACAAAATAACTGAAATTCTTTTGAGTTTCATTTCATGTACATCTTGTCTGTATTGTTTCTACAGGCTACCCAAAGACTCAATCACTCCCAAAAATCTAGTCACTATTGCATCTTGAAGTTGAGAACTCAGTGGCACTTCAGCAAGAAAGAAAGAAACAACTATATTTTATGAGGATATCAACTTAGGTTGGCCAAACCACTTGGCATTGATTTTTCCCAGATCATCTGAACCCATGTACAGCTGGGTGGACCAGAATAATGAGGCTTATGAAAGGTCACCAATAGTCTTGAATGTTAATGGATAATTTTCACAAATCCTATTTCCAAATTTCACTTTTTTTAAAATTCATTCAACATCTAAGAAGATAGATTTTCCATGAGAGCGTCTGCTTGCTTTAATTCTGCAAAAGATGAATATATTAAACATATTAGGACTCAACATTTTTAAGTAACCAAGCAAATGGCATCACAAGATAGCATCCTCTAGTCAACTGAACAACAGCCACCTCTGAAAATTTCTATGAAGTGTCAAGGAACAGATGTGAACTGACATCATATCACAATAGCACCTTATTCTGTTAGTCTACAGCCATCCCCTCCTCCCATTCCATATCTTCCTCTAAAGAAATCCTATGATACAAACAAGGCAAGTGTGACATCATATCAACAGCACATCATCCTATTGGACTACAACCCTCTCTCATTTTGCTACTTATTTCACAACAGTTAAAAAAAATGGATCACCAACCATTCAATAAGACTCTAAATTTATCAGCTGGTACAGTGAAGGTTACAGGGCTTACTGTGTTGGTATCTGGATTTTTTACATTTAATTTCATCTGTACACAGGGTTCACTTACATCCTAAAATAACCACAAATAACATGAATCAACAGAAACGGACGAGAAAACAGGTAACATCTCTGAAAGTTAACCCTACCCCTCTGCTGTGGTACTATGATGAGTGCAGGGATATTGTTTCTTGACAAACTCATTTAAGCTCGAGGAAAAAGCTCTGTTGAATGTTGATTTGTGTCATTGTATTTAATCCCTACCTTAAGCTCACTAGAACTAAGAATATAGTCAACTCTCCACTGCACCGAGTCTAAATGAGATACTGAAAAAAACAGAAGTGGATAAGAACAAGATTTGCATGCGAGTATTATTGGGTCAAAATGAATTTTAGGATTTTCTAAAGCTAATTTCCCTTATTGAACACTTCATGGTGTTGCCAATTTCCATCAGCAGAATTAGAAGCACAATGTTTTGACCAAAAAAAAATTCTGTTTCAATGAAACATCCTGCTAAAAATGCCTTACATCTTAAACTTTGTTGCTGTAAATGTTCCTTTAATTTTTCTAGAGCATCACTGTAAGATTTACATAATGATGTGGAATGTTCTGAAAATAGAGGCGTATTCATTACACATATATCAATTGAATTTTTATTACAAAAATATTCAGAATATAGTAAACACGCATAAAATGGATTTGACAAACACAGGTTCTTTCTACCAGCTGGTCCTTGGCAAAACTTCTTGGCATTGATCTAGTGATACTTGGTAGAGATTAAGAATGATAAAAACATTAATTTACAAACCTTTAGGAAGACCAAGTTGTTGTAGTTCATTAGACAAAGTTTCACCATCTACGTTGTATTTGGCTGCCGAGGTTAAAATAAATGATAAAACAGCTATACTGGCTTTGACATCACCAGTTTCTGAAATGAAATGAAGTTTAACATGTACAGTCTGTAGAACATAAAGCCAGGCCCATTTAGAACAAATGCACTTGAGTCCACCATAACATAATGGAAATATGGTTTCTAACTTACCAAATTTGGCATCAGAAGTTAACTTTGAAACTTTGTCATACTGCAAAAAAAAAAAAAGGAAAGATGTCAAGGTTATAAGACAGATTGACATCAAGATTCCTACACTCTTACTAATTCAGCTACAGTCCATCCTCGAAAAAAGATACAAAATATACTTACATCAATATCAGTTCCCAGAAGATCCTTTAAAACTTGAACACACAGTAACTTCATTTTCACTGATGTCTAAAGAAAAAAGTGTGCTTCATTTTAACATTGAATTTTAGTTGATAATGCATTTTAGAAGTAACAGTATCCAAGTTCCAAAGATGCAGAGATAAGCCCCAAAACTTACACCTTTGACAGTAACTAAACCCCTACTTACCATCTTGGCCAAGGTACTAATTTCAGCCAACACCCAATCGGGGCAATCCAATTCTCCACAAAATCTGAACCTCTACAATGAATGAACAACATTTAGGTATTAGGAGGTGTAATCTGACACCGGGCCGACTCTGAAGGATTGGTGAAGCATTAGTAGTAGTCACTATGCTAAAACTGTCTATAAATTTCCTGGTCAGAAGCTACCACAGTCACATAACAATAGAAAGTCCTGCAAGTTGTGGTTCCATCGCCATTTGCGACGAAAAGAAACCGAAAGTAGTGCATTATTGCCGATGTAAAATAAGAAATAAAGCATTTGAAATATGAAATCAAGAGCAAATTTGGACCCTATTCGATAAAATCGTGTACGAGGTATGTCCTGTATGATTTCTAGGGAAGGATATTCGTTATAAACAACATACATACCATTTTTATAATAATTCAAGCGAATTTCTAGATTTAATCCACCATTAAAATTCAAACCGGAAGCGGTAACGCCCACTTTTTAAGGTGAGCCTAAAATGCGAAAGCGGCATAATTGACGAAATGGAAAAGAATGCACCAAAATGTTCTGATAATGATAATGGCATACCGCAAGGTGCTAATATCCATGATCAAACAAAATATGATGACGGAGATTGTTGAGTGCTATTTCAAGGCAATCCTTTGACCCAAATTTCAAAACCTATGGGGTCAGTAACCGAACGATCTACAAATAGTTAATTGAAATAAAGTAGCTTTTTTCATAGACTATTTCAAAAGGTTAAAAATAATACAATAATGGCTTACCATTGACCGAGAGGGACTAAAATGATAATGACCGATTGGCACTTTATGTTAAAATAGGGCTAAACTCTTTCTATAGACAGGAGGTTAGGAAATCTAATGGAGTTTTACGTCAGACATTTTCTTTTTATATCGAATATTCCGAGGAATGTTGTCAGATTTCGGTTGAGTGGAACCTATGAACATAATATGCACAAACGAAACTAAAAAGAAACGTAATATGACCATTACAAATATTCACAGTTTCAAAATGCACCCCCCCCCCCCCCCCCACCCCATCTTTTTTTCTTCAGCTTTATTCACCAATTGAATCCCACGTGTCGTTGACATCAATTTAACTCCAAAATTGGCATCTCATTCGAAACCACTTCATCTGCCCACAACTTGAATATTTTTCACATTTTTTTTCAATTTAAAATGTAAAATCCTACTAACAGATGGACATTACGGTAATTTTATACAAAATTACGACCACTTTTTCAATTGCATTCATTGTCTGTCTATAGACAACATTCCATACAAATTAAGCACACCAAAAACGGTTGACCATAACTTGTTTGTCATTGGTCAATTTCAAATCAGCGACCCAATCAAAAACACTGCAGAACAACTCACTAGGTGTTGCGAGCGAGAATGAATATTCATATTAAAGCTATCATGGTAATTCAAATGGATAAATAAGAAAATTACTCAATTTGGCTTAAGCACCGATTTTTATATTAAAAATGTAAATAAAGTGGCCTATATAAGCGGAATAGGTTCGAATTATCCCAATATCTTCACTTTAGAAATTCTACAGACAAAATGAAGGCAGTTTTTATCCTTTTGTGCTTGGCAGTCACCGCTTTCGCCGTTGGTAAGATTTTCAAATCTTTTTTTAAAAGAACGTTTGCATATTTTCACTTCAAAAAAGTATTATAACAAAAATTTCACAGAATTTACTTGGGGTAGCTGATAAAGCTCAATTTCAGCCAAGTGTATCAATTTTCAGAATGAAAATATGGAGTTTTGGTTTGTATGCAATTATAAAATGTATTTCGTTGAAATCTGGGAGAAAATTTCAGGAACGAAAACTGAATATAACTTTTGTTTCAGAGGTGAACGAAGACTTTGTCAAATCTGCTTTGGAATTAAAAAGACATGTTTTGGAATCCGGAACTCTTCAGTAAGTATTAAACCATATTTCATGGCAAATCTGTAAAAAATAATCTCTGGGGGTGCTTCGAATGCTTTGCTATCTCTGGTCAAGATCATTTTCTACCCATCAGGACATTTTCGCTTCTCCGTAGTAAATACTGCGGACAAGCGGGCTTCTTTTTAAAAATTAACTCCAGTGTAATTAAAGCATGATAGCTTTAAACACACTACTCCCCTGATCAGTCTAAGACCAGCATTTTCCTTCCCATTTCAGAGGTCATTCTGTTGGGAAGAGGAAGATGCTGGATTTATACTGGTCAAAAATGATGGGCGGTAGATGTTCTCGCCTTTATAACATGTGCCACATGTTCCAAGACTGTTGCGGCAAAATGTTCTGTAGCAATTTCTTGAATGGCAGATGCGTGAAGGAGTTGCCTTATTAAATTATCCACATTTTTACACGAATCTTTGAAATGTAAAAGAAAATTATGTTCGTGATATCTGTCAAAAAAAATAAAGTCCTTTTATCCATGTTTTTCATTCTCTGATCAACTTAAAGCTATCATGTTATAATAATGAATCTAAATCTACAGGGGATGTCGAGTATTGGATATGCAGACTTGTTCGAATACGATTTTTGTCACTTTAAAGCTATCATGAAGTTATGAAAAAATCTAAAAATAACGACAATTTACAATATTTAAAGCACTTTTGCATGATGAGAGATGAAATAAATAATTAAATAGGGTAGCAACTAAGGGGGTGGGTCTGTGAACCCAGAGCGGGTACTTGATTCAACAGAGTCCAATGTATTTGCTTCATTTCCAGAGACCCACGGGTGAAGAGAGCCATGTTGGATTTACACGGACGATGTAACCAGGTTGGCGAACCATGTAATATGAGAGTTGGATGTTGCGACAAGGACAAGTACCGCTGCTCAAACTGGTTACAAGGTGGAACATGTGTCGAGAGAGGGCAAGAGTACGAAAGCCAAGTGGACGCTATCAAAGAATACTTCGAGAATCTCGCTTAATTCCATCTGTAATCTCATCATATAAAAATAAAATGTTATGATTAGGCTAAGAAATTATTTCTTTTTATTCATTTTAACATTGTCTTTGTTTGAAAATGGAGTTTTACGCCCTACTGTCCGCTTCTTATTGTGTTTTGCGACCTCACATTTCCTCCTCTTATTGGGCTAACGAAGACAAACGACGCAATGCCTTATGTCAGGTGATGGGGGTGGGGGCCTTTTGTGACATTATTGGTGAAACAAAGGTTTACGAGTCAGAATATCCATCTACAGTATCAAGGGTCGTTGTAAAAACTGACTCACACCCTCTTGAGGAACCATCGTGCTTATTCATATCGTTTCCTGTGTCCTGGGAATGGAGAAAGGGATAACGTTTTATATACGTTTTACTCCAAGGGAGAGAATTCATCACAATTTCATTTGACCACTGAGACTAATTATGAAAATGTTTTAAAATACAATTTTAATCGAAAGTGTAGTACAGTATTAACCCGGTTTGAGAAAAGGAAATCAACTTTCCATAATAAGTCTTCGGAGTACTGTAATTCGAAGCATTGCACGGAGGTACAATGAGTACCTCTCAATATAAGAGAATACCCCATATACCCTCTCTGTATCTGGTTTTCCTACCTCCTCACCTTTCTGTACTCCCTACCATCTGTTTTCCTGTCAAACCACTAATCTCTCCTGTAGGCACTAGTGTCTGGCTCCTCTACTATCTCACTTCATTCTACTTCGGCGTAACTCTTCTTCTTCTGTAGTCACCTTTACATTATCTCTCTCTCTCTACTTCTGTCTCCTTTACTTTATCTCTCGGTCTCTCTCTACTTCTGTCTCCTTTACTTTATCTCTCGGTCTCTCTCTACTTCTGTCTCCTTTACTTTATCTCTCGGTCTCTCTCTACTTCTGTCTCCTTTACTTTATCTCTCGGTCTCTCTCTACTTCTGTCTCCTTTACTTTATCTCTCGGTCTCTCTCTACTTCTGTCTCCTTTACTTCATCTCTCGGTCTCTCTCTACTTCTGTCTCCTTTACTTCATCTCTCGGTCTCTCTCTACTTCTGTCTCCTTTACTTTACCTCTCGGTCTCTCTCTCTCTCTACTTCTGTTTACTTTATCTCTCGGTCTCTCTCTCTCTTTACTTTCTGTCTCCTTTGATTTATCTCCCCCGTTCCTCTCTCTCTACTTTCTGTCTCCTTTGCTTTATCTCTCGGTCCCTCTGTCTACTTCTGTCTCAAATACTTTCCCTACTTCTGCCTGTCTCCTCTGCTATCTTCTCTCTATTCCTATGTGTCTTCTCTCGACCCCTCTTTCTCTCACTCTCTATTCCGGTCTGATCTACTTTCTCTTGGCTCCCTCATCTCTCTGCCAGTCTCTAATTTTCTCTCGGCTCCTTTCCTCTTGTACTCTTAGGCTTTGGACCCTGTAAATTGTGGATATATTACAATAAATCTAATATAATCCCTAGAGCTACTATTTCTTAGTTCAGAAAGGTCGACAAAGATTGCACTGTGGCGTTCGAAATTTGCTTATACTGCGTTTTAGACCACAACTGCGAATCAAAATTTCACTTTGAATGGAGGTCGATCATTATTTTTAAAACATAAAAGGTGTACCGGATGAATTCATTATATATGATAATCACTCCGAATAAAATCAAATCGCAATTGTCAAAAATGTACTGACTTCGTTTAATGATTAACCCTTTTGACCGGACGAGTTTCAGCCAGTGGAATTGTCGTATTTTGGAACCAGAATAGGAGTAATAATTGCAAAAAATCAGATATATATGCCAACGTTTGCCATGTTGAGACAGACAGGTATTGGAACGCTCCAGGGGTTGTAAGGACTATCAACATGAAGCTGTTATTTCCAGTCGCTGTTTTGGTTGCACTTTCGATGGTGTCTGCAGGTAAGCTGTTTTATTATTGAAGAACACTTGAACACTATAATGATTTGTGGTGCGTCTAGTGACCAAGAATAGTAAGTACTATAAAACGATCAGAAAAATAAAGTGTGTATACCGAATGAAAAGACATTTTTGTAGAGTGTATCTGATTAAACTTTCATATCCGAATCACATGTTCGCAATATCAAATATGCCTTGTCAATATCAGTGTTTATCCATAATGGTCACTAGATCTATCAATCTCGGATTTCGATTTTTTTGTAGGACCTATATTTCATGAACTAGCGCAAGCCGAACACAACATTGAAAACGCTGTAAATGATGTCGGAAAAGATCTTGCAAACACTGCCCAAAATGTTGAAAACGCTTTCGAATTAGGTGAGTACCTGCATGCATTTTTATTTTCTTTTTTAAGGGCCCCTAGGATTTCATTCTTATCACTAATTAGCACACTACTGTGATCAGCGTTTGATCCCAGCGTGGGTGATAACACTACAAGGACTGCTTGGTTTCATTCTAATGAGCGGATTTTCCATGAGCCTATATAGGATTATTCTGATGATAGAGCATCATTCTATGTTGGAAATATTTCTTTTACCTCTGTAGAAGTGGCACAAGAAGCTGATGAAGGATTGGAAATTTTCAAGAGATCTTCCAAAAGGTAATATATTTTCACCAAATTCATTGTCTCGATAGAATCTGAATCAGCAATGTTAAATCGTAGAATATATTGATCACGTATGGCTTTGTTTCGAACCCGTGGTACCTATACCCACTGTGGGTAACATCAAATACTTCATGGCCAGCTTTCGGGTCACATTGACGAGGAACATGAACCAAGCTGTTGACAATATACTCTTTATTTATTTTAGGGAAGACGATAGCTTGGAAATTGGTGACAAAAAGAAGAGAAGTAAGTAGAATGAACAGTCACTTTGAAGATAGAATAGACCCTTTAGAACTGCCAAGAGTCTATGCAGTCGGTATAGCATGCCAGGTTCCGTCTTGCATACCAATTGCCTATTTAGAACCATATATAGTCTGGTAGGGATTGCCCTAAGCTTCATAATGACAGAAGCTTTCTTGCAATTTCGGACTCTGATAAGTGATGTGGGTAACTGGAAAGATTTACATGTAGATGAAATCGGGTTCTATGGAACGGGTTACGGACTTCACCATTACAATTTATTCACAGGTTCCATAGTCGCTGACGTTGATGACACAGCTGAAGATTCAAAGAAGAACCTTGGTGATATCATCGCCAGATTTGTCAGAGGGTAAGTGTTCTTGGAGATACTTCCCTTTATGCATGTTTTGGGTAGCTTAAAGGAAATTCCGACGATTCAATACCAAATCGTTCAATTCATATCTAGAGCAAGTACGATCCAGTTCAGGAAACCTTACAAATAGGTATCCAAATTTCTTTTCAGAGTTTTTAATATTCGAGGAGATTTAGCAGAAGATGTCGGAGAAGAACTTGATGAAGCTGGTGAAGATGTTGCTGATGTTTTTACCAAGAAACGAAGGTAAGCAAAATATAAAGTTTTAATGATTTTTGGAAAGCTTGAAACAACGGATACCTATCGCTACCCTCCCCTTCATAATTCTAAAAGCCACAATAACCTATTCCAGATCTCACCAACGACGAGGTGATTTAGGAGAGGACGTTGGTGAGGCACTTGATGAAGCTGGTGAAGATGTTGCTGATGTTTTTACCAAGAAACGAAGGTAGGCCTATAGCAATCTTTCACGATTTTACGACAGCCTTTGATTGTGACTATCTTTAGTAGAGTTTATGATGTTTGGAAAACTGTAATTAACTTTGAGTTTTGTGTAATGTGTGTTGCTGTTCTTTCCAGATCCCATCAAAAACGAGGTGACGCAGCAGAAGATGCTGGTGAGGAACTTGATGAATTTGGTGAAGATGTTGAAGACGTTTTTACCAAGAAAAGAAGGTAAGTAAAAGATCAAGTTTAATGATTTTGGGAAAGCTATTGATACCTCGCCTTCAGAATTCTAAAAGCCAAAATTACCTTTTTCAGATCCCACGAAAGACGAGGTGATTTAGGAGAGGATGTCGGTGAGGCACTTGATGAAGCTGGTGAAGATGTGGCTGATGTTTTTACCAAGAAACGACGGTGGGCATCTCTTTTAAGATTTTTTTTTTTGGAAACTTTTTGATGACGTTAATCATTCTAATCTCCCATAGTTTCTCCCTTTCATGTCCAAATTCTTAAAGCCACGATTTCCTTTTCAGATCCCATCAAAAACGAGGAGATTTAGCTACAGACGTCGGCGAGGAACTTGATGAATTTGGCGAAGATGTTGCTGATGTTTTTACCAAGAAACGAAGGTGGGAATTTTTTTTTGTTGAGATTTTAGGAAGCTTTTGATTTCTTTGATCTTTTTGATCCTGATGGGTCTCCTTTTGATGTCCAAGTTCTGAAACCACGATTTCTTACTCCAGATCCCATCAAAAACGAGGAGATTTAGCTACAGACGTTGGCGAGGAACTTGATGAATTTGGCGAAGATGTTGCTGATGTTTTTACCAAGAAACGAAGGTGGGCATCTCTTTTACGATTTTTGTAAAGCTTTTGATGCTCGAAAAACGTTTGATTTTGAACATGGCAGCAACAAGATTTGAGCTTCGTGTAAGATTATACTGCTGTACATTCTAGAGCCGATCAAAAACGAGGTGACGCAGCAGAAGATGCTGGCGAGGAACTTGATGAATTTGGTGAAGATGTTGCTGATGTTTTTACTAAGAAAAGAGGTAACGAGTCTGTTTTCTTTTCGATTTCGAGTATGTTGATAAAACATTTTATGCTAATGAATACCTAATGTTGAGAATTCTCATATATATCTACATTTTGGTTGCAGGAGACGGCGCAGAAGAAGCTGGTAAAAAATTGGACCAGTTTGGCGAAGATGCCGCTAAAGAACTCAATGAATTCGGAGCTGATGTTGAAGAAGTATTCACAAAAAGGTAGAAATTGCTATTTTTGTGTTGCCAAAAATTGGATTTGCCATTTTACTAGATAACAGCTAAATTCTATTTCTTATTTTATTAATCCAAACTGGAATTACTGTTGAATTTTGGAGATTTTATGCTTATTTTACAGATTAGACGACAGCCGAGATACCGACAAGCGTGATGATGATAACAGCCGAGATAACGACAAACGAGATGATGATAACAGCCGAGATAACGACAAACGAGATGATGATAACAGCCGAGATAACGACAAACGTGATGATGATAACAGTCGAGATAACGACAAACGTGATGATGATAACAGCCGAGATAACGACAAACGAGATGATGATAACAGCCGAGATAACGACAAACGTGATGATGATAACAGCCGAGATAACGACAAACGTGATGGTGATGATGACATCAGCCTAGATATCGACAAACGTGATGATGATAACAGTCGAGATAACGACAAACGTGATGATGATAACAGCCGAGATAACGACAAACGAGATGATGATAACAGTCGAGATAACGACAAACGAGATGATGATAACAGCCGAGATAACGACAAACGTGATGATGATGATGACACAGCCGAGATAACGACAAACGTGATGGTGATAACAGCCGAGATAACGATAACAGCCGAGATAACGACAAACGAGATGATGATAACAGCCGAGATAACGACAAACGTGATGATGTTGATGACATCAGCGTAGATATCGACAAACGAGATGATGATAACAGCCGAGATAACGACAAACGTGACGATGATAACAGCCGAGATAACGACAGACGATAATCAAATTAAAACAGCATGCATTAGTAATTTTGTATTTGCAGATTTTGTATCTAAATAAATCGTTATTTTATAGAAAAAAATATTGTTGGTATTTCACCCGCCTCCACCATTTATGTTTTTGTTTTTATTTTTTCATCAGAATGGCCAGCTAGGCCTTGATCTCGAGCTTAATTGATAGCAAACTAGACCACGACCAATTGGTCCAACCTCGAATGAATTTCAGTGGCATTAAATTTAACATTTCGAATGACCTTACATCTACCAATTCAAAGACCAATTATCCATTAGTCATGAAAGGTCCTTCTAATAATATCTAGCTGAATAAAAGATGAACTTAATAACATGGACATATGTAGGGGTATACCAGCAGTTCCAACTTCATTGCTTCTGACCTCAACACGTTTCAGAATTAGCATCCTGCTTACGGTTCGTCTACAATATTACCGAGCCACGACGATGATGGCTCTCGGTTGGTTTGAACAAAATCTGAATTTCGGTGTTTTGATCGGTTGGGGAATGGGGATTTCGAGATGCTCAAGCTAGACGTGTTGACACTGCATCATCAGCCTCACACATCCACCCCCGACCTCCCCCCTCCCTCTCTATCCCCCTCCTCCTCCACTTTTGCCACGTGTTCCATCTAGAATCAGCATTCTAAAGTTCATACACCCAAATTATCAGGCAAATGACATTTATTAACTCTAATGACGGACAATTAACCACTTACTGTCACGGGTTGTATATCTCCGATTCTGATTGGCTGCAATGATATTAATAACCAATCAAAAATGCTAGAAATAAAACCTAATTAGGAATGATGAAATTTGAGAATGGAATATATATCTCGGAGCTTATTTTTGACTTAATTTATTTCTGTATCAGACAGCTGCAAGGACATATACAAAATGAAGCTTGTGTTACTTCTCGCTTTCGTGGCAACCTTGGTTTTGGTTTCTGAAGGTAAGGTGTTTATGTATACTTTATGGTAGCAATGGGTTCGAAAAGCATGTAAGGATATTATAATATCCACCTAAAAGGGTGGGGGGGTGGGGGGCGGGGGCAACATAATCCGAATACGGCTTTGTCTTCGGCAAGTTTCTTTGGTCGACGGTACCCAATTCACCATATTTTATGTTCATGCTTCATGACTTGTATTTTGTAGCAAAGGAACTGAGTGCCAGAGATGCCGTTGATACTGTTGCAGACCATATTGATAGAGTACTTAAAAGGTAGGAGATCTTTCTTACCATTTTGGGGGGTGAGTGGCTCTGTAAACATTGGTACCTCTGTAAAACTTTAAACATCTAAGGGACAAACACTTGCATGAACCTCCATGAGCTTTTTGGGCCTCTATGAGTCTTTGGGCATTTGTTGGTCTCTTGTGCTTCTGTAAAACTTCTTTCAGTCCTCTTAAATCCCCATTACCTTTGATTTAGGAGCGCCGAGAAGAGAGAATGGGGTATCCATTGGAAGCTGGGTAGATGTTCCCGAATGAACGAGGAATGCAGTGGTATTCAACATTGCTGTGGAGAACTGGATTGTGGAGGCAGAAAAATCGGTTTCTTCGGAAATGTTTGTAAAAATAAGGATGATTAAAACTTTGATGTGTTTTTCAGTCGTTATGTATGGGAGGGGGGGGGGGGGCTTGGGAGGGCCTGTTTCAATTGCCTCCTCTGCAGATTCTAGTCTATAAGAATCTTTAACAGCACAACAGACAATCCAATGGGTCACCCATAACCTCGCGATGCACTCAAATAATTCAAAACCATATCGCAAAAGGCTTAAAATATTTTAATGATAAATACAACGATGATTATACAAGAGAAATAAATGTTCAATTCGCAATCCAAGATAAATATCCACCAAAAGATGATGCTCTCTCTAATGAGCTATAATACAGCAACTACTGGTAGATCGACGATGAGCCCGGCTGATGTTCAGATACTGCATTTTATCAGTCGAAGTCTTGACGGCTATTTTGCTGACAAAAATTTATATTTGAGCGCAGAAATTGCCGAGATAAATGACGCAACGTGACAAAATGCAGCATCTGAACTTTGAACTATGACCTATGACCTTATCAATTATAAAGACTATAATACTTGGCGTCTTTTGGCTTGCAGACGCCATTTAGGAAGCTGGTGCAGTAATAGTTTTTTTTATCGCAGCACGCCTGCAACATAAAACAATCCTCGCCGGGACCCACACAAGGGAGGACATTCAGCATACCTGAGGGTCGTTTTCTGAAATAAAATGAACTCGTGAAAGTGGGAATATGCCACAGTGCAAATGAGTTTTTCAAGGTCAAATTCCTATCAAGAGAATCCACATGCACAAAGCGTTTCGTGTTTCGTGAGGTCGCTGTCTTTGCTCTTATTAGTTATGTTCTCAAGTGGAAAGTCTACATTTCTTTGACTGCAAAATTTAGAAAGTTTTACGGTCTAAGGGAGAAAACTCTTTTCATGAAAATGTATAATGCATCAGACTACAGTTAACTTCTATAAACATGTAAATTCAGTGTTAATAAGGTATTCTGATGAGGTTTTTGTATCCGAAGCTCATGTAAACAGCATAAGATGACCTCGGGTCAGTGGAGAGCACTGTAACTATTAATCCGAAACATCTGCCTCTTATCCGGCACAACTTTCAAAATAGCTATCAGAGGCTGGATAAGAGGCAGACGTTTCGGTCTATGTTACTATATTATTAGAATGTTACTGTAGAAATTAACTTACTTAATCTCTCGTGCTGCCAAGACATGTCGTCTGGAGGCGAAAGCCGACTCTAAATTATCATCATTGACATCTGGAGAGAAAAAATATATAATGCATCGTACATTGCAACGGATGATCCTGGGAAGATCAAAGACAGGTCCCCACAAATCCCGTCAACATAAAATGGGTGCGAAAATCTGGAACCACAAGGTTTGTTCACGGACCAACTGGTGGAAAGTATCCTCATTATTCCAGTCAACTCAGCAGTTAATGGGGGGGGGGGGGGGGATAATCAGGGAAGATCAATACCAAGAGGTTTTGTCCAAGAATCAGCAGGTAGATGAGATCCTCAATATCTATAACGCAATCATAAATGAGTGCAAATAATCCAAACAAGTTCTATATCAAAAAGAGATTGAAGAAAAGATCAACTTACCAACAGCGAAAGCGGCAACAGCCAGACACAGAAGAATGAAAACTGCCTTCATTTTGTATCAAGTGGTTCTGGAGATAGTCTGTTATAGTAAAATCCTGGCCAACTCCCGTTCGTCCACATATTTATATAAGTTTATTAGCATTTTTAATCGGAAAATCGCCGTATTTTTTTATTGATTAAAATTTCTGGCAATTTGGGTGTCATCTAAGGTTTATGGTTTCAGGAACGAGTCAATGTTACTGTAGGGCGTAGGCCTGGGGTGTCTCGACGCACCATCCTTCCCCAATCTACCGATTTCCAACTGGATTTCGTTGATCTTTATGGAAAATTTCACCATCGGAATCTATTATTTTTGTAAACGAACCCTGACAGAAGTTCCGCCATATCATTAGTTTTGGCATTTCAGAGTATTTCGGCATTATGGAACCAAGATTAGAATCGAAATCTCTCAAGGTCACAAAAATGCTACGTCAACATGTAGAAGAATTTCAGTCCAAATGAACGAGGAAAAAGGAAAATTAGGAAAGGGGTGGTAGTGGTCTTAATGTGGCCCTTAGAGTCCATTGAAAGAGAATTTTTAAATTGAATTATGATAGGGGCGGTGGTCTTTAAGCCCCCTCATTCCCCCCCCCCCCTCCCCACCTTCCCCCACGTCCACCCTAACGTTCAGTCCCCGATGTGTAGAGAAGCCCCCTAATTAGCAAAAGAAGGCATAGAGGAATAGCTAGAGTCCATTGAAAGAGAATTTAAAATGTAAATATGATAGGGGCGGAGGTATATATAAAATGTAAATTTGGTAGTTATAATTTTAGTCATGATAAACTGCTGACACCAATTAACTCATATTATTATTTCTGTTTATCACTAGAACAATTTACATTATTCATACACCAATCACAAAACGTGGGAAGCAAAAATACCAAGGGTCAAACAGTCTTTTAGCACCGAGATATCGTTTGGGTTCACAATTCATAAGCTGTATGAAGCAGTCTTTGAATGCGTTTTAATGTGAGCACAATTCTACGAATTCTAGTGGTCAAAAAATGACTTGATCACTATCAAACAGTGCTACAGGTTGTGAGGGGGCAGCACTATCCTACAGAGAGCGTCGTCGCACACAGAAACACCCCTCCTTGTTAATCAAATGAAGTTACATAATTAGAAGTTAACTGTTGTCAGAGCCATTGTACATTTTCTTAAAAAGAGTTTTCTCCCTTAGACCGTTTAACGCTGTTAAATGACAAAAAATTTCGAAATTTTGCAGAAAACACAATAATATCAATTTATAAGCAAATTTATGCATATTACCACGATGATTAGCCCTTTTTAGGAAGAAAAACATCTGTTAAAAGTCTTGAAAGACAAAAAAAATCGGTGTAAAAATAGAATATACCAATGACGTCATTGCTAAATCCGCCATCTTGGGTGAATTTGTAAACAAGAGAAAACCATTGACTCATAATCACGATTTTATTTTGAAATATCTTTCATAATATACGTTTCATTACAAACCTAACCGTGCCATTATGGGGTGCATTATAGGAGGTCTTGCTGGAACCGTAAGTTTTTGACATTTGGTGGATACGATCGTTTTTATGGCCATTTTTAATGACGAGGCGAAGGCAATATTTCCTTGTTTCGCAATAACAATACGCATAACAATGGCTTTGTTATCATCATAAAATTGCTTATCATCTTTTAGATTAAATAAAATAAATTATACAGGCCCATTTTCTTTTCAGCCATAGAACACACATTGTCGCCATTCAATTTTTAAAGAGCCATTGGAATTTTTTAACCCACAACTTAATGATAAATTCCCCCACCCCTCCCAAACCTTTCCCAATTTTAAAACCAGATAAAAACATTAAAAATAAAATGCACAACCTAACAAACCAAAATTGATATTAATATTTTCAGGCAGCATGTTGTTGCGGCAGTGCAGCGTGTAGTTTATGCTGTGCCAGCTGTCCATCATGTAAGAATTCAACAGCATCAAGAATTGGATATGCCCTGATGTTAATAATTGGAGCTATTGTTGCTGCAGTTATGTTAGATCCTGGACTGCGTGACAAACTAGATGATGTACGTTTTTAGTTTTTGCAAAAGTTTGCCATTTTTGGTGTTTATTAAGGTCTTGGACCATGTAATTCTTCAAAAACTTCATCAGTGAAGCGTTTCATGAAAAGATATATGTTCACATTACTCACCTTGAACGTTCACTGTTCATTATTCAATTTTATCTGAAAGTGAACATGAATTTCATTAAAAATCATCTTAAGCCTGAATTTTAAGAACTCGGCGCCTAACCCAAAATAGGTCAGTCTAATTCCCATTCTTGTCTTTTACAGATTCCAGGATTGTGTAAGAATTTTATAGGACCAGATAATTTTGATAATTCTGTGTTCAGGAAAGAACAGTGTGACAATGTCGTGGGATATTTGGCTGTATATCGAGTCTGCTTTGCAATGGCGGCCTTCTTTTTCCTCTTTTCCATCATTATGATAGCGGTTAAAACTTCCAAAGATCCTAGATCAGGAATTCAAAATGGGTGAGTGTATGAACAAGATTTGTTTAGCCATAAACATGTTGTTTCAATACCATTCTGAAAAGTATTAAGGGTAGTGGTAACTTGAATATCTATAGAAAAGATTTATATTATAGACAAACGGGATACTGGGTTTTCATACGCAAAAGTGTTAAGTGTATTGGTAAATTGCATAGCTTTATAACTATATCATTTAAACAGTGTATCATAAGGGAAATTCTGTTTCTATTTTTAGATTTTGGTTCTTTAAGATCCTAATTATGGTTGGATTATGTGTTGGAGCTTTCTTTATTCCAAGAGGTGCTTTTGGACAAGGTGGGTAATAATTACAAATATACACACTCTGTGCTGCTAATGCTCTGAATTTATTTGTCAATTAGTGTGCTAATGCTGCTGATTTGAAAAAATTTCCCTCATTGCACACTTAAATGTATTTCCTTTTCTTTTTGTTGCAGCTTGGATGATAATTGGTATGATTGGGGGCTTCATCTTTATTTTGATCCAGTTGATTTTATTGGTTGACTTCGCTCACGGCTGGGCTGAATCGTGGGTAGAGAAATATGAAGAGAGTGAAAACAAATGCTACTACTTTGGTAAGTTGACTCACAGAGGCATGGACCGAGGAGTTCGTTTTTCTTGCCTAGAGGCAGACATGAATGTAATTCTTAAACAAAAGTTGTTTGTAAATGTACTATTTTGTATTTTTACAGTACTAATTTGTCTTTTTTAAATTTGGTTTTAGGACTGTTTTTCTTTACGATTTTCTTCTACATTGCTGCCATCGCCATGGTAACGCTCTTCTACCTATACTATGCTAATGTAAGTATAATCTTTTATCTATCAATTGCTCAGAACTGTTCAGCAAGCTTGTACATCTGAGTACAAATATTGGAATTATGGGCACCCCCTTTGCCAAACTGGTTACATAAGGGTTTGATGACAGAAACGTGCCAAAAATACCAAGAGTTCTTATTAACAGAGTTACCAATTCATGCAATAGTTGAAACTATTTGAAATTTTTTTTTTCTTCTTCCAGAATGAAGATTGTAAACTCCACAAATTCTTTATCAGTTTTAATTTGATATTGTGTGTTGTTATCAGCATTGTTTCAATCCTACCAAAAATACAAGAAAGTGAGTGCTTACTGATACCCATAACTCTTTTCAATATTGAAATTTAGTACCTGATTCATATACAATTAAAGTGAATCATCAACTGGGCTAACTGGTCAAATTTGTCCCATGGCAAACTGGTATGTGTTTTTGTTTAAAAAGTGTTGTTCATTTTGCAAGATTGTTTTTTAGGAAGTTTGTATATCAAGCCAACCGCTTTGTTTTGTCACTATGTTTATGAAGTTTGTAATTTGTATTTCAGACCAACCTCGATCTGGACTACTACAAGCTTCTCTGATCTCTTGCTACACCCTGTATTTGACCTGGACGGCCATGACTAACAATCCTAGTAAGTGTTGCCCTTGGTTACACCCTGTGGGTGTTGGGAATGCAAGAGTAGGCCCGAGTCAGAGGGACTTTCACAAAAAATATTATAGGCCCGATTGGCCAAGTTTGCTTTGCTGTGTGCACATTTACAGTTAATAAGACCATTAGCCAGACGACAGCCATATTATATTAATGGGCTTGTTTGATTTTCAGATAAATCCTGCAACCCTAGTCTATCAGAAGTAGTGAACCCAGTCAACTCTACATCAACTAACACTGGAGACAACAGTAAATTGGTAGTATTTGATTGGCAGGGTATCGTAGCTATGCTCATTTGGTTGTTGGCTGTGCTGTACTCAAGGTAAGCCATCAAAGATAAACAAGCATGACCGTTGTCATTGCCCCTCGGCAACTTTCAAGCCAACTAAAAGGCAAAATACATTCCATGTTTCACTATTTTCATTGAAAATTCTGCCAAAAGTGTACATTTGCAAGTGAAAATAGGTGTTTCCTAACTATATTTTGGCAAGTTTGGTCATATTTATATCTTTATTTCAGTATCCGTACATCAACTAACAGTCAAGTTGGAAAATTGACCTTATCTGAAAAAACAATCCTCCAAACAGACACAGGTAGCATATCCACCATTTTGAATTTTTTATTCTTCCGTAATTTTTAGAAGAAATGTGTCCATTCTGAGTGCAATCTTGCTTTTATATTTCACAATTCTGTTTAAAGTTCAAATGAAATGTTGTACAAGCGCTTGAGACTAAAAAAATGTAGACTTGAAAGTCCAGTCTAAATTAAACTAAGATCGCAGAAAACAAATATTTTTAGAGTAGACTTGAAAAGCCAGTCCTAATTTGTATGATTAAAAAGTAGACTTGCAAGTCCAGACTCCAATTGCTCCCAAAAAGTATTTATTGAAAATTTTCTTGTTCATTTTGCAGATGAAAATTCAGGTATAATTTATGTCCTTTTTAAAGTGGTTGATTCTGCAGTTCTTGGAAATTTACAAAGAGCTTTTGCTAATTCTGTTGCTGATTAAAATGCATCTCAATGTGTTTCATTTTTTTCTGTGGGTTACTTTGATCATTCTAGATTTGACAAAATTTGGATTGGTTGAATTGGTGAACACATCTCTCTTATATAAGTTGTTAGATTTAGATTGAGGAAAGTGACCCTTTTACTTTACATTGCATGTAATTTATTCATCTCTTAGTTACTAATTTCAGTATTGAATTTTAAGAATGCAGAGTTAGTCACATTAAGACAAATTTGTATATTCACATATACTGTTAACATTTCACCTTTGAACTTTGAACTTGCTTAGCATCCATTTTATTCACACATGTTCTTTAAAATAACTTAGTTAAAAGTTCATATTTATGTTGTTATTTGTTTTGTGTTATAGAAATACTAGCTCTAGATATTTCGTTTCATTTTTTTCCTATGGGCTTTGTCACACATTCTAGATCTGAAAAACTTAAACATGAAAGCTCAGTTATTTTTTTTATAAGAATTCATTTACACTTGAGCATTTGATTGGTTATATTGGTGAACGCAATTTACTAAGAATGTTGTTAGATCTGGAATGAGAGAAGTTACCCATAGAAAATAAATTAAAGGAAATATCTTGCCATTGTTAATGTAAACAGTGTGTGAAGTTATATCAGCTTTGCTTACAAAACCACAGCTAGAATAATCAGTAACCTTAAACTGAAAGCCTATCTTACATATACTTGACCCAGTATTTTATATTAAAAAATATGGTTGAATATTTATATCATAGTTCTAAGGAAAAAGTTGAAAAATACAGTATTTTTTTAAGGTGGGGCTTCTGTCTGAATGAATTTTACCTGTGTATATCAAAACTGAATTGATTTCTAGATTGAATTGATTGCTCACTTGATTGATTGATTTTCTTTATTTGATTGACATGTTTTGATAACTTGTCATAATGTATCTTGATAAGTTGAAAGCTACTAAATATATTGATTGATTGTAGGAACTGAAGGAGAATCAGCTGAGAAAGGAGGTCAGTCTGTAGTAGATAATGAAGAAGAGGGAGTTGCCTATAGCTACAGTTTCTTCCACTTTATGTTATGTTTGGGCTCCCTATATCTTATGATGACTCTTACCAATTGGTACAAGTGAGTATATTTTATTTAGTATGGCTGCAAGCATTGGCCATGGATTGAGGTTTGAGCCAACCAAAGATAATTGAGGCATGCAAGTAAGGAATGGAGGTTAGTCCTCAACATTTAGAAATGATAAAAGACGCCATTTTTAAATTGCGTCTGCAATTTCCACAAATTGTCTCCCTTTGACTACAATTGCTTTCATTCATTTTCAGGCCAAGTTCCGACTTCAGCACTCTCAACTCCAACATGGCGTCAGTCTGGGTGAAAATATCATCAAGCTGGGTGTGTCTGATCATTTATGGCTGGACACTTGTGGCTCCCGTGATACTAAGTAACAGAGAATTCAATTAAGACTGGATGATCATACATAAAGTAGATTTATTGTTCTGATACAGGCTAAAACTTCTCTGGATAATCAAATCAAAATAAAACTCAATGTAAAGTTCATTTAATAATGAAGACTACATAGATTTGATTGTCCAGACAGAACTCTTAAACCAAGACTCCTTAAGGCTGTGTTTGATTGTTCAAGCTTGGTTTGATCAAGTCAATATATGTTTATACTGTAATTTTGAATGACAACAATCCAACACAGCCTCTCTGTATATTGAAGACTTACACTTTGTGAAATTGGCTTAAAAATAGCTAAAAGATCGTCTGCTTTTTTTGTATAATAATTGTATGTATATGTTTGCATTATGTATTAAAATTTGCACCAATTTGAAACCAAACCGAACCAAACTTGCTGCTAACAAGGAGGAAAATAGCACCCAAAAAAAACACCCCTAAATTTGGGAGACCATTGTATTTAGAAATTGAAATTTTTGCACCTTTTTCTGTAGATATTTATTGCTTTTGTAATGATGTTTTGTTTTTTTTTTGCATTTCAATAATTGTGATACCAATTTTTATATTTTGCTTATTTTGTGACAGTTTTTTCTAGTGAATGTGAACCCTCTTAATAAGTTGAGCCACTCTATACACTGTGTCAGTCTCAACTCATATTACTTATCGTCCTGTGCCATTTAAAACGTCTTTAATGCATAGCTCAACTCAGTTACGTCTAAATTTGAACCACAATGACTCCAGCTATCTAAAGCTTGATCTAAATCTTTGAAAGAAATTACATGTATATCTTTAATTCTTATTGAAATAATATTCTTCAATGTATTGTTACAGTAAATAAAATGTTGTTTTTTACAATTTGTTGTTATTTGTGTTTGTATTTAATAGTGTTTATGAAGTTGGTTGAGACCAATGTTACACTGTGTATATTATTATAGACAGAGGTATTGCTGAACAATTTGGGAAATTCTAACCTAAACAAGAGCACTCCATTGAGTGTGCTGCTCATATTTGTGTTGAATGGTCCCCAATATGGACACATAAATGTATTGGACAAATAAAAATGCCTAATTAAATTCAAAATCCATACCTTCATAAAAACAGTGGTCTCCCAAACTCTTCTCTATACAGGAAATAAGTACAAGTGTATAGGGGCTGACATCTTGAATTTGGGACAGTTCATTCGAATACTGAGGGAGAGTAGGTTGGACAATTGTCTTTACTTAATGGGATTATTCCAAAGTGAGATAATGCAACAACCCCTCCTTGTCTCTCCAAGACAAGCAGGAATTCTTCCACAACAAAGAAAAAAGACTTTTCAACTGAAATATTTATTTTTAATTTAAAAATATAGAAATATAGAAAGGTATTCAAGAACACCAACAATAAATGAGCATTTTATCATATAGCAACAACTAATAGATCCAGTTTTATACCATAGCAACAACTACTAGATCCAGTTTTATACCATAGCAACAACTAATAGATCCAGTTTTATACCATAGCAACAACTAATAGATCCAGTTTTATACCATAGCAACAACTAATAGATCCAGTTTTATACCATAGCAACAACTAATAGATCCAGTTTTATACCATAGCAACAACTAATAGATCCAGTTTTATACCATAGCAACAACTACTAGATCCAGTTTTATACCATAGCAACAACTAATAGATCCAGTTTTATACCATAGCAACAACTAATAGATCCAGTTTTATACCATAGCAACAACTAATAGATCCAGTTTTATACCATAGCAACAACTAATAGATCCAGTTTTATACCATAGCAACAACTACTAGATCCAGTTTTATACCATAGCAACAACTAATAGATCCAGTTTTATACCATAGCAACAACTAATAGATCCAGTTTTATACCATAGCAACAACTAATAGATCCAGTTTTATACCATAGCAACAACTAATAGATCCAGTTTTATACCATAGCAACAACTAATAGATCCAGTTTTATACCATAGCAACAACTACTAGATCCAGTTTTATACCATAGCAACAACTAATAGATCCAGTTTTATACCATAGCAACAACTAATAGATCCAGTTTTATACCATAGCAACAACTAATAGATCCAGTTTTATACCATAGCAACAACTAATAGATCCAGTTTTATACCATAGCAACAACTAATAGATCCAGTTTTATACCATAGCATATTGAGCTAATGAAATAGAGTTTTACATTTTACACCATAGCATATTGAGCTAATGAACTGGGGTTTTACATCATAGCATATTGAGCTAATGAACTGGAAGAGGGTTTTACATTTTATACCATAGAATATTGAGCTAATGAACTGGGGTTTTACATCATAGCATATTGAGCTAATGAACTGGAAGAGGGTTTTACATTTTATACCATAGAATATTGAGCTAATGAACTGAAGTTTTACATTTTACACAATTTTCTAAATCATGAAGTACTACTAATTTGAAATTTAAAGAGCCTACCCTTCATAACTGTCTATTAGATAAACCATACCCTTACCCTTTCTAATTTTGATTATTAAGAGATAAGTTAAATAAGTTAAATTAAAAATAATTGGATATACCACAACCATATTAGATAAAATATAACAAAACAAATTTTTGATTTGAACTTAAAATGAATTTTTTTTGGGATGAAAATGATAAATAAACTTTGCTGAATATTGTTAATTACTTTCAACTTATATTGTTGAATAATTTTCAAGGAAATTTCATAATAATTTTCAAGTTCAATTCATAATAACTTTCAAGGAAAATGATCAATTACTTTCAATGAAAATTGTTTACAAATTTGCCCAACAATAATACACAAACATAGGCCAAATTTTTAACGCATTTTTCTAAATATATATAATTAACGAAGCTAACATCAAAATCTGAATGAAATTTAAATGAGCATAGATGAAAAATACAAAAATATAATAAATATCAAATCAACAAACAGCAAGATGAAAATTTGGCATGAAAAAAACAAAACAGTCTGATTATATTCCTGATCTTGATTTTTTGTTTCCTGTTGCAAGTTCTCACATTATCTATGATCTGAATAAATTCTTCTATGAGTATTGTTCCAGCAAATTGATTTATGCAACCAATCAAAAACAGTGTTATAAGTGAGAAGACAATTCTAGTTGAATTTTAAATAGAAATATTCCAGAACAAAGCATTTGATTGGTTGGATAATTTAATTGATTTAGAACTTTAAGTATAAAAATTCTTTAAGATTATGAATAGCAAAAACAGAAAAAACAGAAAAAACATGAAACAAAATATCTAGATCTGTTTTTGAATCAGACTGATGTCTATATATTATTTGTTCAGCACTACACAATATAATCTTGGAAGCAATTCTAAAGGCATATATCATAATATATTTCTACAGTCTGAAACATGCTGACTTTAATCTAGTTTTGACAGATGTCAGCTGGCTAGAGTCAAACAATGATATATGAGATTTATGAGAGAGAAAGGTTATTGTATAAAGTGCTGAAACAAGCAGTATTTCTATATTTAAAAAAAACTGCTCAATGCATTAATTACAAACCTATTTCGTTCAACATAAGCTAAACAATTTCTCCAATCCTGCCTTTCTGATTGGTCCATGGGTGTTGAATGGCACAATTGATTGCTATGCTATACTATGCTTAAGTCTATGTAACAGGGCTAGAAAAAAGTCAACAGGTTTGAGACTAGTGGCACTACTTTAAAAACAAAGAGATATTTTTAAATACACAATCTTTAACGGTGAACCAGAAGCTTAAATTTAACATACATGTCTGACTAGAGTCACAAAATGACTGGCAATTATTATACATAGCAGGATACAAATTTAAGCCAATAATCCATTCAATAAAATCAAGTTTAATTAATTTGGCCTCTGGTACTCCTTTGAAATTGAGCAAAAATTCACGAAAGGAAATTTCTAAAAAAGCCTGTAGCTGATTGGTTGATGTGGAAACAAAAATGATATTAACCAATCAAATCAAACCTGGACGCAAGGGTTCTTAGAAACAAACTTTCTAAAAAAGAGACTGGCATCAAATCTTTTTGTAGTGGACTCAGACCACAAAGTTTAAAATCACGGAAAACCGATGCACATTTTTATGTCATATAGTAAAATTAACTACGAGGAAGAAGCCTTAAAAAATGAGCAAAGCACTTGAGAGTATGTAGAAATAAATACAATGCGGTATCACAGACTCGGAAACAAGTGCAACAACACAACAGTCAGCCATCTTGAATAGTGCTAGCATAAATATGATACCAAGGCAACGCACAATTCATCTGAAAAACAAAATGGCACCTTTTAACATTAACACCAATTTCAGGAATTAATCCCTAAAAGCAAACTATATTCCAGAGGATATTCATCTTGTTTCTTGCATTATCCTGATGGGGACCGTTGTATCAGAAACATGTCAGCAGCATTAGAAAGCCTGTGATCGAGCTAATGTTTCATTAGTTAGTTTGCTGACTTGCTCATATTAAGTCCAATATTAGATGGTAAACCTCCATTTGCAAAACCCTGTCCTGATGAGGACTGTGTATCCAAAACAAGTGTCAGTGATGAGCATTAGCCAAGTGATAAAGACATGCCACTGAGAGAATCATTTTCCGATGGTGCTACCAGCAAGAAACCCCAAAGATTCAAAAGAAATATAAAGAACTTCACCTTAAAAATTAATATAAAACCACCTCCATGTAATATGTAAAGCTATTATAAGATGTTAAAAGATGGCTAGGATATTTCTATATCCCTGAAATAAGGATACAAATTTATAAAAAAATATGGAATAATTTTATTAAAATGGACAGCACAAACAATGGTGGCAGAAGACCAATATTTTGGTAACTAAATTTAGATTGGTATATCAAGGAAATCAATTAGCAATTACAATCCAAAAAAAGAGAAAGGCATAACACCAAATAAATTGAAATGGTTATAAAATTAAAGAAAAAGAGTTGAGATAACTGTGGTCACTCACCATGATGCGATACGTTTTTCAATTCTGCTAGTGGTATCTGAAAAATGTTCAATTGTCTATTAAAAAACCAATACACAGCCTCCCCCTGTCTGGGTGGAACAGATGACATGGAAACAGTATTTAGTTTTTCAGATGGGACAATAAATCAAGACTGTGTGCACATTAAAAAACTTTCAACAGGAAATTTAAAAGGAGAAGAGAAATATTGCTGTCCTTGCAAAATTTCCCTCATAGCTTACTGCAGGGCATGTCCATTTTCATAAACAGAAAAGTAGGACTTAAAACAACATTTTTTTTTATGCCTTAAAGATGGATGCCTACAGGAAATTGAAATACGGTAAACTTACTATTAGAACTCTGTATGTTGTTTTGGGTTTCATCTGCGTAGGGGGATTCATCTCCAACTGAAAGGATAAAAATAACTCGTGAACCAAAGTTGTTATTCTTGTGAAATATGGATGTTTGACCAAGAACCAGCTGGTAGAAAGGATCCTCATGAACCTAAGTTGTTTTTCTTGTGAAATGTGGAAGTTTTACTTAGGACTAGCTGGTAGAAAGGATCCTTGTGAACCGAAGTTGTTATCCTTGTAAAATATAGTGGTTTAACCAAGAACCAGCTGGTAGAAAGGATCCTCAAGAATCTAAGTTGTTATCCTTGTAGAAATAAAAGCTCTACGGATAAAATTCATTAGATTTTCTTTACCCATAAATAAGATTTAGAAAACAAACAAATGTGTAACAGGACTCTATTTTTTCTACGGGATTAAATTAAGCAAGTAATGTGTCTATAGTAATCTGACTGATCTAGACACACGAAGTTTTAATGATGTGTCTATGAGTTATACATAATGAATATAAACGACCAAGTCTACAATAAAACTCCATTATCCAGTCCTATCTAATGGCGTTTCTCTTAATTATATTCTGTCACAGTATCATTTAGTTTCTGATTAAAGGCGTGACTGGGCTATTTTGTCATTTCAAACGCATCATTTTTCTTTCGTAGCAGATTATAGTCTTTCATTGTTATCATTGATATGAGTTTTGGCTTAATGAAATTCCTGTGCAAGGGTTTAAAAATTTCAAATTTGTTTTCAACTGTTGCTGTGGAAGTTCACGTAGCTTATATTTATTTTTTATATTAATATTTGGATGTCGTACAAAGAGTTCACGTAGCTAATAATGTTTTTGCGTCTCGGTATTGTCATGCCTTTCAGAGAGCTCACATAACTAATATTTCCTAGTGTTTGGATTTGTTTATTGCCTTTAAGAGAGTTCACTGATATCACTTTAGTATGCAACTTCAATGCCTTTCAGAGAGTTCACAAAGCTAATATATATATATATATACATTAGTATTTGTAATAAAACATATATATTAAAATAAACCCAGTTATTGAACAATAGTATATAGTTATAAACTAACACTAATCAATAGATATACACTTGAAAATATATAATTAAAAACAGATTTTATTAGTTTCTTACTTACAAAATATTATAGGATTATATATTGAAAACAGACTGGAAGTCCACATAAAAATAAATTAAAATAGATAATTAAAAATGGATCTCTGTAAATTATAAATCGAACCTGCCTCAATCATTTATACATTGGAATTCATTATCATTCATTATCATTGAAATTCATTATCATACAAGTTCATTATCACTGCCCACTAAAATTCCAATTCATTATCATACAAGTTCATTATCACTGCCCACTAAAATTCCAATTCATTATCATACAAGTTCATTTTCACTGCCCACTAAAAATTCTAATTCATTATCATACAAGTTCATTATCACTGAACACTAAAATTCTAATTCATTATCATAGAAATTCATTATCACTGCCCACTAAAAATCAAATTCATTATCATAATATTCATTATCACTGCCCACTAAAAATCAAATTCATTATCATACAAGTTCATTATCACTGCCCACTAAAAATCAAATTCATTATCATACAAGTTCATTATCACTGCCCACTAAAATTCCAATTCATTATCATACAAGTTCATTATCACTGCCCACTAAAATTCCAATTCATTATCATACAAGTTCATTTTCACTGCCCACTAAAAATTCTAATTCATTATCATACAAGTTCATTATCACTGAACACTAAAATTCTAATTCATTATCATAGAAATTCATTATCACTGCCCACTAAAAATCAAATTCATTATCATAATATTCATTATCACTGCCCACTAAAAATCAAATTCATTATCATACAAGTTCATTATCACTGCCCACTAAAAATCAAATTCATTATCATACAAGTTCATTATCACTGCCCACTAAAAATCAAATTCATTATCATACAAGTTCATTATCACTGCCCACTAAAATTCCAATTCATTATCATACAAGTTCATTATCACTGCCAACTAAAATTCCAATTCATTATCATAGAAATTCAATGACTTTTCCAATACAAACAAATCTTAAATTAAATGTCTTCTTCAATTTTTTTTTCTAAATCCCTAGACTATTTGTCCGTTTAATGAATTCCGAGTTTTCAAACTAATTTTAAACAGACATAAGTCACTGTTGGTGGGAAGTAAATATGGACAAATAAATAAACATTATGCTGATTTCCATTTTAAAATATGATACAGGTTATTTCACACAAATTTTTCTTTCAAACGCATATTCATAATAAACATAAAACTATTTCAACTGTTAGACTACTTTTTTTTTAGATATCATCTCTTTAAGTTCCTGCAATTCTCCAGGCAGTTGAACCATGAAATGGAATTGGCATTTTCTTAAAATCTTACGCTGGTTGTATCTTTTTAATCTCCTGGGACCTTACATGATTCTTTTTACTAAGACATAGATAAGCTTATTGTTTTAAAAATTCAGACCGTATAACTAAATTTATCAGCCATGTCTGACAATGCATTCAAAATATCTGATAGTCAATTTTTTTTTTAGGTTATGCAAAATATAATGAAGTAGAATTGCAATATGTCTTTCCAAACATTAAAAAGAAAAATTCAAACATTGGAAGATTGAAAAAAGCATCTGTTTATTTCATTTCAAACACCAAAAAAAAATACTTTTATTAGAAAACATCACAAAGAAACTATTCAAGCATAAAGCATTTAAATAAAGCATTGGATTATTTCTATCTTAACATACAGAATGGAGTACAAAAAATAAATAAATACAAAACCTTTGATGATAAAAAAAAAACATTTCCCACATAAATTCAAATCATTCGAAGCATTTCATTCCAAACACCAAAAATAAAAATAATGTGATTAGAAAACAAAACAAAAACCTTATTCAAACAACATGCATCTTCAGAAAGAAATGAAAGTTTTCTAAGAATCGGCAAACATAACTTGAAAACATCGAGTTTTTCTGAGTCAATACTGGCCTAAAAAAAATCTCATCTTTACACGAAAGTTTTTGTCAAATAAGCAAACATAGTTTGAAAGTGGCAATCAATATTTTGTTCATGTTGTAAACAGGTTTTTATTTTTTAAGCGAATCACTCAACATGGCGATTATGTCACTTATTCAAGGAAATTACGCTACGATCGCTATTGTAAAAACTATCGAGGGATCTTTAACCTGCACAGCTTCGTAGCACACAACGCTCCGGTTTATTGTCCCATTCCAACGAATAGGCACTTGATAAGATCATTCCATATTTTGTTCAGAACAGATAATAAGAGGCCTCATTTTAAAAGACAATTCATCATTTTTATGAAAGAAATCTGCAAAGAATCTAAGCAGTCATTTAAGCACTATAAAAGATCAATTGCGTTGAATTATAGGTTTTTCTGCCTGAGTGCCAATATCAGCTAAAAGAAATTTTTAGAATTCTTTCATGGAACTTAATGAGGCATTTTTAAGATTTCTGTTTTCAGACAAGCCGGAATAAACGTCATTCATCAAAATCAGGCTTGAGAAGCAGTCTCAAAGACACTTCCGAAGAATGGAATGGAACCATAGAAAAAAATAAATTGGAAATCTGAAAATAGGACATGAAGAATGATGCAGCCATTCTCTAGGAAGATAATATCTCAGATTCTCAAGTATCCTGTTGACCTTGGTCTGGGCTAGGGATGTTTAACCCCAAGGGGGTAATTTTACAATTTTCTTGGGGTAAAGAGGTGCTTTGTAGTCGAGCAGATATCTTGTTATTTACTAACAAAATCATTGCTGTAAAATTCAGATATCTTTCATACAATATATTATCTTGATTCAGATATCTTAACAACCTTTGTTAGGTGATATTTCAAACAAAATTATTGTTGTAATATTCAGATATCTCTCATACAATATATTATCTTGATTCAGATATCTTAACAGCCTTTGTTAGGTGATATTTCAAACAAAATTATTGTTGTAATATTCAGATATCTCTCATACAATATAATATCTTGATTCAGATATCTTAACTGTGGAAAAATTAAGATATCTTTTACTAAATGTAACGTTTTGAATTCAGATATTCTTTACCAAATATAATGTCTAAATATCTAGATGTCTAGATATCTTAATATGTTTTGTCAATAATAGAAGTTTGAAACAAATAATCATTGCTGTAAAACCCAGATATCTTTTATACAATATACTGTTTTCAGATATCTTAATATGTTTTGTCAATAACAGAAGTTTGGAACCAAATCATGGCTGGAGATAAAATCCCTGTAAAAAATGGGTTGAAATTTGAATCAAATTCAATTCCAAAGATGACACATTAGCTCCAAATGTCAGATTGATAAAAAAAAAATGAAATTTGAAACACAGTATTGATTTAGCTGTCATAGAAATGACATAGAAACATTTTGAAAGATCAAATTCTCCTGAATTCTAATTGCTTAAAGCACAAAAGAGAATGTGAAAAATAATGATAAATAATTGCTATATGTAATAATGGTGGGGCTTCAAAATTTTATAGCTTATGTACTGTTTACTCATGAATCCTTCATCTTATTTAATGTTTACTTCATCAAGTCTTAAGCTTATGTAATGTTTACTTCATCAAGTCTTAAGTTTATGTAATGTTTACTTCATCAAGTCTTAAGTTTATGTAATGTTTACTTCATCAAGTCCTCATCTTATTTAATGTTTACTTCATCAAGTCTTAAGCTTATGTAATGTTTTCTTCATCAAGTCTTAAGCTTATGTAATGTTTACTTCATCAAGTCTTAAGCTTATGTAATGTTTACTTCATCAAGTCTTTAGCTTATGTAATGTTGACATCATCTTACATGATGTTTATCATGTTCACAGCTTATGTTATGTTTACTCATGCAACCTTCATCTTATGTAATGTTTACTTTATCAAGTCCCTGGCTTATTTCTTTAAGAAAGTCGACTTAACAGCAAAGTAAACAAGCGTCTGGGATGAATTCCATAGAGAAAGACAGGACTTGTTAAATATAGCACGTAAAAACCTATATATTATAGTTCCTCAATCTAAAATTGAAGTTGAGCTGTACATGAATCAAATAAAATGAAATAGAGTTTTACATCCTATTATTCTACTTGTGATTGGTTTATCATGAAGTATTTCATTGATCTTTCTTATATATAATTTGAAATTTTTTTTAAAAGAATCCACAAGGATTTTTTATATAATTCAATATTCTTTTTTTTCCCTTTGATAATGTTTTTTTGCTAAGAAGTAAAATAATTGAAATGCTATATTTAGTTCTAAAATTTGATTTTTTCTGATGTTTTTATTCACAGTCTTTTGTAAAGAAATACTCAATGAATCTATTGTAAGCACCTTTTCAGTGAGTTTACTGATTATTTTCAATACTATGTTAGACAGTTGAGCCTATGTCCAAAACTAGCTATCAATGGCAGCAGGCTGGCAGCTGCAGAACTTTGGTTTGGGAGAGGGCTACCAAATATTTTTCGAATCCATTCTAGAGAGGCAGAGATATTTGTAAATAAAGGGCTAAAACACTACAATTTGAGAGAGAATTCTCTCAAAATGATCACATTTTTACAATATTGGGCCATATCAGGAGAGGAAATGGTTCTTTAAGCTGCCACTGATAGCTGGCCTGAAGATTTCAATTCAGTATCCTTGCTCCCTCTTGTGAGTGTTACTCATTACCAAACAGTCAATACTGGCATAAGTTCACCTTTATCTTAGAAACCTATTTAAAAATTCTACAGCCAGATGAGCTCATCTCAACTCTCTCTCTCTTGAGTGTCACTCATTGCTATCACTCCAATATTAATCTATCTGGATCAAGTTACTATAACTTATCAGTAATTCAAACCTTTCAGCTTTCAGACTTTTTCTGCTTAACTGAACTTTTAAAGCCAATTCAAACAAGTCATCTGTCATTTTTCTACGTAATCAGATTTGACGTCTGCCACTTGGGATTCGTAAAATTCTATTTTTTATGCCGCAGTTTGTTTGAATTTTATATTGTATATGGAATTGTCATTTACTCTCTAAAGTGATTATATTATTTGATTGGCAAAGGGACAATATAATCTAAAAATGTAGAGAAATATAACTTTTAAAGGGACAGACGTCATTCTTTTTGACCAATCATACTTTTGTCTCAGAAACGGGAAAATTGAGCTAAGCCAATCAGTACTAGTGTTCACAGCTCACTGTCGAAATTTGAGCCTTCAAATTCATGTGTGTTCAGAATTATCCACGTTTGAATGTTAAAATGACATTTCTAATACTTCTGAAGAATATTTACATATATTCAAGACTCAAATCTACCTCCCAAAAATGGCTCACTGTCCCTTTAAGCTTAAGTTTTCTGAAAAAAGAGAGAGCACTTTTGCCGAGGTTTATGAATTGTTGAGCTTGTAAAGATTATTTATTCTGTCCAGTAGACCACGCACTCAAACAATGACAATATCAAACTCTACTTTAGTTTTTTTGAATGTATTGATTATTTTTGTAGAGAAAGATATCTTTAAGATTTATTGAAGATAAAACTAATCATCAATTCTCAGAATTGCACATTAAGATTTTTTAAAGTTGGATAGTGCTGTAGGAAATGAAACCATCTAGGACAATACTAAACATACACAAACGCAGTTTATTTTCAGGTAAAATATATAGTCATTGAAATTATACAAGATTAACTTATATCGTTTTCATAACTGCTTAAAATAAAGTGGACTGCTTGTGCACAAATATATTAGCTTAATTATAGTTACATTGCATGGTTTGTAGGCTTACTTTTTCGAGTTTGAAATTGGTTGGACTCTTATGAATACAAGTCCCATGTTTTTTAACACATTATGAAAGAACTTCAACACTGGAATATAGTAACATAGCTTTAAGTGTATTTCTCATGTGCCGTATGCTAAATTCAGCTACACATTACTTGCACATAAATCAACACATGTCAGTTTTTTAAAGTGGTCATTTGACTTCAAACATTTATATAAATCAGGGAGATTGCAACTTGAAACTATTAGAGAATTGGGTAGTAAAATCAATAGTTTTATTAGAGTTAGATTTAAAGCTGTATTGAGCATTATATTTTGTTATTACAACTGACTACGTTGTTATTCATCGATAACAAAGGGTATTTTAAATGAAACGTAAATTGTACGTTATGACACAGGTTAAAGATAAGGCACGGGTTAAAGATATGACACAAATTAAAGATATGGCATGGGTTAAAGATGTGACACAGGTTAAAGATATTGCACAAGTTAAAGATATGGCACGGGTTAAAGATAAGGCACGGGTTAAAGATAAGGCATGGATTAAAGATAAGGCACGGGTTAAAGATAAGGCATGGATTAAAGATAAGGCACGGGTTAAAGATATGACATGGGTTAAAGATATGACACAGGTTAAAGATGTGGCATGGGTTAAAGATATGGCATGGATTAAAGATATGGCATGGGTTAAAGATAAGGCATGGATTAAAGATAAGGCACGGGTTAAAGATATGGCACAAGTTAAAGATGACACAGGTTAAAGATATGGCACAAGTTAAAGATGACACAGGTTAAAGATATGGCATGGATTAAAGATGTGGCATGGGTTAAAGATATGGCATGGATTAAAGATAAGGCATGGATTAAAGATAAGGCATGGATTAAAGATGACACAGGTTAAAGATATGGCACAAGTTAAAGATGACACAGGTTAAAGATATGGCACAAGTTAAAGATGACACAGGTTAAAGATATGGCATGGGTTAAAGATATGACATGGATTAAAGATGACACAGGTTAAAGATGTGGCATGGGTTAAAGATACAGCATGGGTTAAAGATATGACAGGGGTTAAAGATATAACACAGGTTATAGAAATGACGTGGGTTGTTCTGATTCCAAACCCAAATTTCATCTTCATAGATGTCAAATCATCTTTAATCTTAAATCATGTTGAATTACAATGTAAAGTTACAAGTTATCTTAAATTTAGAATTGTTTTGAGTATAACTCCATATCAATTCTAAAAATATATATCCATTAGACAAGTACTGGTATATAAAAAAAACCCTACAACAAAAAATTGATAGCAAAAAAAATTTCATGTCTGCATCTAATGACTTTTTTCCCCGCTTTCTTTGACGCCATGTTTGATTTGGAGATAAAAGACAATATTTTTTTCATGTTTGCTTTTTGAAGGTGCTTATTAAATTCCTGGTTTCTTTGAAATGAAAGTAAATAAAGAAGTGTTAGAAAGCGCCAAGGGCTTTGTGTTAATTAAAATGTTGGAAAGGTAAAATGAACTAGGACAAATTGTGCTAAGGTGCCTGTGAATTGATGATTTATTTAAATTTGAAATTTGTGGAATCTTCATAAAACAGGAATTGTAACTAATTGAGAATCTATTTAGATTTAGATTAGCGTAATTGAGGACCTAAAGTGAACCCATATATACAAAAGGTAATTGTGAACCTGTATAGAGTAATAATGAACCAGTATAGAGTAATTGTTAACTTTTTAGGGTTCATTGTGACGTATGTAGGGTAATTGTGAACCTCTATAGGATATTAATGAACCTATATAGGGTAATAGATATTTAATCACATGTAGATATCATTATAAATATGTGTTAATCAATAATGTAATTTCAAAGTGTAATTATTTTAAAACTAGTACACTCAATATTGATTTCAATATCATTATTATTCTTGTCAATCTATTTCTCTGAACTTGTTGACCTTTGTAAAAGCATATGTCATAGCATTCTGTAGAATTTTATCTGGTTCATTTTGCAATTTGCATAATATAACTCAACTTATTTTGTTATATTTCTGTGGGAGTTTAAATGTAATATGAGTTAATATTCAGAAATTTGGTTTATGATATTTGGAATATGGCAATAATGACCAAATTTTTTTAAGCTGGTGTAACTCAGCCTTAAACAAAAACCTGTATATAGTTGAACAATGGGAGAAGGGATATACTACAATTTCTGCTTGTTTTCAAGCCAGAACATCTGCCTTTAAAACAGTCATCAAGTACGCTTTTTCTCCATGTAAAATATCAATATTGAAATCCTCAGACAAAATAAGAACTGTCGTAGGATGGGTAGATTAACAGATTAAGAGATAAACAGATTATAATAACAAGATAAGTCAGTTCTGATATATATTAACAATGATCATTAGGAAAGATCATTAGGAAAGATTAACATGGAAATCTTCAATCAATTTCAGCCTAGAGCTCTTTTTACACCTTATAAATCTCAATCAACTTGATTTATGTTGATTTATAGATTGAAGATAGATTTGAGTTTGATTTATGTATTTTTAACTTTTTTCAGGTCTGATTCTGAAAGAAGGCAACAAAAAGATATTCAAAATTTGCTGAAGCTGATGAATCTGATATACCAAATCCACAAAGACAACAGTAATATTACTAATGCTCAAAAACAGTTTATGGGTTTTGATGCCAATATTTCAATACTCTCTTATCTGAATAGTATATGTTTTAGAATTGTTAAAATTGTGTGTTCTAAAGCGTAAATTTAATTCACAACCTGCACCAAAAGCATATTTATTTTCCACGTTTTCAAATTTCTTTTCCCAATTTGTCTAATCTACCAAGATCTTTTAAAATTCTGTTCCAAATGCTAATTTAATTTCCTGCAATGTTTTATTTTTTTTATGTCCTGCACCAGAAGCCTATTTATCTTCCAACATTTTTAAATTCAACAGAAATAAATTGAGTTATCTTTGAAAATTGACAATTTCAATCTTTTTAGATGGTAGTCTCTTTAATCTGACTTGACTGTGGAATTCAATAATAGGATTTTGGAGAAACTTTGTGAGATTAAAATGACATATGAAGAGCTAGATATACTACTGTTTTACATCTTACTGGGCTTATAAAATAAAATGGACTTTTAAGTTTGACTTTTCTGTTCATGATTAGGCTAGAAACAGATAACAGAATAATGTGCCAAGACAGTGGCAATAGTCTGTTCCATTTTTGATCACCAACTTACTGTAAAAGGATCTTTAACGTTCTTAAGTTTACCCTTTTTAGATGGAAGCCCCTCTCATCCTGCAGTGGATATAATTTTTATTTACAGAAGTGACAGAAAATAAAAGAGACCAAATGATGGCAAACAATTCTCCATTTAAACAGCACAGAGCACTTTACCAATAATGCAGAGACCACTTTATCAATAATGCACAGAGCAATTCACCAATAATTACCAGTATTGCACTTTACCAATGATGCAGATACCCTCAGAACCAAAAGACCAGACTAAATATCTGAGACCACCAATAGTCTGATCAAGTGAGACTAACAGCTCTACCATGTTGTACATCAGTGTACTATGATAATAGTTTAGAAACCAGCAGTACAAGTTGTTATCAAGATAAACGGGAAATGTCACATTATAAACCTCTTTATCATCCCGCAGCAAAAAATACACTTTGACAACAGCATTTCAATTACTTTAGATACGACATATTTACTCTAACAGCAGGGACAAAATAATGATCTTCATATAGCAAGGAAACTCATTATGATACCAGCAAGACCAGTTACAGTGAAAATCTCTATTTTAAAGAGGTGTTGCTGCCATAAAAATAGTAATAGTGGCCAAAACTTTCTCCCAGTCATCAAATATATATGGGTTTTTTAATTAAATGAAGTTTGATTCTAAATATTAGAAGGTATACATAAGCTTCTAAAAATGAGGGCCTGAAAGAAACATTTCAAATTATGTAAACAACACAAAAAATTGCATCCAGCATCCATGGCAACGCATTTTGAAGCAGAAATGATTACAATAGATATATGTAAGCTTCAAAAAATGTAACCAGCAATGAAATAACATGTACAGCATATCCAAGCTAATAAAAGCCCTTGAAAAGTTGAAATTATGTAAGCCACATAACAAAATGGCATTCCCGCATCCATGGCAACGCATTTTGAAGCAGAAATGATTAGATTAGGTAAGCTTCATTAGTGGCAGATAGATTTAAGATTACCGCTCTTAACAAGTGGAATGGAATTTTCTAGCAAATCTAATTCCTCTTACATTCCCTCAATCAATAATTTGATTACATTATCTAAGGCCCACTTCACATCGACTTCATAATCACCCACAGAATATCAGGGTAACGCCTATCTATAATGCCCAGTTAACATTGGCTTTATCTAAATTTCTGTTTAGGCCTTGTCACTCAGAGAAAATTTGGGTTATTAGGAATACATTATAGAACAGCATTTTCTTTCACAGAACAGAAACTACATTATGTAACAGAACGAAAACTATCTAATCTTAAATGCATAAGTATGGAACACAGAAGAAAGGATATAGAATTATGTCTACAGAATATTACAGAACAGAACTTTCTGTTTACAGAGCAGAGATTACATACAGATTAAATTCAATGTATTCAAAGATTATAGAAAAAATCTGAAGTATTTGTTTACAGAACAGAGACTACATGTAGATTTAGATTATGTAACAGAAAACTATTGCTGTAAAGGATATAGAATTATGTCAGCTGTCATCACACAAGGAAAATCAATATTAGTTTAGCTTTACCATTTATAACTCTAATAGTATGGTCTAGGATACCATTTTTTTTCTTTTATATCATCATGGAAATGTACCATTTAATTCAAAGTAAATTATTTATAAAATGATACAGACAAAATGTATAAATAAATGATCAATATACAAATGTACTGTTATAAAGTTTTATAACTTGACAAAACATGCCATTTAAATCAAACAAATTATCAGACAAAATTTATAAATAAATTAACAATATACGAATGTAGTGATATTTTATATATATAAATCATAGAAACATGCAATTTGATTCAGAATAATTTATTTATGATCGAGACAAAATATAATAAATAAATAACATAATATGTTCAGTTTTTTTTTTATATTTGGTTATAAAGTGTTGTTAAGTTTTTTTTTCTTTTTTTCTGATTTAAGCAGCCATTTAATTCCAAATGCATTATATTAATATTAATGATGTTGACTCTCTGATATGGATGTCAAGTTGACAAACCAAACTGCAAAGTGATATCAGGTTCCAACAATTTCAATTAATTCAAAGGCAATGATTTTACTTATACAATTTAAAATGGCTATATACATATGATCAAAGATAAGAAAACTTTTGTTCTTTAACAGCACTCATAGAAAGTCTGCAATAAATTGGATTTAACCCAAACCAGAACCCTGCAACATGTAAGATAAAACAGCAGCTATGACTGTAAATACTTGAATTCCAGAGAAAATACAGCTCCATTACAGCTCTATACATCACTTTTTAAAAATAATATTTGGCATTTGGTATCCGTGCAATGCAATTCAAAACAGAGATGTGTCAAATTCTGATTTTAATAAGTGTTACAGAAAACTGAAATTAAGCTCAATTTGCTTGGAAAATCATATATCTAAACTAAAATTTGATTCCGATTTTCTTATATTCATTCATTCATTCCTCCATTCTTTCATTCCTACCTTCTTTATTCATTCTTTCTTTCATTCATTACATAAAGGAAATATTACATTATCCAAAAGGGAGTAAAAAACGAAAGTCACAAAAACCTATTTCCTCGGCAGATATAAGTTAATGAGGCTATAGCATGAAAGCTGTCTGAATGACTAAAAGCTTTTTTTCTCTTTAATTTCCATTTAATCTGAATATTGTTAGTTTTTTAACCTTGTTGTTTCATTGAATCTTCTCATAAAATTACTTGGCTTTACTCTGTCAAACAACACAGAAAACTCAAATAATTTCATCATAAAGAGATAGCTCATCTTTAATTACACCTTAGGAAAAAAGCATTCAGCTAATATAATTTTATCAGAACGGGATAACTTAACTTTACAAATACCCAAGTATAGAAACAAATAACTAAAATAATTTCATCAAAAAGAGATAACTCATCTTTAATTATACCTGAGGAAAGAGTCTGTTAGGAAGTAAGTTTGGTGGTAAATAAAACTGGATTAATAAACTGTATCATAATATTACACTGTCTGACTGCTGTATTGTTTTAAACTAAAAGACACAGTGTAAATCATTATCATAACATAGACTATTACAGAGAAAATGGAAATTTCTTTGTGTGAACAGAAAACAACAGGGTGAGAAAACTTTAAGCCACGCAAGATGAAAAAACATACAATCCAACCTAATGCTACATTTACAAACTCTTGTGATACAGGAAAGATTTCTATGGCAATCAAGGTATTAGACAGAGTGAAGATGATGACACATTATCTAATAATTCTATCTATATGATAAATAGTTGTAACACAAGTGGGCTATATTTACTAGTCCTAATGTCTCCTTATAGACATAGATATTCTAAAAAATATATCCATATTCATTGAAATAATTTAAAACAAAGTGTTATATTGTAGCGTGGGTGCCATGAAAGGACTAAATATTTATGACAATATTAATGGAAAATTCAATGGCAATAAGTGCCATGACAGATTCAAAAGGGTTTGATGATGTCACTAATTTCGAAGGGTCTTATGTGATAATGCATATTTTGCCATTAGTGATGAGTGATCATCAAACACTTTGTTTTAATTATTGCAAGAACCACAAACGTCTGATTTAAAATTAGAATGGTGCAAATTGATGCTAGTGTCCCTGATACACAAATCTCTTTATAATCCCTTTAAAGGTCATGAGCCTGTTTCAACACCCAAACTTCAAACCTACAAGTGACAAAATATAAATAAAAGAAACCTACATCCAGTAAATTTGTGAAACAGTTTCTGATTGAATGAATGACTGAATGAAACGGCCTGACTTGATTTATTAGATCAAGCATGATATTAATCAGAATAGTTTCCAAATAAACCTGAAGATTGAAAATGGTCTAACTTGATTTACAACATAAACTCTTATTAAGCAGGATAATGTCTTGATTAATGCCAACTCAACTGAATAGATAAATAAATGATATAGACCCTGGTCAACAAATTAAAGGGCCATCCGTTTGACCAATCTTACTTCAGTCTCAAAAACTGAAAATCCTTATCTTAGCTCATCAGTAATAGTGTTTACAGCTCACTGTCGAAATTTGAGCCATCAAATCCATGTGTGTTCAGAATCATCCGCGTTTGAAAGTTAAAATGCTGACTCAGTTATTTTTCTTTTTAAGTTCTTTTTAAATGAATGAATAAATTTATCAAATATGGTTCATTCAACTCAAGATAAGAAATATTTTGATTCCTGTGCCAGTGCTTTTGAGAGTCAGTCAGTGATCACCCTCTGAAACCCAAGATAGTAAGGATGAATAAAATCACTTAATTTAGCAGATAAATCAAACAGATTAGTGGTGTAATGCAAACGGGAAATTGTTTTCTATTTCAATCTGTCCCTGGGGAGGGGAGATAATTCACTGTCCAGATAAATATTACCGTGGCAATAACAATATGTTATCAAAGCTAAGTGGCATTTCATTCCTTCATTAATGTTAAAGGACTTCAATATAAAAAGCTTTGGAAAGGCATTATATTCTATCAAAAGGCAACATTAAACTTAAGTAAATGATACAACTTTGAGAGCACAAACTGTGCCAAAATAATGATGTTCTCAAATTGTAAAAAAATCATCATGTTTAAAATTATGATGTTCTCAAAAAAGCATGATCTTAAATTAATAAATTGTTTTCAAATTGGACAAGCTCAAAATTATAATGTTCTCAAAGAAGAATTATGAAAAATTATGATGTTCTCAAATTATGATGTTCTCAAATTATGATGTTCTCAAATTATGATGTTCTCAAATTAGCCATTCAATATTTGACAGGTTTATGAAATTAATTAATGGCTTTCAGGTCTTCCAAGTCAATAAGATTCCATAATCATCTTATATAATTACCATATCAGACCAATACAATTATTAGACATACACTAGTAATAAGGAATCCTTCCAATTTGAATTTCTGATTTCATGTATATCTGATGGTAATTTGGTTAATAGATGATTTCTGTATACTGACATCTTTTAATGGAATATGTAGACTTAAAAAGGGTTAGGGTGCTTTCAGGTAAAAGTGAGAAATTAACAGATAAAGTTCTCCAAATTTTACCAAATATATAGGAGGAAAACATTACTTAGCAGCCAACAACAAATTTGACAATTTCAAAGAAATCAAATGAGTTTTACTCGTTGACATCTTAATGGCCTACATCAACCAATATCTTTTTCCTTTTTTATTGGACTAATGAAATTGAATCATTTATCAATCATCTTTGTCAAATTTAACTAATGAAATGAAATGGAGTTTTGAATAATGATTTGTACTTTATTGGACTAATGAAAAGAAATGGAATCACTTATCATCTATGTAAAATTTAACTAATGAAATGAAATGGAGTTTTTGCATTATAATGGAATATGGTCTAGTTATCAAATTTAACTAATGAAATGAAATGGAGTTTTTGCATTATAATGGAATATGGTCTAGTTATCAAATTGGACTAATGAAATGAAATGAAATAAAAGGCTTGTCTCCTTCATGAGTTTAATTTAAAAGATGAAGAGTAAGTGTAATATTCTGGTTAATTAGATAATAAGAAATAAAAAGAAAGAAAGAAGTGATTAATTACACAATAACAGACAGTAACATGCAATTCTCTTTCTTTATTTTATAAAGACATTGTACCTATATATAACATTGTGGTAGATATACTTCACATATACATACAATTTTAATGTTATTTTCTGAACAAAGGAATGAGTGAATAACTGAGTGAGTGAACAAATAAAAAAATGCCTTCGATGTGCTATTTATCAATTGAATGAATGAACAAAGGAATGATAGAATGAATAAATGAATGAATAAAATCTGTTTAAAATATGCATGGGTTGTACACGATATTTTAATCTGCTCCATCTAAAATGCACTTAATGCCAGTGCTCAATACAAATGAACAAATGAATGAATGAATGAACAAATGAACAAATGAATGTAACCAATCTAAATGATTTTAATAATACATAAGAGGAGAGAATGATAATGTCCTGTAAGTCATTAATAGTTACCAATGAATTTATGAATAATGGTGTATCTATTAATGATGAATAGATGAATTAATTCAATGAAACAATATTGCATTACATTCCCAGCATTTTATTGTTTTTATTCATTCATCCATCCATTCATTCAATTGATCATGATTTCATTTCACAATGTTTTTTTTTATATCATTAATATTGCAGTTCATCTAATGTAAATTTAATAGTTATCCATTCATCCGTTTCATTCCTTCATTCATCTGTCTATTCAACTATCTCTCATTCATTCATCCATCCATCATAAGTTATTATAAATGTTATATTAAATGTACTATATTTGAACTATCCAACCATCATTTCTTCCCTTTCTCTCATTCCATCCATCTCCCCTCTTCTCCATCCATACCACTTCCTATTCTCCTTCATCCCTCCCTCTTCTTCTCCTCAATCCATCCATCTACCACTACCTCTCTCTCTCTCCTCTCCCTCTCCTAGATCCACCTACCCATCCATCCAACCATCAATCCATCCTTCCATCCTGTTTTTAATTTTGTATACAATTGTAGGCCTATATATGAAATATGACTATATTTGAGTTTTATATAATATAAGTAGGCCTATAACTAGTAATCAATATTCAACATAAAACTAGATATTAAAACTGCCCTGTTTAGTCTTTATTAGTTTTTATATGAAATCTATAAACATGTTTATGACCCTGTTATTTTATCACAGATTCAAACTTTGTTTTCATTTTAAAAAGAAAAGATAAAACAAAATCATGAGTCAAAAACTTTCTAAACTTGCATCTAATGCCACAGCTAAATTCATGGTTATCCGGCCAAGAGCCAGAATCAAGCTGGTCAAACCATCAGAAATGTGTTACAGTAAAATAATTAAATTTTGTGCCTACCAGACTTCATAAATCCATTGTTTGGTCAACCCACCAAGTAAACACTCAACTTCTTGAATTTTTTTTTAGAGGCCTATTTATGGGAACTAAACTCAGGGATTCCAAAGAATGCTCAAAACTTGTGTAGGCTACATTACTGGGGACTTCAATCCATTGTTTGGCAAACTTACAAAATTGATGGCTTCAAGGTAGTTTTAATACACTAGAGCAATATGGTCCAATATGTTTCAACAATATACATTGGTTATTGTGAAATACCACACAAGCTGTTACACTTTACTTAGTGTTTGTTGTATGCTTCATTTAATTAGTCAATTCTTTACTTGGAATAACATACTTCACAACTATTTCAATATCTTACATAGGTCATATTAACACTTGATAAGCATCCATAAACTCCATTGAGCTTTTCTATCAGATGTCTGTGGTTCCTGCAATTCCAATAAAACTAAGTTTTTGATGAGGTCACTATTGCAAGATTAGGCCCTTCAAATACTTAGTTTCAGTGAAATTGCAGGAATCACTTTAATGGCTTACATGCAGGTGGAGCAATGGGTCTATCAGTCCACAAATGCCATGAGGGTACATTTGGGTCCATAAGAATATCATTGACACAAGAACTGTTACCAAATTCATTATAATTAAAAAAAATATACTTTAATATCATTGTTATTATGAATTGAATATGTCAAAACATGTCAATCAAATATGTCAAAACATGTCAATCAAATATGTCAAAATACCTCCATCAAATACTTCAAAATAAGTCCATTAAATAAGTCAAAACATGTCAATCAAATATGTCAAAATATTTCAAATAGGATAAACAAACAGAAGTATCTAGCTCTTCTCAAGCATTTCTTGTGTAATTTCCTCTTGTCAAAACCAATTTAAATAGATACATCTCTATGATTTTTATAACAAAAAAACAAGCCGAATTTGAAAATCCATTTGCCCTATAAAAAATGTCTCTAAAAGGAAGGCAAATAAGACTGGATGTCTTTTTAATATCCAGCCTGAAATAGACTACTGTAGTACATTAAGTTCTATAATAGAGCCAGACATCAAGTCCATATTGTCATTAAAGCTTGGAACTGTCTATCATTTCAACTGTTACCTTGTCTCAATCCTTAATATTGTCAATCAAAATTAATTGTCTGGACAGTGTTTCATTCATTCCATTAGTACAGACAAAAAAGGTTGCAGAATGAAATCAGTTTTCTCCAGTTATTATCTTTTCCTTTTGTCCCCCAATTTTGCCAGGACAATAATTATTGTTAATAGTTTGGAGGGAATTGCCTTCACTTACCTGGTAACTGGGCATTTTCACCCACCACCAGTGACCTAGGCCAGTGCTTTTACAGGAGAGTATCTCTTATAACACCATATACTCAACATTGTGTACACCTTTCATTTTAAGGTCAAGGTCATTTTTCCAGATGGGTGTCAATGTTCCATTCCAAGGAACAGAACAAGGTAAACTGATAATAATTGTAAGTTGGTGTAAGTAATCCTAATAAGGATTGTTGTACCCATCATCACAGGCATACTGAATTACTTCATAGAGGCGTTTGCTTCATTTTGCCACTTCCAAGTGGTGTCCGTGAAAGAGGCATTCTGAATAGTGAAACCAGTTGAGAGGCATTTTCAATATGGTTAACATCATTGTCGCTTTATAAAGGCATTCAATTGAGAGTTTTTTGAAACATTATGAATAAAAGTTAAGAGGCATTTTCAATTATTGTCCCTTTAAGTCAAATCAAAACTGTACCAGAGGCATCTAAATGTTCTATACCGACAGTGAGATTGAAACCCACGGCATCTCATTGCTTCAAGATTTATCAATTTTCACTTAGTGGTTAAATATCAATCATTTAGAGCTATCAAGGACCTCCTGAAGACAATCTAATGGTTCAAACAGCGGATTCATTTCCACTTGTTACGTTCTGAAAGTTAATAGTTCAGTCTATCTATTACTGGTTTAATCATCTTCCGATTCCCTGCTAGGACCAGGAACCGTTATATATTGGAACAGATCTAGTCCACAAATAGGAATCTAAATCTTCACAATGTCAAGCTACTTCATTAGACACTTTTCTTGTAGCGGTTTTGTTGTAGGATCAGGATTTATTATCATTGGAAGAGAGATCATCCAAATATAGGAATCTATGTTGCACGTTGGTTGGCATCTTCACAATGGCAAGCTATTACGTTCTGCATCTTCACAGTGGCAAGCTATTACGTTCTGCATCTTCACAGTGGCAAGCTATTACGTTCTGCATCTTCACAGTGGCAAGCTATTACGTTCTGCATCTTCACAGTGGCAAGCTATTACGTTCTGCATCTTCACATTGGCAAGCTATTACGTTTTGCATGTTCACAATGGCATGCTTTTACGTTCTGCATCTTCACATTGGCAAGCTATTACCTTCTGCTTCTTATACCTTGACTTCATTGGCACTTTTCTTGTTTCACGGAATACAACGATTTTGTAGCATTTACAAACTTCCCCGATACAAGAAAGGGGCTTAATAAAGTCAAGGTATTGAATGTTTGCCATTATCTATATAGACTGAAATGCTCAAAAAGAATTCTTGCCTAAATCTCTGTGGACTTGGTATCCATTATACGGTCTATTAAAAGCTCATTACGACGCCTTTGCGACCGGAATTAAAACATATAATCTGAACGGCCTGTACCGAAGAAAGAAACGGAAATCAATGCCACCATTTAAAAAGAGTTAGCCTCAGGTTTGAAGAAAGATGTCTTAGTATCGAATTTGGTGGTGTGAAATGAAGAACTGGTATTCGTTAAACGTTTAGGGTCATCGATGTCACAGACCAATTTGTTGCACAAAGACACATTTTTGCGTCTTTTACGGCGACTTTTTTGTTGCGATTAAATTGGGGAAAAATGTGACATGATCTTTTTAGCGTCGAAGAGAAGGACATTGGTAAAAGAAATAGGTAGAAGAGCATAAATAATATTTGCTTCTAAAATATTGCTACATGCATCTTGAGAAGCTCCCGGAGCCAAGACACTGGCCAATATCTTAAAGATGTGGACCACGAAGGGCTGCAGCGAGTACCACGTGTGGTCCAAGATTAATCCCTCCTTAACTTACCTATCGCAGTGTAGATGATGACGATGAATACCGCAACAAGTAAGCACACCCCAATGACAATAAATACCACGTTTAAAATACGTTTTAGCACAATATTCTCTTCCGGATGGGGTCGTAAAATCCTGTCACAGTCTGTCTGACCCGTCATCCGGTTGTCAATCAAAACACGAGAGATCCGCTTCCAAATTGAGTCCTTATTAGCTCCTTTCACCTTGCGACTCCGATCGGCCTCATCCGTCACGACGATCTCAATTGCACGTGCATCCATCGTCACAGAAGATGCGTCCATTTCCATATTGGAAGAACATGAACCTGTCGTCACAGCGCAGCATGCGCCGCTCGAGCTCGGTATCTCACTCGACACCAAATTACTGTCGTCTGCTGAAACTCTTTGAGCCACGCGCTTTTTCTTGATTTCAGACGAGCGCGTGACAACATCTGCCACCAATGTTGGCTGTATGGAATCGATACCATCCAGTCCTAAAACAGATTGATTTGATTGTATTCGATCTATGTCATGATTGTTCGAGGCTTGTACTACATTAGTAGAACATTTAAACGACTGTTTTGAAGCATGAACGGTTGCTGTTGTGTTTTGCCGTGAGTAAGCTGTAATCGGAATGGTATCCAAAACCATAAATCGCTGCTGATAATATATCACTTGTCTCGCGGGATAGCTCTTCATTTGAAAGCATTTCACACCTTTATGCTTGGCGGGGTTTCTCTGAATCGGAGAATGCTCACGGGGATGGTCTGGTCTCTCTGCTGACGTTCCATCCGGCTGCTCTTTTTTCTTTAATCCGTCGGCAATTTGTTCACTTGGTGGCAGGTTTTCATCTTTAGAAGTATGCACCAGTGGGAAATCTGATTTAGCACCAAACCCTTTAGGAAGTGGGACCATTCTGCCATCTTTCTTGGTCGGAGTCAGTCCACCAAGAGTTCCACCCGGTCCTTTAACGGGCAGCTCCAAAAAAGCCTCCGGTGTCACATAACTGGAATCGCCCACAATGACCTTTCTTCTCTTCCGCGGTGAACATGATTCCCATACTTTGTTTTCATCAACTGTGGTCAGGGACGCCCGTTGGTTATTTCCTCGCACAGGCAACGTCTTTGGTTTGTTTCTCACGTCTGTTGATTCAGTTACAGAACTTCCGATGAACTCATCAACTGTAATTTCTGTCGAATTCAATTTCCAACGAATGGATTTTTTTCCACATCCGACATTCTTCAGTTCCGCCGAGGATGAATGGAACTCGGCCAAGTTTTTTTCCATTTCCGAATTAATTCGCCTTTTTCCTGCCTTTCCGAGTATTTTTTTCACAAAGCTCGGTGGTTTCTTTGAAGGTTCCTTTAGAGACTGTTTAACATCCACCATTGACTTCTTTTCTTCGACCGAAATCGCCGGAGAGATTCCTAAACTCGGATGTGTTTTTAATTCTTTCCATTTCGATGCCATTTTGGATTATCAAAATATAAAACTTTACCAAAATAAAGTGAAAGTAAACTCGGTTCTATTATCGAAGACAGTCTGTATTTGTGGACTGAAATGCTCTGATGAATACTCAGACAGTTTCCAGTTGTCTTAGTTCAAAATTAAAGGTACGGCTTTTACCACCCGTACCGAAATCTATTTTTGGAGCATCTTTCCAGGTAGTTTGTTTCAAAAAATCAAAAAAAGAAAGAAAAAAATAATCATCCAAGTCGAATTCAAACTACAATTCCGATGTAGCTATTCCGTTACCTTCGATCGCACCATAAGGTTCATTTATCAAGACGGCTTTCTCCTAAACCACATTCTTCACAGAATTATTTTCTTCGGTTGCTTATATTTCACCTTGTAGAGAAATATGTGTTACACTTTGTATGGTATACACTCACACCTCAAGTAGTGACAAGTAGTGAAATTCTATTTGAATCTGTTTGTTTTTATATAAAGATATCTGTTTTAAGATACTGGTGCAGCTTGTGAATTCAACACAAAAATACCTGATCGAAATTTTCTTGATTAAAGCAAATTCTTGCTAAAGAAAGAGAAAAGACGATAATTTGGTGAAGGCAAACTGGAACGGAGGGGATGGAAGGAAAAGGGAGGACAGTGGTGTACCTGATTGTGGTTAACCGGAAGGGCAGTGCTGAAACTGATGGAGGCAAAAGGAAGAGCAGTTAGGATTGACTCGCAATGGATTATAGATAACCGGAAGGGCTGAATTCACAACGGACGGTAGGAAACCGGAAGTTCAGAGCTGCAACTGAATGTGGGAAACCTGAAGGCTGGGGGATGCAACGGATGGTGGATGAAGCAGTGCGTTATATCAGAGCTTATAATTGTAGTAGAAGAAGGCGAGATTTTTGTCATGACGTGCAACTGTCGAGGGACCTTTAATACGCACGACCTATTATTAAAGTCTTCGGGATCTTTAAGGATAAAGCAATGATTTAGAGATATACTGATATATCTATTAATGGTAAAATACTGGTAACCGTTGAGTAGACAAGATAACTGTCATTTCTCACAAACCATAACTCTGGCTAAACATTTCATCTTTAATATTTAATAAGATACCACCCTTTAATGGATATATCTTGTTATTTTACCAAATAACCGAGGAATCTTTGTGGACTTTGGAGTACTTCCAATTTTAGGTGTGCAAACTGTTTGAAGCCGAAATTATTGGACTCCGTTGAAGTTTATCCCAGTTTGTCGCCTTTGGACATCGACAAGTTCAGGGTTGATCCAGACTGGATTAAAAAACAAGAGTGACAACTGGTCATGAAGGGAAATAAATTGCCGTGTAAAATTCAACCTAAGGACAACAATTGTTTCTTAAAAATATTCGTCGAACTCAAATAACCGAATGAATATTCTGATCGATTTCTTTTCATATACAAGACACCTTTTGCCACTCAGATCAACAGCTCAAAAATTTGAAATGAATCAAGGTTTATCGACAAAGCCCCATTTTCATTTCAAGACTAGATGTCCCGGTGAGGACGTACTGGACGTGCTCAATTTCAGAAGAAAATGGGCTTACAAGCACATATTAGATTGATAAAATTTATTAACCATACAAACAAAGGCAAGGGATCAAATCATCCACCAGCATTTTCAAAACTGGTTCGTCATCAGAAGCTTCAGAAGCAAAATATCGCAAGAAGTTATGGACAAGTGAGGACATTGGTGGTCATCTGGCATCCTGAAAGACCAATCATCGCACACAATGCCTGAGGATCTGTGTTATCACATACATCTTTTCTGCAATCAATATAGTCTTGGAGAATCAGAGAGTCATTACCACCCCGGTAGGAGTAGAAGCAGGTACTGAATGGTCGGTCGGTATAAATCAGACTACACGCATTGATGGCAATGGATTCTCGCTCTTTGGGATCGCATCCCATCCGTAACCTATGACACAGTGGATCGTTTCTGAAATAAAGATAGCTTAACAATGAATGCAAGACACGTTTACATCGGTAAATGAAATGGAGTTTTACGTCCTACTTTTCTGCACCTAATAGGTTAATGAAGAAGGGTTTTAACCAGTAGAAATGACTTTAATTGAAATGACCAGGTAATAGGCCACTAGGCTATATAAATACAGCAAGCAAAATTGAATGACACTTACTGTTCGGCTGATAAGGGAACATTGATTTCATTGATAGAAAGGAGGTAGTTGTCTAGAGAGGTGTACGCTAGGAGCTGTTGAGCTTTGGCATTGAAATCAGTTGGGTTGACGAAGTTGTTACACAATCCCGTATCTAAATCCACCACAGAGCTGGATGGTATTTTGATGGCTACTGAGTTATCTTCGCCTCTAAACCGGATCTCTAATTCATACACTGTAAGATATATAGCAAGTCTCCAAGAACGTTTGTTATGCATTGGAGCGCACAGGAATATGAGTTTATGGAAAAGACCTTCTTAACAAAGAGTTTTTGACTCCAGATCTTCACAGTTTCAGACCCTTGGAGCTAAGAGCAATGGCATGTTCTGACAATGACCATTAGCTCAGATCGATTTCCATCTGAAGGATGAGCCGAATCTTTCCATCGAAGCAACATGACATTCTGGAGCAGACTGTACTCAAAAGCCAAAGCCTTCCACGCCTACAAACACCCAGAGGGAAGATTACAACTTACACGGTACAGAGATGACTTGTTGGTTGTTGGCGTTAGTGGTAACAGTAAATTCTAAACTGGACGTTGGGCTTCCAGTGAAATTGTGGTACTGTATATTTTCAACGGTGTCCTAAAAATATACCCGTCTAGTTGTTAAAAAAAATTCAGATGAACACGTTAGATGGATAGCTAAGCAACAGCAGCCATGGGTATCCAGCTGTAAGCTGAAATACACCCTAAAGGGTACGATTGATCACGGTTACCTTTATAGTACCCTCCAAGAATTCAACACGGACAAAAGTGTCTGTATATGTACTATTACAGGGTGACTCTTCACCGTGCTTCTTTGGAGTTTGAAGACGTTATTGCCCTCGATAAAACAAGGAGGGGCCCTGAGTACATCGGACTGAGTCAGAGTATACTTACATAACAGCCATTGTCATTGCAAAACATGATCAGTCCTTTTGGTTCGTTTCTGATCATCATTTCCACAAATAGACCAGTGGTAACCATTTGAGAGGCGAACCTGGCAAAAGGTGTGGATCTAACTACTGCAGTCACTTTCAAGAACAAGTTCTCTATGCCAGTCTTGGTGATGTCCAAATGAGTCAGAATGTTTTTGCAAGGTACGAGAATCGCTGAGCGCTCTCTGTTGAACGTGGTAACATGGGGGTCGCCATACAGATGGCAGATATGGTTTGTAGCTGAAAAATACAAACATGGAGTTTTGCGTTCTACTTTTCTCCTTCAGATTGGGTTATATAAGACGAATACCACCTGAGAGTGCAATGAGCAGTACATAGGGTCTCGGTTAATTCATAGTCCGAACGATTTTTCATTTTACAGTCAAGTCTCCACAAAACTCTATTCATCTGTTGCAAATCCACGAAGATCTGCACATCCCCAGTATCGGCAAGAGCAACACAATGTACTTTAAGCAACATCAGCCTGTCCGAGTTAGATTCTTTGAATATTATATATCAAGACTCAATAATGTCTTACTTTCTGTGCACATAATTTTAGGATTACCAAAATACCCAGTTTTACATTGGCAAAGGCTGGTTGTACTGTTGCAGAAAGCATTGGAATCGCTGGAACATACAAAATCACCACACTGGATACCTGAAAGAGATGATACAAGATGGATATCTGAATATACACGTCAACAAATAACGCACCAATCAAAGTGCCAGAAAGAGTAAAACGAAGCATATCAAGACACGACAGAATCAGTGGCCATCGTGCCTCAAAAGATTCTGGTCTAAGAACCTTAAGCTTTTCGCAGTGCTGGACAGCTTCGTCCGATACTGCAATACAACCATGACTAAAAACATTTTGCTAAACTGAAACGAAAGCCTTAGTACAAAAAAAAATCCAAACAAAACAAGCTCATACCTGCATATCCAAAAGCTTCATTAACTGTCCAAGTTAAGAGTACAAACACAAAAATCCGGTTCATTTTTGTTCCAATTTTCCACCTCGTTACACAAACAAATAATGACCCCAGTATTAAAGAACAACTGATCTTTGGTGTTTTATATGTCCTATAATCAAACTCTATCAATCGATTTTAGAATCAAAAACCGATATTTGGTGTCTATACATTCTAATTTTCCCGATACAATTGTATAAATTACTGGTCTTCTGGATCAGGTACATGACTTTGCATACCAGTTTTGTTAATTTGGTTGTAACTTTGGTGCCCTTTCGTTGCCTTTCTTGCACTAACACGCACTAAAAATAGTTCTTCATTTTACAAAGGTCCAAAGAGTTGGGTTTTATGTAGTCTCGTATGATTGGAGAGGAACCAAAGATGAAAAATGGAATGGTGTAGCTGGAAGTAAGAAATGTCCCGATGCACACAGAAAAAAATTAAGAACTGCATCTTAAACTTTCATGTGGGATAGTTCAGTCGAAAGAGGGCACACTACAATTCACCTTAAGATAGAACATTATTATAAGTCTGTTTCCACGGCTAGTAGATTTAAAGGTAGAACTGGTATACATTCCCTTCCCATCCTCTAAATTACAGCTGGTACTGACCTATTGTATGATGACGAACATCCTCAGTACAAGCATCAGAATCAATAGTGTCAATATCTGATCCATAATAAATGGGTTTTGTTATTAGAAATCTATAAGCTAAGAAGGTCTATTAATCATCTAACAGGTGGGTGACTCTTACGCATTAGAAATAAAGGGGTCTATTTCTCTATATTCTTTTGTTGATATGCTGGCGACCCACATGCACTTGATGTGAAAGCAACTTTTCATTGAAAAAATTCAGCACCAAACGCTTCAACATTACTTTCAATAGTCAGTTTAATTGGCTCATCAAATTTTGTGAACTTCTAGCAATTCCGCTGAAACTTGGCGTTTTGTGACTATCGCTAAAGTGTTTATAATGTACAACAGCAAGGTGCGTACTTATCAATGATATTACTGTTGATACACAAAGTTTATAAAACCTCTTTACAATCAATTGAATGTACAACTACCTGCGATCATATAATCCAAAGTTTTTCGTTATTTTTGGTTGATCAATCCTACTTGAACCGGTTTTAAAGAACCGGCTATTCACAAACTGTAACGATATCTCTAGAAGGAACAATTCCCACCTCGCCCTTTAAACAAATAACATATCGTTTGAGGCATAAAGAAATGAATAGTGCTCATAGTAGTACAATAGAGATTTAAACTCGCAAACTAAAATCATTGGTTTTAAGTCTTGATTAGGAGATGATTTCTCGTCAGTCAGAATTTTCTAGATAAGATGTGTTCGATTTGTCTCCTATTAATAGTTAGTTTCTATAGTTATAGTATAAACGAAAACAACGACCAATCGAACAAACCCTTTACATATTTCTACACTCTATTGTTTCAAATCTCAACTTAGATGTGAGCTGAAATCAGGGGTTAAGAAATAAAAACTACTGTTTGTAACCAAGGAGTTCATTGTTGAATCAAGAGGTTATGGGCTAAAGAACCTCGCTGGGAGAAACTTTCACCTTTATAAGGTATGTAATTGTTGCTTATATTGTCTTTATTCATTGAAAATCCAATAGTCAGATGGGCAATTAACCGAGGCTTTTTTTTTATTTTTTTTTAAAAGTTTTTTTAAATTTTGCAAACGGCGACGATGAATGGAATATTCTGATTCTGAATTCTGGTGTCTGCTTAAGTTCCCAGCTCAACAGCTCTGTCTGTTTACAAAACGTCAATTGCAGACGTTCCAGAGTTCAGTTACATAGTGCAGGACCAACACCAGATGGATGAGTACTATTTATAATTCAATAGCAAGGAAGAATTGAAATACAACTCATAAATAAATGGGTATAATTCGGAAAAATTTTACTTTTTTTTAAGATTCCTTGTGAAAAAGAAAACAAGAATTGATGCGGATAGAAGATTAACATTTGATAATTAAAATCCTCTGTATAAAAATGTATTTATTGTATATGGTATGTTATTACCGTTGTGTTTTCATTTGATTACAAATCCCACATGAAAAATACCTCCCCCGCCTTGACAATCGGCACATGTAAGTGGGTATTGGCACACCAAAGTGAACAACGAGGACAAGGTGTTTTTAAGAGTAAAAGTAAACAGCAAGCGAATGCTACAATAGACGTCAAAATATTCTCAAATGCTTCAAAACATGTCAACCAAATAAGTCAAAACATATCAATTAAAACTAACATCTGTCAACAAAGTCATAACATGTCTATCAAAACGTCATAATATTCCTTTTCGTTTTAAATATTTTAAACTGCTTTCGCAGAGGGTTTCACCCTTTTTCTTTCTATTACTACTTTCAGCATCCTTGGTCAATTGCATTACCTCCCTTCCCCCAAATAAATTATTATTATTTTGTGATATTATCTTTTATATATCAGAGAACGGAGGCTGATTAAACAAAACGACTAAAATTATAATTGTCCAAAAATATTATGATAGACTACAAAAAATTGATATTTATAGTGGCTAGACCATTACGACCTGGTTTTGTCAGCAATTCTTACACGTAAACTGTAATTTCTTGGAACGGGTGTGATTTGTACGGTGCGGGATTATCGATATCGTTACAGAACAAAATGGAAGAACTGAATTCACGAGGTAAAGTTCTGAACACGATTCGGGACGTCGTGCTTATGCAATCCCAAAGAGAAATCGTACGGACATAAGTTTCAGTTCAGGCTCTGGTTGATCCCGTCTCCATACCTTGTCTATTCTCACCTTCATGGATATTAACAAATACAGAAAGCAAATGAAAACTTGTTAGTAATAAAATCTCCTTAGCCATAGTATATTATCAATGTGGATAATATCGCACCGTTGCTAAAGGAACATGGGAGCCATATCTGCAATGATGGGACACTTTGTTCTGGGACTTTTATGTCATATTAGGAGCGAGGGGAACAACCACATTTTAATCCCAATCGATGAGATTTGAAATCAAGTTTAGAACAGATAAAACCAATTTTTCAGGGATTATATCTTGGTTTGGAGTCATGTAACTACAATTTTTTTTTGCAATCTTGATGCAAAATATGCTTTATTGATAAATATTTTCAAAATGGATTACACATTTTTTTCTTTCTCAAGGTGGTAGATATTAAGGACAAGAACCAGTAGCGAAAGGCTGACTCAGTTGGCAACCGGAATTCCCAACCACAGTACAAATAGATGGAGTAGTAATTCCATCACATTCTTCTTCTCTGCATCCTTCATAATCCATCATTATTTGTGTGTCGTTCTTGTTTCTGTAGTTGTAGAAACACTCACTGAAGGCTCTGTCTGTGTAAAAGACACTACAAGCGTTTACAGCAATGGCTTCTCGTGTATTTGGTTGACAGCCGACTCTGATTTTTTGGCAAATTGGATCTGGTCTGAAACACACAAAAATCAACCTACTTATTGTTTTTATCGGTTGGTCCCTTGACTGAACCTTACTTGTTTTCAGAATGGGCAACTGAATAATGAGATACGTTTTTACCAGTCTCTTGACCAATCTTCACTGATAGGCCCTACCAGTTGGTCATCCCTTGATCAAACCATGTGGTATTGATCAATAACGAAATGAAAATGCTAGTTTGAAATTGAAATGAAATGAAATGAATGGAGTTTAACGTCCTGCTTTTCTGTACCATGTGGGCTAATGAAGACGGGCAACGCCATGCGGGGTGCAATGAGGGAAATTTTGCCAGGACAGCGGCATTAGCCTGCTCTTTTTCGATTTCCAACTGTCGAAGGATCTTTAACTTCGGGACGTCGGTTTATTGTCTTACCTGCATCACTGACAGGAGGAAACCGGGATTGAACCCTGGACCTTCAGGTTAACGAGCAAGAGTCTAACTCACTGAGCCCCGAGGCTCTCCTTTGAAATTGAAACTCTATGATGCTCTCCTAGAAAAATTTCCCTCATTAGCCACATCGTGTAAATGGTGCTCTCTCCTTCTAAATGACACTCAAATCTTACATATTGACACAGACATAAGTAAATTGCAAACTTACTCCAAGTTAGGGAGTGCAACGTTAGCCTGATTTAAGAACAATATGTAGTTATCATAAGATGAATATCCCAATCCTGCGCCAAATTGTTCATTCACATCAATTGGATCAGTATGTATGTTGCATAGAGCAGGTTCCACGTCAAATTGGGCACTTGGAGGAAATGTTATAGCAACAGATCCATCTTCACCACGGAATCGAACTTCAACCTCATAAACTGAAAAAACAAGTTTCATTCCTTCAGTGTCAAAATTCCACGGAACACTATTGAGAAAAGAATTTTGTCAGATCAAGGAGGTCTGCATTTTTATCATATTTGGCAATCCTTCGTTCTAGTGAACTTCAGGACAAACTTAACCAATCTGTTTCTTGCATCTTGACTGATTTGTTTGTTCAGGCATAAATTGATCTGGTTGTATCTCATGATGTTGACCTAGATAGTAGTGGCGGGTGTCGCGCTCGAAGCAGACCATGTTTTCTCTTTTTGAAACACCTGGTGGTACTTCTCTTTTGAGGAGGCCACTAATATAAGACTTTTACTCTCGACATTGCCATACTTTGGACGTGATTTTGATTAACAGAAGTGTCTTGTTTGTACAGATTTTTAAGAGCTGTTTGGACTACTTACATGGAACTTTAAGGATCTGTTGGTTGTTTGAGTTGGTGGTCACTGTAAAATTCAGATTTCCCGAGGGACCAAAGTAATTTACAAATTGTTGATTACTTTGTGTGTCCTACAAAATATAAAAAAGTCAATAACAAAATACTTGTGTAATTTTGATTTAAAAATCTTTTTAGTGGCAGTATGCACTTATATGTAAATGCCACCCCTGGGTACACAAATGCGCCTCCACTCGGATTGGCTGACCATTGAAAATGATTGATCCACTTCTCATTTCTTATTTTCCAATACTTACATAGCAGCCATTGTCGTTACAGATCATGGTCAGCTGTTCTGGATCATTACGTACATACAATTCTATGTAGAGCCCGGTGATGTATACTTGAGCTGGGAATCGTGCAAAGAATGCAGGAGCAACGATAGCAGTAATTCTTATAAACAGGAAGTTAGCTGATGGTTGTGCTCGACTTACAATATCAGCTTTCGTCAAGATATTTTGGCATGGCATCAGTATACTAGTCCTTTCTTTATTGAAAGCCACAATATGTGGATCACCCATCATATGGCATATCATAAATTCGTCTGAAAATAATGCAAAAATATTATAGAATATTTTTCAGCAAATATTTTGTTAAACAGATTGTCCAACGAGTTATTGTGTATGTTTTTTACTCATTCATTCATTATATTGTCCCCACGGGTTGAATGTTAGACAGGATCATGTCCTTGTGTATTGGGCCAAATTCTGACCCATGTAAAATAAAGAGTTTATCATTATTATAAACCATATAATTCTGAATATAATACACACTGCTCCTATCCTGAAGTAAAAGTTGGCATAACGCAGACACCACAATATAAAATGGTAATATCGCATATACCATGACTCCACCTCATTAGCCCTACATTCATCGAAATTTTTTCAATGTGCCCTCAAGTAAATCTAGCGAAAATGTCTGTCACCAAAAATAATATGAACCTTACATAAATTGGCATTTCACAGACACCAAAATATAGAATGGTTTTACTGCATATTTCCACATTTATACATTTTTTCTTTAATATGAGCTTTCTTGTATACTACTTGTATCTTTTAATATAAGAGAAATGAAAATCCCTCTTTTATTCAAGACTAGGCATACCTTCAATACACATAACTCGACCATTTCCAGTGAAGCCTTGTTTACATTCACAAGTACCTGTCACATTATTGCAAACCACATTGGGATCATCTGAGCATTTGAAGTCTCCGCAAGGAACTCCTGTGGACAAAAACCAAAAGGGGGTTTTTTAAATTTGCTCTGAATTTGTTCTGAATGCAGCACTATCAGTATAAAAAATTGAGTGTATGAAATAAAAAAAATAAAAAAGAACAATACCTTTGAATTCAAATTTGAGTTAAAAATTATATAAGTATAAAATCATAATTGAGAATCATTCTATAACTTGAGTATAAAAATTAAATTTGAGTGCTGTGTCAAAAGACAAGAAAATTATATATATTGAGTATCAATTTATAATTGAGTTCAAATTTATAATTGAGTTCAAATTTATAATTGAGTAGACCAGTACAATTGAATTTGAGTATCAATTTATGATTTGAGTTTAAATTTATAGTTAAATTTGAGAATACAATTATAGTTGAATATATATATATATTATATATATAGGTCAGTTTGTCTGAAGATAGCAAAGCATGAAACTCTGAGTAACAACAACATCTTTTTTAGGTTTTGTTTTTATAAAAATCATAATTACCCTTATATCCAGAGACAATGGTTGATGACAAAGCAAGTAGGACCACAACAAGGCCCAACATCTTCCCTGCAAATTCTTCCTTTATTCCGGAAAACAAGTCAGACCAAATGAGAAAAACTTTATGGGTATGTGAGTTTTATCACCATTAATCAATCCAAGATGGTACAGTTATACCTAATCTATATCTTCATGAAAAAACTGACATATCACCAATAATTTATGTACATAAAGAGTTGACTTTTGCAAACTTTTTTTTGTTTGATTTTTTTTTGCATAAGTGCATACAAAAGTGCATTAGTGCATTGATAAAGAATGTATATTATGAACTGTAAGAAATGCTCAGTGCACAAGTTGATGAAAATTTTTTTAACTTCTGGGTATGCCATCAACCTTGGTTTGGTTTGACAACCCTCATTGTATTGTATCTTCAAGGGATTTTACACCAAAAGCATCTATTTGCACCATTCCAATTTTCAGTCACATGTCTGTGGTTATTGCAATTTCGCTACAACTAAGTGTTTTATGAAATCACTATTACAAAAGCTGCTATTGATATCTTAGGTTTTTGTTTAGGATATCATTCAGCAAGCTATTGAAAGGGAATCAAACAAATTTCTATCCTTAGTATATGTATCAGGGACACTTTAAAATCCTCTTTGCATCATTGGGATTTCGCATCCAACATTTGTACTTGCTGACATTCCAGAAAAGTTAAATCAGATGCCATCTCAAAAGAACCATAGAGATCTGAAGGAAGTTAGAACATAGAGGGTACATGTGTCTCAGATACACATACACTCAAAATCCAGCAGAACTCTTTTGGGTCACTTTAATTTTCAAATATTTATTCATATCTATTGATCAGATTGTAAACAGATGTAAAAGTTCCAAATTTTTTGGACATTTATCTGAGAATGATATATCGCTTTTTGATAGTCAGATGCCAGAAAATATCCATTAAATTTGAAAATACTAAAAATGGATCAATAACTTAGAAATTCCAATACATATGACGTTAAAGAACAAGATTGAAAGTGTGTCAAATAAACAGGTGTATCGGCTATTGGCTTAGCTTCACAAGGGAATGAAAAGACGTGGCACAAGTGTTGTTACAAAAGTAAGTAGGGCAGAGGCCAACTTTCCTCTGAAACTAGTCAGTCCTACCTGCTCGTTCGTAAAGAGTTCCCTACCAGTAGAGTAAAACTAAGTCTAAACCCAGCTCAAGTTCCCTGTTGGTGGGTGAACAATCCAACGACATCGACGGATCAAAAAGGAATGTGGCTAAGAACGCTTGACTGCCACAAGCCAGTTATCCCTGTGGTAACACTAAGCTACCTTTTGACCTTTTGTATTTGGCAAAAAAAAATTTATTTGTTATAAAATTTATTATGTCCACTTAAAAACTTTTTCTTTAAACGAAAAACACAAAAAATATTGCAAATAAAATGACAAATTATTAACCTTGATGTTTTCAAGATCTTTACAGGAGAATTGGGAATAGTTATATACATATTCAAGATTCATTTCAGCTTTCCAAAAGACGCGTTTCTGGACAACGATCAGATCAAAATTTGTTAAATTTATCTGGGTAAAAAATAACAACAATGAATGGCTACTGCTTGAACTTAAAAATATCATTTCCATTTTGAAAAATTTCTTGAAATTCATTCCGGCTATTTCATAGAAAGCCACAATCCATCAGTTTACAAATTCTGACAATTTATTTCTTCAACACATACGCGCATAATCCAAAAATTTATTATGCTTGACAACTTCCAGATTAACATTATTATTCCAAATACTTATTTTAGGCGACACGAATTTAAATTCCGCCATCTTTGTTTCCAGGAGGTGAAATTTAAGATTCAATCCTTCAGGTTAAAAAAAAGTTGTGGAACCTTGGGAGATTCGAACAGGGTTTCCAATATTGAGCACAAATATTCCAAAAACGCTGACAAGTAACTCCAGACACAACGACCAAAAAAAAAAAAAAAAAAAAACTGAAGAATAAAAAAGGATTTCAGGGGATTGATCATAAAAAATGGCTCCATTAAATATATATATATGATATGAGCAGAAGTTTGGGGTAAAGTTATGTTATTTACATAGTTCAGTTCAGTCATTTGAGATTCACACATTGTCCTCATGATTGACAGTTCATTACTATCCTTCAAAGCAAGTGCCACCCTCCAAAGCAAGTGCAGCACTTGGATTTTTCGATTTAGTTAAGCAAGCACAGCATTTGGATGCCTCCTGCACTTTTATTAAAGCCATCCTCCAGTCAAGCCTTCAGCGATCCTACTACAGTTTAATTTAATACTATTACAGCAGACTTAAAAGTCATTTCTCCAGTCTGCCATAAAAGGATCTAATTAGACCTTGCTTTACACTTAAGGCAATTGGGAGCACCTTCCTCCAACACATCCAAGCGAACAACGAAATTGGAACATGTACACATATTTGCAAGATATATTTTCCATCTGTTTTAGAAACCTTTCGGTTCTACATTCACAGGCTTTGAATATTTTTACACACCTTCCATCCACAGCAAGATCCATTTTGAGCAAGAAGAGACCCAAAACCATCAGTCTGTTAATCCTTTAAGATCAGTAATACCCAGTTATGATGTGAACATATCCAAAATGTGAGCGCCTTTTTCTTAAGTTTCAATTCCTTCAAAGCAAGTACAACACTCTTCTGTCTTGAGTGCAAGTCTTAACAGAATTTTCATTAACAAGTACCAGTATACAGTTAAGCAAGCGCAGCTCTCTAGAAAGCTATCATGACTTTGGCCCGTATCAGCGTTTTCAAAATTGTCATCATGGAAGTTTTTTAACCCCTACGGAAATTATGTTGTACATTAGAATGCAGACATTGTAAAATTTGCAAAAGAATTCGAGAATTCACTTTAACGTATAAATATGATATGTTCCCATGTAAAAATATTATGGAGTTACCTCCCTTCCATAGTTGACTAGTTCATTTCAGATTATTGGATGGTTGCCAAGGTGGATTGAGCTGTTGCTAGGAGCCTGAAGGGTTATTTGTGTTTTCACTGGATGAAGAGTTTGGAGCAGCACAGGCTGTATTAGACTTGCCTTCTTCAGGATCTGAAAAGAGACAACTAAACATTTTAATTTTGTTGCTTTGTTACTTTGTTTGCCTTCAGCAACTGGTTTATTACATCCGAATTCAAGCCAATTTCAATATACACTCAACTAAGTTTATTATTTCATCATTTGGTTACAAAGAAGTTGTAGGGCATGCTAACCCTTCCTGAAACACTTGAACCACTCAGCAACTTGTTAATCCTAGTTATTTCTAATAAATCCCAGATGATTTCAATATATATTCACTGGACTAAATTCTCTTCGATTACTTCATCATTTGATAAGACAATTATAGATAATCAATATCAACTCTATAGCAATCGATTTCTTCACTTCTGCTAAATGTTTAGTGAGAAATTGATTTGTTGTTATTTTAATAAAATTTATCGACTATTCTGCAGTTTTTGATGCAATTAATGTCTGCTGTTTCTAAACTCAAATTTTAACGATTTTCATTTCAGTTATAGAAATACTTTTTGTCTGCTTCCATGAAGCGTGTCAATTTCTGATTTGATGCCAAATTTTCAGATAGTTTTGTGAACTGTCTAAATGACGCACTGAATTGATAAACCCAATTGCAGATGGGTAGCAGGTGTTTCTAACACAGCAAGCATGCTCTGATAGTCAAAGAGATATAAACTCAAGAAAAAGCATAAGCCAGAACTCCGAGTAAAAAATGCCAAATGCAGTTGAGAGTAGCATTATCCTCTTCACAAGGCACTGGTTACTATGGCAACCAATTTTTGAAAGAGGAGACAATTCACACTAACCTGAGCAATGTAATTTTTCTAGGTCAAAAGGAAGATTGCCTGTCCCCACGGCTGTTTTGACTGGATCGAGAACGTCTGGCATGGCGTTACGTCGGCCCGAACGACCTGTGTTGGCGAAGTCTTCAAGACTGGAGTTAAATTCAACCTCCGTCATCACCTCATCTGATGATGCTTCCTGAAACAAAAATATAGAATTAACTCTCAACGGGATGCCTTGTTGAAACAACCATTGACAGAATGTTACGTAACCCACAAAAATATCTAAAGCCGTATTTTAATGAGATTATATTCTTGTGGTTCATTCACTTTAACACTACCCAACGCAATCTATCTCTCACACTCTCAGTCCCTTTAACACTACCCAACGCAATCTATCTTTCACACTCTCAGTCCCTTTAACACTACCCAACGCAATCTATCTTTCACACTCTCAGTCCCTTTAACACTACCTAACACTACACTCAGTTAATTTGAAGTTGAAAATTGATTTGATTTAATTAAAAACTAAAAGGTAAACAAGTAAATACAACCATAAAACAAGTGAATTACACCATCAATCCATTTTATTCACTTTATTTTTAGATCGCTCGATAGTCATATCCTACATCTAAGTGAAAATAACTTTAGCTTTCAAATTATTGATCGTTTTTATTTTTAGTCTTTAAGTACGGAAATGTCTAGGCAAAGCATATTGGTAGTACATTTTTATTTAATTGCATATTCACTATATTTTTATTCTGAAGTGATATGGTTTAAATGTCAAGGCAATGCATATTGGTAGTACATTTTTATTTAATTGCATATTCACTATATTTTCATTCTGAAGTGATATGCTTTAAATTTCTAGGCAATGCACATTGGTGGTACATTTTCATACAAGTACAATGCTAGTGCATTATTATTTAATTGTACACTAACCAGATTTTCATTTTAAAAGTGATATGCTTAGCTGAAAATTGAGCTGTATCAACTGGTAAATTAAAAAAGTGAATGACTATCTCCCTTTAAGAAACTCTTTTATATTTTAAATGAAACTAATTGATTAAAACTTAATTCCCACCCAATTGAAAGTAATAGCAGACATATGAGTTTCATTATCAAGGGTTAGGTTAGTCTGACTCAAACACCCTTACTAAATCATTATGATTTGGCATTGATTTGGTGAAATCTAAAATTAGCAACTAATTTGAAGAATGAAGATATATGAATAGATGGTGTGTTTTTCTTGTATAAACAGAAACATTGTCTATCAATTCACAAGTTTTCTACTAGCTATCAACAAGTTTATCTTAGATAACCACATAAACACACACATTAACACCTCCTAACAAAATAAAAACACACACTAAGACATAAAATAAACGCCTCATAACAAAATAAAAACACACACTAAGACATAAAATAAAAACACACTCTTCACAAAAAATATCTACATTTGATTCAAATGAAATGGAGTTTTATATCCTACTGTTCTTCTCCTTATAAAATGAAATAGAGTTTTATATCCTACTGTTCTTCTCCTTATAAAATGAAATGGAGTTTTATATCCTACTGTTCTTCTCCTTATAAAATGAAATTGAGTTCAAAGATAATAACCTCTCTGTGTAAATCCCAATTTCCACAAGAATCAAAATCCCATACATACAGTACAGTCAATGAGAAAATGACTATAGATAATGGCTGATCAAGTCAATACATGCTTTAAGATAATTTATTACTTCACTATCAAATTACTACATTACTCAATATAACTTAATTACTATAATTATGTCTACTAGGTGTGTCAATAGGTAAAAAAAATAGGGTCTTTTTTTACATCTATATCCCCTTTGATAATAGACGATATCACCTATATTTTAATTAAATTATAACCACTAAATGTGTCAACAAGTCAAATAACTAGGGTCATTTTTTAAATCTATATTCCCTTTGAAGATAGATCATATCACCTTTGATTTATTTAAATCTAGGAAGTATGTCAAAAGGTCAAAAAGGGAGACTTCTTTCAAAATTAGGTTTTCATTTGAATGCAAAAAAAATCTGAACCCTACCTGCTTATAAAAGTGACAACCTCCCAAATCACAAAACTTATCCAAATTAAAAGACAACAAAGCAGAGAAGACCATAAAACAAGTCCACACCTGACCAGAATTCCTTGGGGCCCTGAACGATTCAATCATTTGGGGCACTTCACTAAATCCTTGATTATTATTACAAATTACATCAGAAAGAGGATTATCTCATATTTCTGTTAATAGCTTACTTTAGGAGAGGATTAGCTTCTCTTGATTTGCTATGTAAATATCTATAAGAGATTGGTTATGCCTGAATGACACTATAAGAGATTGGTTATGCCTGAATGACACATATTGGTTATGCATCTATGACACATATTGGTTAAGCATAAATGACACATATTGGTTATGCATGTATGACATACATTGCTTATTCATCAAGAACACATACTAGTTATGCAGTTATGACATGTATTGCTTATGCATCAATGACACATACTGGTTATGCATCTATGACACATTGGTGATGTATCAATGACACATATTGCTTATGCATCAATAACTCATATTGCTAATGCATCTATCGAACATATTGCTTAGGTGCTACCTTTACTACTTTTTATATAACTTAATTGTAACTTAAAGAGAAGGTACTATAGGCCAAAGCCTGTTCCTCAATCCTATTATATAAATAAATATTGTCTATACAAAGAAAAGTTCTGAGGCCTGTGCCAGTGCTTCCGAGAGTCAGCAAGGTGTCTGCTTTCACCAATTATACCAATAGACCAACAGTATTTCCACTGATAACACTGGTAATGGATATATGAAGTGATAAAATGACTCCAGACATTAATTTGTGGGTATTTTACACTAACGAATACCAAGTAATTAACAGATAATCAACAGTAATTAATTGTCAATCTAACTATAAGTCATTATTGAACCATCAACTTTCGATCAACAAGCGAGCTTCCCAGGGGATTAAAACTAAACTCACTTATTGATTGAGTATTTAGTTCAAATAAAATCTAATTAAAAGTTATCATTAGGCTTAGAAAAAGAACAAAAATTACTTGTTAAGTTACATTAATACATTCTGCTCTAGAATGAATAACACAACCCAGAAATAATAGAATAAATCATGCTCAAGAATGAGTGAAATAGTACACAGAAAAAATAAGAAACACAATATTTAAAGGCTTTAGACTAGTGTATGTTAATTATATCAGAAAGAATAGAAAAAGGGAAAAATTACTTTTTTAGTTTCGTTTGTTGTCATTCATTAATTCCACCTCTGGATTGAGCAATTTCATGCATGAAAATCTTCAGTTAATACAGGCTTGGATTCCAAATCACAAATTATCCAACAGAATTAGTAATCTGAAAAATAGATGGAACAGTTCAAATGAGAAAAAAAATATCAAACAAACGTTTTTAGTTGTGTGGACTCTCTAGGAGGATTAGTATAATAATTTTACTATAAAAATATATATCGTCTAAATGGTTTGTTGAAGTGTTCTTATTATCAATAGGAAAGAAAAAAAATCTGTATTTTTTTAGCATCCACAAGGGAAATAATTCGCTTCCTGGTTTCTGTAACCTTGAATGACATTATTACATGTCAACAAGGAAGTTATGACATCATAACATGTCAACTAGGAAGTTATGACATCATTTACATGTCAACATAGGATTCATGACATCATTACACGTCAATGTGGGATTTATGACATCATTACATGTCAACTAGGTAGTCATGACATCATTACACGTCAACTAGGTAGTTATGACATCATTACACGTCAGTAAGGGAGTAATGACATCATAAAAATCTGATATTACAATGGAAATTAATTATCACAATTAAAGAAAAAAAAAGAAGAGTTTTAAACCCTAAATACAGCTACATCCCCTACTGTTACTTCACAGCTAATCCTCTTAACCATGATCTGTTTTCCTTTAAACTGTTATAATGTTCACAATTTTCATCTATTCTATTATCTAAATTAGCATCCTTAAATATCCCATAGACTCAAAATTCCTTGGAATATCCCCGGAATAACCATGATCCTTGGATGTCCTCTCAAATTTCCTTTTGATATTCCTGGATGTCCTCTCAAATTTCCTTTTGATATCCTTGGATGTCCTCTCAAATTTCCTTTGATATCCTTGAATGTCCCTCAGATATCATTTTGTAATGGTCTCAAATGTCCTTGGATATCCTTCTCCTCCTTTTGATAATCTCAAGTATATTCAGATTATGATAATGAGCCTCCTGGAGCCTTCTTTTCTTTTGTATTCTCACAGTAAAATCAATGTTTAAAACTCTTTAATATAAGATCAACATACCTGTGAATCAGAACACCATACAATCAACTGAACAGTCATTTATTAACATTGTTTATTCTGATACATAATAACTGTTTAACTTTTATAATAATGACTCAAATCTTCTCACTTCTCTGGAATTTCAAGGATGCTTCCTTTTTGTTTCTGATTGTGCCAGAAATTCCTTTAAATGATTAACTCTTCAAAAAAGTTCAATGTAATCCATCCTTAAATAATTATTGCATGATATATTTCCTTTTCTGGAATTTAAAGTATGCTATCCCTTTTTTCAGATCGTGCCAGTTTAAAACCATCAATTCTTGAAAAGATTTCAATGCAATCCATCCGTAAATAAGCCTTTAACATACGGACAATCTAAAATAGATACTGAATTAACCAACCTAGTTGCAGACTACGCCTTTAAGCTCTCAAAGTCAAAAATATTGGTTTTATATTGTAATAAATCATTAGAGTAAAATAGTGGATTTGATTTTCATATGAAAATATTCAGTAAAGAATAAAATAAAGCTATTAATATGGATAAAATTTCTTTAACAAAACTAATTATAGAAAGAAAAAATAAACATCATTAATAAGCTGATTTTTCAATCAATATTTTTTTGTTTGACTTAAAAAATGTCGATTTTAAAGAACATTGACATGAAAAGATGTCGATTTTAATATGACATCAAAGAAATGTCAATAATGCCGATTCTTCCAATGAAATGATTAAGAAAGAACTGAATACAATTAAAATAGAATTTTTTTGTATAGTCCACTATTCTACAACTTTTACTCCCAATTTTGTCATTTTTTGGACTTGATTTTGGATTTTTGATTGACGGAATTTTCTAGCTTGTACAGATTTTTATTTCACGATCAAAAGCTTATTTGTGTGAAAAAATTTAAAGGGATGCAATTAAGTTAAAAGAACTGAAAATTAGAGAACAAATTCCCTTTAAATGTCAAGTTGTCATCCAATTGCCATTGTTTGAAACTCAAGAGCTCAGCTGTGCTAAGAGCCATTATTTTTTAACATTTCAAAAGCAACCATTCTGCGAAAAAAATGAAAATTCAAAAACATCCATTTGAAGAAAAAAACAACTTAAGTTCTGCCAGCTGATTCCAGGATAAACATTTACCAATTCCACTAATTAAATCATGATTCCAAAGAAGCATATGAATGGAATCCAACCTTAATATGACCATTACTCCAAGACTTATCCAGAAAAAGTTCCAGAAATATTGAACTCTGAAATTCATATAAAACAGCACTTTCTTTGGAAGTATAAATTGGAATAAAGTATATAAAAGAAGCCAACTGAATTTTGACCAGAACTTCAAGACTTAAATCTTTAGGCTTAAAAAATAAAATAACCATTCCAAATTTGCTCTTAAAAAATTAAATTCCCATCTGATGCTTGGCTGATTAATGACACCTACTTTGAACTTCCAAAATCACAACTTCCAAAATCACAACTTCCAAAAGAAAACTACACAACCTCTTCATAGATTTATTTCACATCTTATGTTTGGCTGAAAAATGACACTTACTTAGTCTTTTAAGTCCCAAATCACAACTTATAACTATAAATTCCAGCATAGCATGTAAAAAGAAGGCAAGACAACCTTGACCAGTATTCCAATTTTGACCTTTCTTTCACAGACTTAATCTACATCTGATGCTTGGCTGAAAAATGACACTTACTTTGAATTTAAAGAAGAATTACTATGTATGTCATGATAAAACAAGATGACACTTGGTAAAGCCAGTAACACAATAAGACGTGGAGTATTTACAGCCTGGACAACAATTGACAATATATTTATAACGTAAAAAATCAATATGTTAGAACTAAATCAAGAAGCTCGTGTTAGATTTCTCCCATCATGTACTGGAAAATAGATTTTTACTGACAAAAATATTGTTGCTTAAAATAGACATAGTCCTGCTTGACCAGGCAGTTAAATATTATAGTTTTAAAGGGAAAGATTAACCATTTTCAATTCTTGATGAATTTATGTAAATAGTCTTCAGAAGTACTAGAAATCTACGAAAATCGCCTAATTCCTTCAAAAATACCTCAAACTAGAAATTTCACTGTCTATATCTATGTACCCGTACGTCTTTTCTATATATGGCAGGCATCATTTTAACTTTCAAACGCAAATAATTCTGAACACACACGGATTTGATGGCTCAAATTTCAACGGTTAACTGTGAACAATATTACTGACTAGCTTAGCTAAAAAATCCCCGTTTCTGAGACCACAATTGGTGAAACAGATGGCAAACCTGTCCCTTTAATTTAAAATATTGTTTATAATAATGTCTTGATTATTTAGTCTTTTACCAAGTTGGTTGACATTTGACTAAATTATATTGTCACTTTAAATGTCAAGCTATTTATAGATTAGATATCAATAATTTCAACTTCATTTTAAATTTTGTTTACGACAAAAATTTTAATAGTTTGACATTAGACTTGATTATTTAGTCCTGTGAAATGGCAAACAGCAAACAAATATCTAAAATTTTCTTTCATTAAACAATGAAGAACTTATTCAGCCTGTTCAGATAACATTTGAATGAATAACAGCCAGGCTGTGTTTTCAAATTTTTAATTATCTTTGACATGCCTGCCTTAAAGCAATTCATAGAACTCTCTAAACAAGAAGACCAGAAAACAACAAAACGATTTACACAAAATAAACTCTGAATGTACATAAATCACTACATTAAAGATGGTCATATTAAACTTCATTGGCAGATTGCATGCTTACAGATTACTTACACGGCGTCGCTAATCAATCAGTAGTCAAGGTCATCAAGTGAATGTTATAGTTGAGCTCGGTGGAGATTCTGGGTTTGATCGATAGCGTCCTTTGAGAGATTCAACTTTTTTTCCCTTTATTAGTCCAGGTCGAAGAGTCTTCTAAATCAGTTGGGTATTTATGGGATGGGCCATTGGGCCTTCCCCCCCTCCCCTCAGGGCTGTGAAAGGTAATGGTCACTTCATGAATCCTTCCTCCTAATCTGAAAGTTCATTTCAATTTGATTTGAGAATTTCTTTCCTACGAATTATCTATTCTTATTTATTAGACTTATTTATAAGACTAGTATAAATATAAAGTTTTTCAATCCTTTTACTTGTTATTTCACAATTCTAAAAAAAGGCTACGTTAAAATTTAATCAAGTTTTAAATAAATCGATAGTGAGACAAGAAAAGAAAGAAAATTTTAACGGTCTGGTACCAAATCAATTTACTCTACTCCAGACATATTTTAAACTATGTAAACATACGCTGAAGTGAAAAAACAAGAGATATTCTCCTTTTTCTATTTTCCTTGACCTTTTCAGCACCTAATGTCGCTTCTTAGAAAGTTCTCTTGTGTAACAACGCCATTTTGTTATCAACATGCTTAAAGAATTATAGCAACTAAAATATTTACTTCCTAAGCTCAAAGAAAAAGAAACTTTCTAAAAGAAAACTATCTAAGAGAAATCTTTCTTAAGAAAACTATCAAAGAGAAAACTTTCTAAGAGAAACTATCGAAGAGAAAACTTTCTAAGAGAAACTATCTAAGAGAAAACTTTCTAAGAGAAACTATCGAAGAGAAAACTTTCTAAGAGAAACTATCTAAGAGAAACTATCTAAGAGAAAACTTTCTAAGAGAAACTATCGAAGAGAAATCTTTCTAAGAGAAACTATCTAAGAGAAAACTTTCTAAGAGAAACTATCGAAGAGAAAACTATCCAAGAGAAATCTTTCTTAAAGAAAACTATCTAAGAGAAATCTTAGTGGTTGATACAAAAAAGAAACATGCAGATTAGAATTGTATAAAAAATGGAACAAGCTAATTTAGTCTTGATTCTTTATTTGTTAGTATTCTGCCTTCAGCAAAAAACATCTATAATTAAAATGTATAGTTTGAAAATGTCGGCTTTAACTTAGAGCTAGTTTTCATGTGAACTTCATTAACCTTGCCTACAGGATACAACCAGTGCGCAGTTAGTTTTTTTTCAACTTGATATTAGAAGATGATGAAGAATTCTGTGTTGACTTTGGAAAAGAATAGAACTGCCTTAACTTCTAATTTTGAAATTAATCAATAACTGAGAGTTTTAATATTTCATCAAGTTTCATGACTGATATTTCATCAAGTTTCATGACTGATATTTCATCAAGTTTCATGACTGATATTTCACCAAGTTTCATGACTGATATTTCATCAAGTTTCATGACTGATATATTTCATCAAGTTTCATGACTGATATTTCATCAAGTTTCATGACCGATATTCATCAAGTTTCATGACTGATTTTTCATCAAGTTTCATGACTGATATTTTAGTTTTGGGCTCAAAAACCACTGCACAGTGACTAGAGCATCTGAACCTCTGAAAGAGATAGATCACTTTAAAAATGGCTACCTTGACAACAGTGTCTATGTAATGACCAATCATCTCATCTCATTGCAGACTGGAGATCTTAAAACCGTATATTAATAACCATATCAACAGGAAACTGAACAATATGAAATGAATTTGGTACTCATGGGAAATTCACAACAGTTATATAAATTGTAGCAGAATTTCAAACACATGTGATTCTTAAGTGTCATTTACATCTTTCAATGATGCCTGGAGCACAACTAGGTATGACATTCAATTAAAATTTGTACTGAACCATCCCCTTTAGAGAGTGCACATGGCTAATAATGATTTCAGCTTTTTGAAGCTTGACATTTCTATCTGAGAGTCATTACTAATGATATTGAAATGCTGCTTTCAGATAACTGCGCCTTTATGAGCTAGACACGTGTGGCATCCCTTTCAGAGAGTCCACATGGACATTACTAATGATATTGCAATGCTGTTTTCAGATAACTAGGCCTTATTCTGCTTGACATCCCTTTCAGAGAGTCCACATGAAAATTGATAAAATAATATTGTTAAATAGGGTTAAACTCTGTTTCCGACAGACCACACTTTTGTAAGATCTTCTGTTTAAAGTTAAATGCATGAACAATTTTAATGTATTTGCACTTAATTTTGTTTCTAATGAGATAAGAAAATACACTTATAAAATAACAAGGTGCTCCAGGTCATTGCAGATGTTCAGTTAATTAGTTCAAGTTTTCTGAATAAGTCAGCTTGCCCTTCCTCATAGGCAACCTACACAGGTCAAGGGTAATTCCTTTTACAATCGCCTTTTATTACTGGTACATACAAGAACTATTTCATTTCGTTTATTTTCTGTGGGTAAGTCCACTCATTCAAGATCATATGACATTATTCAAATAGCAGACCATGTTTCACATTGCGGGTTATGTTTCACATTGCAGACCATGTTTCACATTGCGGACCATGTTTCACATTTTGGACCATGTTTCACATTACGGGTTATGTTTCACATTACGGGTTATGTTTCACATTACGGGTTTTGTTTCACATTGCGGACCATGATTCACATTGCGCACCGTTGTTCACATTGCGGGTTATGTTTCACATTGCGAGCCATGATTCACATTGAAAGTTAAGAAAATTCCAATGGGTTCAATGAATAAAAATGACAATTTGATAATTATTCAACTTACCATATCACCGTCTACAATTGAATCCATAACGAATACTAAACTTTCATTAAATATCCTATTCTAGTGACTTCACTGGATAATAAAGTCAAAACTGCCTGACAAAAACTCGACTCCACTGTTTAAAATTCTTTAAATACAAAATTCCAAGAAATTAAACTGGATATGCAAGTCACAAAGTGTATAGTAATCCTTATCCAAAATCTTCACTGGAAAACCATGTCAAAATGCCTCCTAATTGTCCAGTAATTGACAAAAACTCTACGCCACTGTTTAAAATTCTTTCAATACAAAATTCTGAGAAATTAAACTGGATATGCAAGTCACAAAGTGTATAGTAATCCTAATCCAAAAACTTTGACTGGAAAACCAAGATGGATTGATAACTGTGCAGAAATTGACAAAAACTCTACACCACTGTTAAAAATTTTACTGGATATACAAGTCACAAAGTAACGATATATAGTAATCCTAATCCCAAATTTTGGACTGGATAATCAAGTCAGATTGCCTGATAACTGTGCAGTAAATTGTAAGAGAGAAAATAGAATAAATAAATAGAGGCTATTAGATCTAGCTTATTATGTAGTAACATTCTGTTTTCTTGGCATGTTTACATTTAGATTCTATCATACAGGCAAATTGTTCTTCTAAGCTTCTTTACTTGTTTAAAGTTGGCATACCTTGTTTATTCAATTGCGGATTGTTTAAAGTTGGGTGCCCTTATTTAATAAAATTGATATCTGCTGTTATATATAAAGACTGATACATTTGTTTATTGAATTCCCTTCTTTTGTAAATGTCTGCTTCACTTAAGTTAGATAATTTAATATGAATTTCTGATCAAAAGTTTAAAGATGGATATCCTTCTTCTATGATGCCATTTGTTTGGTTATGTTAAACAAAGTCATCTTTCCACAGTATTCCAGTCGACCCAGCTGTAAATGGGTATGGATAATCCTGGAAAAATCATTGCCAAGAGGTCTGGCCAAGGACAAGTTGATAGAAAGGATCTTTCGTGAACCTAAGTTATTAACCTTGTAAAATATAGTGGTTTCTTTTTTCCCCTAGTTACTAACTTCAAAAGTAGTAGCGGTTTAATCAGAACTATTGAACTGAGAGGATTTGAACTCACAGCACCAATGTGACCGAGAAGTATTTATGAAAGGAAGATACAAGCTATAACTGACTAGAGACTTTAGACACAACCAGTGTTAGGTATATTGATTTTCATATAAATAGAATTGAAAACCTGTCATTTTAGAACAAAATTCAACATCTTTATTCTAATATAAATAGTTGAAACATAATATATCTTTCAAATACGGCATGTTTATCGATCGCTTTCAAATTTCAGTTTGTAGTTTACATTATCTTTAAAGGGACAGTGTATGTCAGCTTTCATCAGTTCAATTTTCAGTTGTAACTTAAATTAAGGGGGCAGTGTGTGCGTTAAAATTTCAGTTGTAATTTCAAATTATCTTTAAAGGGACAGATTCACCATCAGTTTGACCAATCATACCTTAGTCTCAGAAACAGGAATTTTTTAGCTAAGCTAATCAGTAATAGTGTTTACAGCTCACTGTCGAAATTTGAGCCATCAAATCCATGTGTGTTCAGAATTATCCGCGTTTGAAAGTTAAAATGACTTAGATTTGCATTTTCGTGCAGTTCTAGTGCTTCTGTAGACTATTAACATGTTTAAGACCCACATCAACCCCTGAAAAATGATGAACCATGGTCTTTAAAGGGGGAGTGTGTGCCCGCTGTATTGTATCGAAATTCTAAATGAGAAACTTCCAAGAATACTAAATGTCTTTAAAATTACCATCTGATATTTCGTAACCAGTAGTCCCTGAGGTCCAGCCAGACACATTTAATATTGAGTTACACAGTCTGCTTCTTGTGGACTTCACGACATAGAAATCTACTCTAATATCCAGCCATCTCCTACATTATCTTAAGCACTTGTCTTAGTTTAGCTTGAGAAAAAAGATCATGTCAGACTTCATCAATGGTATAGAGTAATCAATTTAATAGACCAGAGCTAAATATAGAACTAGATTTAAAGATTCCATTTAGCCCACAGTGGGTGGGAGGACCATTATTTAAATTGGTATCAAATGAGCTATCTATTATACAAATGGTAGTTATATACGATCCAAAGTGGGCACTTTTTTCATTCTGATAATTACGATACTAATGTTCAATGGTTGCTAGGGACGTTTTTTCATCTGGGAAATCATGTGCTAGGGTGACTTCTCCATTAGGGAAATCATGTGCTAGGGTGACTTCTCCATTAGGGAAATCATGTGCTAGGGTGACTTCTCCATTAGGGAAATTCTGATCATATCAATGGCCAATGGTTGCTAGGCAAGTTTCACCATTAGGGAAATCATGATTATATCACTGTCCAATGGTTGCTAGGCAAGTTTCTCTATCAGGGAAATCATGATTAAACCGATGTCCAATGGTTGCTAGGGAGGTTTCTCCATTAGGAGAGCCCAATTTGACATCATTTGGGTTCACAAGTAAGCATGAGAAAGTCTGGTCTCATGACACCAGGATTGGGTAAGTATCAGCTGGTAGACAGGATTTGTCTGTATCTAAGTTGTAATCCTTGTAAAAAAATGCTCCATTTTTCTTACTTTTTACTCAGCCATAGCAACATATCCAGAAGCTAGGGCAGAAATCACGACATCAAATCAAAAGGGCATTAGTACTTCAAGGGTCCTCAGAGACTGGTCATTAACATACTAACATCATTCTACTACTCATAACACTGAAAATAATCAGGAACTAAGTTGTACTAAGTACTAATCCGATAGTTTTCACCGATTGGTATTTACATTGGGAAATGTACTCGCGTAATTTACAGACGTGGACTTTCATCTTGGGAAATGAAGACATAACTAATTAAATAATGAAAATGAAATGATGCGTTAAGCTCTGTTAATTCTTTATTAGGATAATGAAAAGTGAAGGCAGCTAATACCATGCTGTGTGTAATGAGGGAAAATTTGTAGCATTTAGAGTTCGGAGATGGGGAGGAGGTAATTACATATTGTCAGACCAACAGAATTGACCAGAAAGTGGATGATTGGTTTAATAAGACGGAAGGGACCAGAAGTGCTACAAGTTCTGTAATTTTAAGATTCTAGCTACAAATCCAAAAAGAGTAGGCTAATGGACCCAATGCGTGCTGCTAGACTTTTATGATCCAAAGAACACAAAATGGCGTCGTTTAAAAACAATCAACAGCAATAACATACTGATGCCCTCTCATAAACCTGATACAATCACCAACATAATTCTATTAATGTATTATTACCTGCACTTAACTCTAGAGCTAGATTTAATTGAGCCTAAAAGAGTTGGCCATAAAGAGTGAGCAGGAATAAAGAGTTCGGATGGTAACTAAGCGCTAATGAAATTGAAATGAATTAATTTGAATAGGTAATGATAGGTAGATGGAAAGAGTAGGCAGACGTCAAAGCCACATGGGAACTATAAATGGGGTTTTATAATGAGGATGAGATAATGCCATGCAGTGTACAAGGATGGAAATTTTGCCAAAACAGCAACATAAGCCTACTCTTTGACAATTCCCAAATGTGGAAGGATCTTTAATGTGCACAGTCTGTAGCATTCACAGATACATTTAAGAGCCTTCAAAAATTAACCCAGAAGAATTAGATTGGATGAATGTTGCCAATGGTTACATGTACGGAATTCCTGGCAATTTTCTTACCTTAAACCGGTTTGGAAGATACTGCACCTAATCACCTAGCAGACGTCAATAAAACTTGTCTCCAACGAGCTATTCCTTTGTTTTTGATCAGGCTAGAATGATTATTGTAAGCACTGGCACTGGAATAGAATTTGTGCCAAACCTTGAAACAACGAAACCCTGTGGCATCCACTTCCCTAATGGACGACAATCCAACTCCGCGCCGCCTGAACAATCCCGCAGACAGTTATAAGCCTATGTAATTAAAAATGAATACAAAACAAAACACAAGTAATAAAAGTTCCCTATGGTTTCACATGGTTTCTACTTGATTGCCTATAAAAATGATATTTCTATATCAGACTCCCTGAGACAGTGAATTATTAAAAGCTTTCTCTTGTTTGGTCTGTATAAAGTAAGATTAGAACACAATTACTATAGTTGTTTGTATTCCAACCGGAAACTACGAAAAATATTATAACATCGATTTCTCATTTACTTTACATTAAGAGGACCAACTGAAATGAGGATGAAGGCCTAGTAATTTCTGAACCATTTATTTTTATAATAGGACAGAAGCTATTTACAGTACATATATAGAAGGCAAAATGCTCGGTATGAAAAGCCAGAAATTTCTAAGCCGTTTACTAATATTTTAAGACGAAACAGGATAAAAGCCCAGGTTTTCTAAGCCATTAATAGAACTTTAAGAGGACAAAATAAACTAAATGAAGGCCTTGAAATTTCTAAGCCTTTTACTATACTCAGAAAGGATAACAGCCTAGGTTTTCTAAGCAATTTTCTGAACTTAAGGAATACCAATACCTAGGTTTTGTATCCACTTACTGTACTTAAAAAGGACACAAAATGAGGACAAAATTCAAATTTTAAAAGGATGCAAGCTTAGAATCTTAAAAGTTTGACTCTATAAACATTTCATAAGGATCACAATAGTTCACAAGCCAAAGAATATAATCATTATTCCACTAGAAATATCACTTTTCATGAGGGAAGCATTAAAAAAACAATATCATCAGCCATCTTTGATTTGTAGTCAGGACCAATCTTAGTTTATGTCTTTACGCAGCTGGAAACCGGATTCAGACCACTACTAATTTGACAGCGAATGGACATGATCAAATTACTAGTACAAAAACGTACATTGTATTGACAGAATTATCTTATAATTCTCACCATTCTGTTTGTCATTGAAATTTGTAACCAAGTACAACCTTTTGATTTCTGGAGGCTGTGTTTTCTATAAACAAGTCAGAGAAACGTATTTCTATACTTGGTTAATGAAAGAGAAGAAGAAATATCATCGTTTTAAAAAACTCTGTGTGTGTGGTGTTTCCACTACTTAATGAAAATGGATGCTTCGTAAAATCCAATTTCCAAGGTCATTACGTCTGTTAATTTTCTCTATTTATTTCGCTGATTTCATCCATTTTACTTCCTTCATTTCCTTAATCATGTTCAATGATTGAGTCTATTTATACCTTTGTTTCCATTTTTAGCAGACGTAGAATTATTTTCCTTGATCTAATTTTCAGATTAACTCTTCCATGTATCTTCATTTAGCCAAGTGATTGTTAACCAAATGTCAATCCAAAAAAAACAGTTTATCTGATTTGATCACGTGTTCATGAGTTCTTCCCGTGGGCCAGTGTTTCTCGGTCAATCTCAGACTATGAAAAAGTTCCCTCAACCCAGGGACAGGGGCCAGTGGTTCTCGGTCAATTTTGGACTATGAAACAAGTTTCCTCCACCCAGGGGCCAGTGTATCTTGGACTATGGGAAGGAAGTTCAAGAATACCTAATGCCACCTGGAGACACCCATCATTTTTGGCTTTTATAATTCATGTATAAAACAAGTGTAAACTGTAATCTCAGTCTTGACCCAAGAAGCCAATGAATCGATCAGACCTAATAGTAAGAGTCTACCATTCTGATACAAGTGGAGAATGAATGATCAGACCTAATAGTTAGAGTCTACCATTCCGCATCATTCAATTCAAATCACTGATAATTACAACCTTACTGTAATAGGATTTACAAGAAATCATTACTAAAATACCAGCTGATTTAAGCTAGGGTTAAATCAATTTCTGTTTAAAGGACCACAGTGCAGGTCAAGCTAGGGTTTTAATGTTTAAGCTAGGGTTAGATCAATTTCTGTTTAAAGGACCACAGTACAAGTTAAGCTAGGGTTTTACTGTTTAAGCCAGCGTTAAATCAACTCTCTGTTTAAAGAACAACAGTACAAGTTAAACTTGTTTTTTATCATTTTTCTTGCATGTTTGATTATGTTTGCATTTATTTCTATATAAGACTTTTCTAAATGTGGCAGAGTATCAAGTCCTGCCTGGACTATGATTGATCAAACTTATGTTGAATCCATCCCTTTAAATCAACTGCCAACACATAACCATTGTATGGACAAGAGTCGACAATTAGCTGGCTTCTATTTCCTTCCACTGATAATAACATTTATAAAGTTGGCATCAAATTCAGATTGTAAAATAAAAATGGTTTTATCTTTCAAGAAAGTAAATTAGAAGTATTATATAAACAGAAAAATCAAGCAAAATAAGGATCAAAATAACTTCATTTTGTGAAATGTTGCCATAGAAACAGAGATAAATGCTTTGTGTTATAGTTGTTTATGTACAGACTAGAATTGTTTTTCAAAAGCAAGTGTGACACGAACGATACAGTTCATGATTCGCTCAAAAACAAACAGTTTATAATTAAACAAGTGGATTCGAATCAATCGTCGTGGAATTTCAGATACTAAAATGCCATGCCACAGGCTCTGTTGAATCTTCTATAATCATCTTTCCAATGACAAGCTATTACAAACTTCATCATATACCTTGACAGTAATTGCCACTATTCTTGTATCACAGAATGCAGCAATTTGATTGGATTGTATGCCAGTGAATACAGCCAATCAGCGTCCCAGACAAAAAGACTGCATTCGATAGCATACAATCTAATAAAATTGCTGCATTTACAAACTACAGGAAAACAAGAATAGTAGCTATTGCAGTCAAGGTATAAGACAAAGTCCACATCAAAACAGACTAATTAGTGATTTAATACATGTAAAAAAAGAAATAATTTTCCTTAAAAACGAGTTAAAAACTGAGAAAAAAAATGATATTACTTAGTAAAAAAGATTTACCTTCAAAGATATCTTCACACAAATACAAATCTTTATAAATCCTGAATATTTCAATTAGATTTGACTTGTATCTAGTTAATAATATTACTGACAAATAACAAAAAATAACAACTGAGTCTTAATTTTCTAACACTCTTATCACTTAAAGAGACTCACCCATTTACATTAAAAATGAAATTGAAGTTAATGTCCCACATTTTCTACCATAAGACTAATGAAGATGAACAATGCCACAGCAGTGTGCAATGAGGGCAAATGTTCATATTATTTCCCTGTAAAGTTTGATTATAAAACACAATGCAGTTTGCAATGAGGCAAAGATATCAGCATTGGCCTATTCTTTTACCATATTAAAAAAACATACATATACAAATGATAAATAGCACTTATAAGAGAATATTTTCAATAATCAGAGGGTTAATCCCTTAAATATATTTTTTTTAAATTTTAATAAAAAATTGAAAGAGTTTATACAATGTAAGTGTGTTTATATAATTGTCTAGGACACGTCTAAACAAACATTAATATAAACAGCTAGTCTTGTGACATCATAGACAGATATTGTGTGTTTTGTAATGTCTGTTTTCCGTCAAATCGAACAATAGCACACAAATGTACACCTGCAATGATGAACACAGCTTGCACTGTGTCAGGGAGCGAGACCTAATTTGACTGATACAATGTAAATTAAATGAATAGCCTCTGTGGAGGCTGGCGTTGGCTTCAACCCCAAACTTTTTTTTATCAAATTACATTGAGAATATCTCGTGCTTTGAATACCCCTTGACAATTTATTGGGCCCCAAAGGATTCATAAAAATGCCACTGACAACACAACATATTCTCCACCATATTGGAAGACAAAAATGGAGCCCAAAATTATCTTTCAATCTCTCAGACATAGCAGGCCATTACAGCAAAATAACAAATGCTACATTATATAATATCACCTACTTTCCACCATGTTGAAAGACTTCTTCAATCAACTTAATCCTATCTAAGCTTCTTACAGCCACAGAGACAAGTATAAAAACTCTTTAATCTACCCTTGAGGCGTATTTATCAAGACATTTCATTTGAAATCAATAGCAGAGATTAGTTGTCATTTTACACGGTTGCATGACAATGAGATATATGCATGCATTGCTGCTTACCTCTAGGCAATATCAAGCATAAATAGAAATAGCAGTCTAGGCTTTTGATTTACCATCTGACAGGGATCACTTTCAACTATGTATATCACTATTTCAACGAAGAAGGTTTTAATTGAATTGCACACAATGTAGGATTTACATTCTGAGAAGTGATACAGTGATATTTTAGGTCTTGGATCCAACAAGCTTTCAATTCAGTCTCTCAAAATGTAATTTAGCCATAAGAAAAAATCAGAATGATGTCAATAGAAGCTCTAAGTGTCCCTGATACACATATAAAGACTACTTTCAACAAAGACTTATAAGGAGTTCTGAAATAACAGCTCAAATTTCAAACCCCAAGCAAACTTCAGTCTTTTCTTTACCAACTTTTGGATTACAACATACTAAGGTTCCCTTTGAAGATTAATAGATCTTGTAACATCAGTCTAACTTTCATAGGAAAAACCTATTAACATTTATACAATGTCTAGTGCTAGCTATTCTTTGATGGAATTACAAAGTGAAATGTCAATTGACACTACCTAGGGGTAAAATTAGCCTAAATTAGTGCTGACAACTTCAATTACTTCACAGTAGGCCACTCGATATAGTCTGGCCTGAAGTATACATAGTTTATTTAAGAGAGTCCCCATGTAACAACTATATTTTACAAGGATAACAAGTTAGGGACACTAAGATTCCTTTCTACCAGCTGGTCCTTGGCCAAGCCTCTCGGCATTGATCTTTCCTGGATTATCCATACCCGTTTATAGCTGGATTGATGGGAATAAGGAGCGAAGATGACTTATTCGAGGCCATCAGACTTTCACAAGCTGACAGAGATTAGAATCACTGACCACCATTTGTAGATGACTGACTAAAAAGTAGAAATTAAAAGGCTTGTCTACCATCAAGAAACAAAGTTTATTTTAGAGAGTCTACAAGTTTACTGTTTAGAAACCAAATTAGATAACTGACTAGAATTCAAAGAACCAATCCCTCCTTTGATCTCCAGGAATCAATATTACTAGCAGAATCAATAAAGCAGACTTCCACTTCCAGGATAATTCCACCTGATAAATACCAGCCTTTCATGTTCTTCATAATTAATCCATCATAGGTCAATATTAAAGTATATAAGCAGTATTGTTACCCAAGTTATATTCTACAAGATATCTAGTTCAATTTGTCTCACTTCTTATAATAACAATTTCTCCAACTGTTTTTTTTGATTAAATTATCTTTTTATAGCTTTCTCAAACTCATTACATTCAATTGCTTGTCTTGGAACAAAGTAAAACACAATTTATTCAACCGTCAAACACAAAATGGCCATTTGAAAAGGAAGAAGAATGAAGCACTCACCTTTTCCATAAAACTTGAACCTTCACTTTCAAACCAGAGACATCTGAAATAGAAAGATTCAATTAAAGCGCTATGGTCTCATATGACCCAAACTTTTTCTTACAGTTAATCGATAAAATTAGGAGCTAAAAGTTTCCCTGTCACAAATACAAGAGCTGAAAATCTACAGAGAAAGTCTCTTTAAATCATATTTAATCAAATTCTAATCAATAATATATTTAATATAATAATGTTATTAACTGTACTGTTTGATTGATCACCTATTTCTATCTCGATAGATTTTATCAGAATTCGGTATTTAAACTCTCTTCAATCAAACAGACATTGAGTTCAAATGACAAGGCAAATTTTAGTGCGTTTTTACATAAACAACCCTCAATGGGACAGACTGTAGGAAAATTTGGGTTATCCTTTTAATATATGACTTATTGCAAACTTAATTCTTGATGACACTCTGCTACGTGGATTCTCAACAATAAATTCACATAGCTAATATCATTTTCCTCAGAAAATTATTTCAACTTAACAAAACTACAATTTCATTGTGAATTCTTTTCAAATGAGTACATCGAACAAATATTGGTTCAAGGAAACTCACTTGAACACGAACAAATATCTAAAATTAGAATAATGATACGTCTGCATGAAAAATTGTATTGTTTCCATTTCTTAAGAGAACTGGAAATAAAGATGGTTTCAGACTATTGTTCTAAAACAATGGAATCATACCAGGAAGACATCTTTATTCCTCAGAGGTTTTTGAGTTAGCTAACAGTTCACCCTTGATAATAGACCCTTTTATAACTGTTGATACTATTGGGTCAAAATTTAGCTGAAAACTGAACATAATTCAAAGAAGAAATTCTTATGATAATGGATAGGGATTGTAGTTATTTATTCTCGGATACATGAAACCTAACCTCTCCGAATTTAACACTGATCGCATGGGAAAAAAGATCAATGCATTAAGGAGAATTTCCGTAGATCATTGAGAAGGAGTAAAGTAACCCACAGAAAAAACATAAAGCAAAATATCCCTTTTCAAAAAACATAACATACCATGAATATTAGGCTAACACAAAGATTATACAATACATTACTATATAAAACGAAGATATAGGCAATGTAATTCTCTGGTGTATTAAAGAATTTCTGTTCATCAGCCAATATAATCTCAATTTAGATTTCTAATCTCTCCAACTGCTATCTTTTATAACTCTATGTGTTAACACAGCCGGAGACTGAACCAATATCAAATACACTTAACACGCGCTATATAACACATGAATCAGTGTTTTAAGCTCATCTGATATTACTGTTTTTGGTGTTAAATACACAGGGACATCTGAGTGCTACAGGCTGTGCACGTTACAGATCCTTTGAAAGAGGTCTACTGTCTTGGAAAAGTTTCCCTCATTGTCCATGCTAATACGTGCTATATAACACATGAAACAGTGTATTAAGCTTATCTTTATTACCGCTAGGCCTACTGTTTATAGTGTTATGCACAGGGACATTAGTGGGCTACAGGCTGTGCATGTTACAGATCCGTTGACAGTGGTATTTTACATTAGAGATGTAAATATCACTGCCCTAGAAAATTTTCCTCATTGCACACTGCATGGTTTAGGCCAATAGGGACATAAAATTTTCTCAGTTAAAACATCAAGCTACTCATATCTTTAATTGCACTAAAATTCGTGAAATTATTCTCAATATAGAGTCCTAGCAAGAAAAATTTGCCATTTTCAATATTTAATTTAGGCCTATCAGTGTTCGGTAGTCTTTGTTTAATATTCGGTACTCTAAAGACGTATATCAGCTTATTTGGTATCATAAATATATTTACTCTAAATATAATGAAAAACTCTATGAAATCTTACCAACTTTAGCACCGTGTCTTCCGTTTATCAACGTTGAAGGTTCCAGAAATACCACACAATTCCTGTAGTTCCTGCTGATCTTTGAATAGTGTCTTTTATTATGATTATTGCAGGGAGCGAACTCTTTGTGTCGAATCGTCCAACACATTAAGTCCTTTCGTACTGTGACGAAGAGAGGGAAATTCAAGGCGGGAAAGTTTAGCCAATGAAATCCTCGTATTTGCCTTCTAAGCCAATCAAATTGCGCCTGTATTGAGACATTGAGGGTACGAAATGACCACCATAAACCCAGTTTACGATATTTTGCGACGATTTATTTTTTTTTCAAAAAATAAGAATAAGGAAAATATCAACCCTTCTCAATATTTTTGGGTCCCAAAAGTGAATAACGCTTTTGTCAAAAGGAAGAAAATGTACTAAAAAAAAAATTGTTAGATGTCGTAAATATTGAAGCATACCTTTTTACGATATTTATTTACTTTGTCATGTGACGAACGAAAGGGTAGTGAATTATTGGAGAAAAAATGGTAAGAATAAATGAAAATTTCGGGTAAAAACAATGTCCGACTCTACCACCCCTTTCTTGAATGATTCAATTTGTAGTCTGAATAGTTGTCAATGCTAAACTAAGGAATTTTCCATTCAAGTTTGGTCAGTTTCCTTGACAATTCAAGACTTCCTGCAACAACTTTTCTTTCCCAAGTGACCCAAGTCCACCAATCCAATGGCCAAAATAATCTTTAGTACAGTACAGAAACAGTACAAAGCCTGAATAGTTTCTAGGTTATATGCTTCAAGAAATTCCCTTCCTTGAATTTGAAACCCTATGAAATTTTGTGGTGGAATACAAAGGTCTACTCAGCAGGGTAAATAATTGAGTTCTTTGTGTAAGAGCTGTGATATTAATGCTTTTGTTAATGTCACTGTTTAGGAAGGATCTAGTTAAAAGCAACAACCGAAAACATTAGCCAAGACATCACAGCCTATGTGTTTCAAACAACACCATATGAATTAATTTGTATGGTATATCAAAATGGGAATTAAGTTGTCCACAGAAAAAGAGGAAACAAAATTTGTAATGTCATTTAATCAGATTGATAAGTTAGGGTACTAAATAGATTATAATCAGAAAGATAAAACTTTTTAATATATTTTATCCTTGTTTATAAAGGTAGTTGTTTCCCTTTAGTTAGTCTGTCAACATCCCAAAATACAAACATCAAAAACAAATGGTAATGATCTTGTGTAATTCATAATGTTTAGGTTTAGAGTTTGTAATTTTGGGGGATTATTTCTCTCATTGTCTCATATTTTTCGATGACCTAGTATATTATCTGATTGGTATTAAGTGGTGATAGCCACAGCGGGCGATTTTCGGAAGCACAGCAGGGGCACTCATTACACCTAATTGCTAGGATATGACTAGAACTCGCTACTGACTAAGCTATAGTGTAAGATCACTAATAGTCGCTGTCTAGTAAGATAAGGGTATTAGAACCTTCTGTTGTGTGTATTTTAATTGCTGATATCAGAAATATATTGTTAATGATATTCAATGATTAAATTTGCATATTAATTAATGACTGACTTAATTAATGACGCTTGCTTGTGGGCGGAGCATCTATATTAATTGACTGTCAGGCTCATATTGTCAAAAGTGATAATAGATATTTTGGGTTTTAGATCTCAAAGGTTGTACCTAATGATTGAACATTAGTGTTTAGTGGTATACTGAAGGTTATGGATTTAAAAAAATTGATTTTAGATCTTTGAAGTTTGGATTTTAGTTTGCCTTCACATATGAATTTTTGCCACCAACTTGTGGTGTTGATTTTATGGTGCCTACATGTTGTTGAGAATGCAATGTTTCAGTAAAATTACTCTTCATTATTGTTCTGATTGAAAATGGAAGTAGAGTAGAGATAAAATTATAGAGTCATAAACATACCATAAGTAAATTTTCGAAATTTTGTGAATGTTGGATTCTTCATCTTGTTTGATCGTTGAGACTGATATCATGAGTTATTTAGAATACGAACATAAACTCTCTACAAAGGAGGAGAGAAAGAAGATGGAAAATCGGAAGGCGATAGAGCAGCAGGTAAATTCCCCTCTCCCACTCCCCCACTCCTAATGAAATATGTCAGAAAAAATCAATTAAAAATGAATAAGCTAACGTGAATAATTACCCAATAATTAATGGAAAAACTAATTATTTGTATGGCCTATTAAAGTAGTCATTGATTTTGTAAAATAATTAATGGTTATCCTACGCATTTTTAGATGTTTTCTACCATTTTGAAGCAAAATTGTGTAATTTTGAAAATTCCTAAAAGCCTGAATTTAGTGGCAAGTTTTTGAGTAAAAATGAGTTTATTTGAGCATTCAGAACTTCATGAGGTCACGTTTAGAAAACAACCAGTAAGATCTGTTGATAGAAGTGGTTTAAACACTTTGGAAAAAGATATTTTAAAATGGATAGCTGGATCTGGCAACAAGGAAAAGGTAACTCTTTAAAGATTCCAGAAGCTAATTATAGCAACCAATCAGAATCACTTTTACAAGTGGGTATGGGCAGTTTCATAATTTCTAGAGTCATATAGGTCTACTTTGGGTTTGACTATCCCATAATTCAAAGCAGATATTGAGTAACAGATTCTGCATGACACGCTGTGATTGATTGAAATAAAAGTCAAATGCACACAACCTTGGTATGAATCTTCTTAGATTACAATTGAGACCAAAAAAAAGAAAATAACGAAAGGAAATTCTAATCTAATTTTACTGCAGGAACACTGAAGTGGAAACTTGCCATAACTCTTATTATATAAACTAGAATCACAGTTTTAGAGAAGCACCTTCACTATCCATTCGACCAATCATACCTTAGTTTCAGTGTTCATAGCTCATCATCAAAATTTGAGCCTTTAAATCCATGTGTATCCATAATTATTCACGTTTGACAGTTGAGACTATGCCATATATAGAAATAGACAGTGAAATTTCTAGTTTGAGGTATATTTGAAGGGATTATGCGATTTTCATGTGTTTTAGTATTTCTTAAGATTATTAAAGAACAATAAAGACCCAAATTAATGCCTGAAAATGCCGACTGTTCCCTTTAACACATTTGTTAGCATCATATATGGGTGAATTCATGACTTCATGAATTCTCTAGGAATGAACATAATTATGTCACTTGACATTTCTCATTATCATGTGATTTCTAGGAAATTACACCAGAATTTTTACTCTGTTTTATAAAGAAACTCTTATTGTGGTTGATGATTCATTGTAACTATTAAATTCACACCTTTGTCTTTATATAATCAGTTATTATGTCTATTTTCTCTCGTGTAAGGTTTATTGTGATATTTAATTTTCTTGTTATTACACATTGACTATTTGCACTGTCAGTTCGTGTATTGTGTTTTTTCTCTCTCCATTTTCACTGTTGTTAGCAGCCATTGGAAGAGATCATTCATTTTTCATATGTGTAGAGGATTTTTTCCCTTCTCTGCGCTAGTTTTTTTCTCGAGTGTGTAGCCATTTTGACTTTCTTTTAATGAGTAAAGGTTGCATTAAAACGATGTTACGAAAGCAATGGCCAATACAGGCATTTCAGTTTAGTGTCATCTGAACGACTAACTGAATGCCTTTTGCATCAGAGAGGGTTCTGATTGGTTGATCTAAGTGCATTGATAAACTTAACCAATCAGATTTTAGATACTATAATCGTAAGTTAAGATCTTTTTGATGAAAAAGCCCCAGGCTTGCATCTAATTTTTTTTAGCAAGTGAATTTCTATTTTTTGATGTAGCTGATAAATAGTCTCTTTATTATTAGTATACTTAAAGTGTTAGAAAATGTTGAAGATGTTGTCTATATAAACTATGGGATGTCTTGTTAACCCAGGTTATCTAGCCAAATATTAATATTTAACATCACACTTGGTATCCCTTATCAATTTTATAATGAGATTTAGGATGATGTCTTCAATGGAGTGAAATGAGTGATATTAATTTGATTGTTTATGAATTTTAACGAGCTCAAGATAATGGGGCTCAAAAAAACCCCAAATTTGTTCATTCATAATTATCGTTAAAAACTTTAATGAATAAAAAATAATAGGAAAAAAGTTGTAAAGATTTTGATGAATAGATGACTGATTAAAAGAATTTTATTTGGCTCGTGAACTCTCTGAAAGTTAAGGATTAATAGTGTACAATTCAAGTATTGACTAGTGTAAACAATGTGTTCAAATATTTTATTGTGCAAATTTTGAAGGATTGAAAACGTATTTGTCTTGTGAACTCTCTACAAGTGAAGGATGGCAAAGTGTGGGACTCTAAAATTAGGTATGTGGACCTCACAAATAAGTCATTGGACAAGTTTCATTTTGATTTTTGACGGTGCTAAGCCAAGTTTTTTGTGAACTCTCTAGAGGGCAATGAATTTCATGTGTAAACCACATTGACTGTGGTCTTGGGAAGTGTTAATATGAAGAGGCTAGTGGCAACGCTTAATTCGTTTATAGTGTATTCAATTATGTTTCTTGTGAACTCTCTATGAACGAAGCATGACAAAGTTTGGTCTCTTTAATTTTAGTATGTGGACCCCACAAAAAAAAGGCGATTGGCCAATTTTTTCTTCCATGGTTGTCTTTGTTTTTATTTGTCTGCTATTGGATTCTGCACTCTATAGACACTTTTTGCTGTTGTTTACCATCTTATGACATTGTTGAGGTCAACATATTTTGTTACAGAGTGGGATCAAGTGTTTCGGATGGTGAACATGCATTGCTTTACTAGAAATTCACTGTAGGACTTCTTTATGTATGTTTAAAAATTAGATTTTTTGATGTGCACTCTTCAGTTCTTAGCTAAAAGGGTTAATGCACTCTTATTTTTTAAGTTTTTTTTATTTTTTTTAATAGGTTTAGCTTGATAGACAATTTTCTTTTTGGTTTGTGAAGCATGTCTACCAATTGGTTATTTTTTTGGTCTGTGGGTAAAACCTGTAGTGTTGCCTTATAAACATCAAAATAGATTCTTTTGCTTGGTTAGTTTCCAATAGGCATGACAAGGTCTATTGACCCATAGTTCTATTGGCCTGGTATATCACAGATCTATTGTCATTAAGTTCTATTGACCTGTAAGTGATTTAGATTGATTGACCTGCTCTCTTTTTGATGGGCTCTAATGGAATGTAGGCAAGTCAATTCTATTGACCTGCTCGCTTTTTGAAGAGCTCTAATGGCGTGTTTGCAAATTTATTCTATTGACCTATTTTGGTTCTACTTGCTTTTTAATCCTTCGATTCTATTGGCCTTTGTCTATTTAGGTTCTATTGGTCTGGAACTAATTTAGATCTATTGACCTACTCTAGTTTTATTGGCATCATCTCTGCATTTGTCCTATTGGCCTTAAAATATTCTAATAGGTGTTTTCATTATTCGACAAGGGGTCTCTTAAATTCTGTTTTATAATTCATTATGTAAGGTAGACTAAAAGATAGAAGATAAATCTTGTGACCTGACGCAGCATTCCGCATAAAAATAATTTATCTTTTTAAATGTTTACATGTTTCTAACTGACAAATTATCAAGTTTTTTATAGGTTGAATTAGTTGCATCCGTCTTCTAGAAATTTGTAACTTGTGGTTTGATATAATTATTTTGGAAGAGGATGTTTTTGTCATGTGAAGCTTAAATTGGATTGATTTGAAAGCTCAATTCACCAGCAATATTGGAAAAGGGTTTTTTTTTTTCATTGTCTCTGTATATGTTTGTATTTTGGTCTGAAAAAAATACTGTTTTGGAAATATTTCTTATTTTGATGGCAGTTTTTTTTTGTGTTGTAAAAAATTTTTTTTATCATTTTTATCAGTTCTCAATTCTATTTGAATTGCAGAAGAACATGATGTTAAGTTCTCCTTTTAAAAAGTGTTACTCATAATCTTAATTTTTCCTAGATGACTGCATGGCTTAATATGAGTTATATTTTTGGTAGTGCGAGTGTACTTGTAAAAATAAACAGATAATAGTTGATGAATGGAAAGAGACTAACTTGTTTAAAGTTTAAACCTGTCAAATTCTGAAAGTTGCTGAGTTTTGCAAGTTTGTGAGTTTGTGAATAAATTTGCCAACAATGCGAAAATAATTCCTGACCCCCCTTGTTGACATTTTGAACGAGTTTTTCAAGTGGAGGACAGTTATTTAATTTGTTCTTAACTCGTGTTGTGGTTTAGACATTAAATATTTTAACTTTTTGGAATATAATTTATCACAAATATGGAAGAGTTTCCACGATTGGAACCACAAATGAGTGATGCATCTGACATTACTGATACCCCAAAAATGGACAATGCAGCAAAGATATCATTATCTAATAGCCAACGTTGTGAGCATAATGATTCTTTTGTGAAGCAGCCAGTCCATAGAAGACCTTCACTACCAGAAGCTAGTACCAGTTCTGGATTATTTGCTGATGCTGAAGAGGTAGGTAGGGCTTGTGGGAATTATTGTTAATATTGGCGCAAAGGGACTTGATGATTGGTCTAGAAATTTTGTGGTTCCTTGGTCAATTTAGCAGAGAGTATTTTGGTATTTCCTCAAAGATTTTCCATTTCAAAGATGCATGTGAAAGGGGAGCTGACATACCAAATGTTCTAGTAAAATTTCCTTCATTGCCTACCTCTCTTAGCATATTCTATTCTGATGCATTAGCCATATATAAACTGTAGAAAAATTAGACTGAATTAGTTAAATTGGTATCAAAAGCTAACATCTTAATAAGTAGTATTAAAAATAGATTGAAAAATGATAATCAATCTAACTTATCTTCTCCATTTTTTATAATGAGCTGTCAAAATGGTTATATCAATTTGTTATAATTTCAAGGGAAAGTGCACTTTGATGTCAAGATGTCAATGTCTGGTTGACATATCAAGTTGACATCTTCAATGTCATTACCATAATATAATTATCATATTTTTCAGAGAGAAATTATTATTTCCAACTCAGCGCTTGACTAAATTTATTTCATTAATATGGGAACTTTTTCTGGTTTTTTTTCACTAAAAGGGGCTGATTTAAGGCTTTTTAAAACTGTCTCTCCAGTTTTTAATCATTCTGTATCAACATTATTTTCTAAATGGTATAGTGTTTTTCCAACCTTAATTTGTTACCAGCAATTTTTGATCTTAAGATAGCTTTAAAAGTTTGCAACAATATGTCACGTTTTCAGTAGTCAAAAGACTTAGAATTTGAGTTTTTACTACAGATTTCTAAGATATGAAAAACTGCCTATGCCTTGACCTTCAAATTTTGAATTTTTAACCTGAATAAAGCAATAACATATGCTACCTTTAGTATTTCTTAGTGGTTCTTATAACATTCTATTTTTCAATTGAGAAAATTAAATCTAGATTTTGTAGAGAACAAGATACTTTCTGAGTTCGTTCACATTTCAGTTTTCAAAATCTAAGCAAATAATATTCATAAGTAAATATTTAAGGTCATGCTTTTGAACTTGACAAGTTGGACACCTCCAAGGTGAAACTGTCTGTGAATAAAAATTATTAATTGAATACAGATGAGAAAGGGCTAAGGTTACATTCTTTAAAAATGCTTGGTTAGTGATAAGAGTAGATATCACATTTGAAGTTTTGAGGTGTTAAGGTTTTCTTGGTGCATTTCAGTTTGTTTTACTAGTGCCGCGTGTGTTACCTTCTCATGGAAAGATTCAAAGTGCTTCCTAGATGTGGTTAAGCTTTTGTGAAGTCTTATATTCATCTTGCTTTACTAGGTGATAAAGCTGAATTTTCAAAATCAAAGTTAATTTGTATAAATTGTAGAAGAATTTGATGTCAAATTATAAAACTGAAAAGTGATCCAGGTTGCTGAAATGAAGCTCTATCAGCTGGTAAAATAAATGAATTGGGGACAAGATACCTTTAGATGACTGTAAATAGGTGAATCAGACATCAAAGTTGAGGCAAAAAACATATCAAAAGAGCAAAAGTTAACTGTCAACTTGAAAAATTAGTCTAGAACATGACACATGTTACTTGACATAATTATGCCATGTTTTTTGTGCAGTGTTAATTTTTCAACTATACTGGCATATCAAAAACTGACATCTTGTGGAAATGCATGTCAGTAAAAATTAATTATTATTATATTTTCACAGAGCATATTTTAAATGTTTCAAATATTAATATATTCATCACGGAAACATTAAGAATTGGACAAGTGTTTTTTGCTTTCTTAGATTTATTTAAAATGTTTTAAATTCTGACATGACCTTGATAAAAAATAGAATGTGTTAATGTGGAAAATAGACTCCGCCAAAAGAATTGCCTTGAGGTGTTCTGCACATGAGGACACATATTCCATTAGAATAGTTTGTGTGCCAAAACCTTAGAACTTGACAAATTTGATTTGACAGTGGTTGTTTGCTAGATAGAATACTTCTGTGGGTGGTCTGGTAAAGAGAACTGATAATTCATAAGGAAAGTTCATGTGACAATGGTTATCCACCTGTTAAATGAATCTCTGGTGATGTAAAGGTTGGAGAATAGCCTTTGCCAGAAGAGTGAAGTTTGTGACTATGTTCTATCCAGATATTTTAAATGAAGCTATCACTAGAAGGAATTATGAAAAGAAACTCATCCTGCAATGGGTTAGGAATCAGAAAATTTTTTCTAAAATGGTGATGGAAGCACAATTTAAGCTATCCTTATCACTTTTCAAAATGTAAACTGAAGTATCTGTACAATTCAACAGATAAGGTTTTAAATTTGATGAGTATTGCTGAAAGCTGAAATTGTGCTCTATCAGCTGGTAAAGCACAGTAGCAATCTGTGTTCCTTTTTAACATTGTTGGCATGTGTTGTTATGGCTTACAACCAAGATAAATATAAAGATAAAGTGCATTAAAAGGGTTAAACTAGGGGATAGTACAAGATTATGTGTATTCAGTCATAGAAGTTTTATAGCTTGTTTACATAGCTTATGTAACTGTCTCTTTTTTTCTGAATAATTGTTAAAGGTTTTTTTTTCTTCAAATGTCTTGTGACTGATGTTGTTAAATTTTTTTTTGACGAGTATTAAAGTCTGCATAAGTCGTGTGGAAAAAGAGGTGATACAGTTTGTTCAGTGGAGCGAGCATGTGTAGCAGTATAAAAAAGAACATCATATAGATAAAAGAACATATTAAGGATTATAAAAAGAACATGGCACATTAAGAGGAACATTAAAATGATTCAAACTTAATAGTAAAAAGGAATAATAAAGGAACATAGCTTGTCCTAAAATAGGAACAAAATCTTATATTAAAAGGAACATAACTTGTACTAAAATAGGAACAAAACCTTATATTAAAAGGAACATACTAAAAAGTATAAACTTGTATTAAAAGGAACATTACGTGATATAAGAAACATAACATGTGATATAAGGAACATAGCATGTGATATAAAGAACATAACTTATATTAAAAAAGGAACATGGATATAAAATAATGTAATTTTCAATGAAATGTTTATGTCTGATTCAATATTAAAGTATCTAGGACAAGCAGATTGGAAACAATACTGCTCTTGTCCAGATTGTCAGGTAACCATTCTGGACACAGAAACCTATTGAGCTAGATGAAGCTACCTGAGCTTAAAATGAAGCTAATTAAGAGCTAGAAGGAAGCTAATTGAGCTCGAAGAAAGCTATATATGCCACAATGAAACTTATTATGCTTAAATTAAGCTACTAGGATAATTGAAGCTTCTAATGACACTACTGGATGAAGAGGAAGCTACAAATGGAGCTAATATATGCTTGATTGAAGCCCTATAAATTGCCTATGTGCACAGCTCTAATGTTGGTAAATTTATTTTCAGGCTGGTGGAGGAGAGAAAAAAGAACATCTTTATAAGATATTAGTAATTGGTGAACTGGGAACTGGTAAAACAAGTATCATCAAGCGCTATGTACATCAATTTTTCTCCCAACATTACAGAGCTACTGTATCCTTTAATTAATGACCCCTTGACCTCTATTAAAGGGGTTGTGTGGGCCATTTGCAAGCTTACATTTAGTCACTGCTATAGTGAAATCTGCAGCAAAAGAAAATTTAAATAACTGTCAGCTTTATTAAAAAGGAATTGTGACTTAAATATTTCTCCCAGTGTTCAATCAACTAATTGATATCCTTAACCCTATGTAAAGATTGGCGTAGACTTTGCATTAAAAGTGTTAAATTGGGACTCAGATACCTTAATTAGACTTCAGTTATGGGACATAGCAGGTAAGTTCTTTTGTTTAATATGGAGTCCTCTAGGGCAGAGAGGGTGGTTTAGACTTTAAACCCTTGAACCAGCAGGTCAAAGTTACTTTCACTTTATAATGATGCAAAGTTATGGATCAATCTGTTTTGTGGGTCAATCTATATCCAAGATCAATCTGTATTACAGGTCAAGAAAGGTTTGGTAACATGACCCGAGTGTATTATAAAGAGGCTGTCGGGGCCTTTGTGGTGTTTGACGTGACCAGGGCATCCACATTTGATGCTGTCTCCAAGTGGAAGAATGACCTGGACAGTAAAGTTCAGCTACCAGATGGGACTCCAGTTCCTTGTGTTCTCTTAGCAAATAAAGTAAGTATTTTATTTGTTTGTTTGTTTGTTTTTTGTTCATTTATTCATTCATTCATCTATTCGTTCATTCATCTATTCGTTCATTCATTTATTCGTTCATTTGTTCCTTCCTTCCAGTGTGATCAAGCTAAAGAAGGTTTAGTGAATAATTCAGCCCAAATGGATGAGTTTTGTAAAGAAAAAGGTTTTATTGGGTGGTATGAAACATCAGCTAAAGAAAATATCAACATTGACGAAGCTTCACGATTCTTAGTCACTAAAGTAAGTAGTTTTCTTTGTGTAAGTCCACATTCATTCATTCATTCATTCATTCATTCATTCATTCTTTCTTTCTTTCTTTTTTTCATTCATTCATACCTTAGTTATTCTATTCATTCATTTATTCTTTTAGATATTAGAGAAAGATAAAGCTATGAAGCTAGGTGAAAACGACCGTGATAATGATAAGATATTACTGGACGGTCGAAATTCAGCCAGCTCTACAGAGAAAAAATCTACTTGTTGCTGATAGATTGTTACTAGAAGCGTATTTAACAAACATCACATATTACAACTTTTCTTACCAAAATATCAATTTATGGCTCATTATTACCCTTATTCAAATGATATTTTGGCAGAGTTGTAAGCTAAAGCTCCATAAAGTGTAGGTGTGTTCAACAAAATGCAAATTTTCTCACCAAAATATCAAATTATTGCTCTATGTATCCCTTATACAATTTGTAATTTTGGCAGAATTGAAGGTCAACAGTGGGCTTATTAATTGAAGGTGGCTATGTATGCCAAAATGTCATATTCACACTAATTATGCTCCTTATGGATATGATATTTTGGCAGGGAGAGCTGTATAAAGAGTGTTGTTTGTTGATTACGCTGTTTATTTTTATATTGTTAATTGTAATATAAATATTGTTAATATTATTTGTTGATAAGATGGCTGTCTTATGACATCTTCACAATGCTAAGCTATTACAAACTTTGTCTCATGCCTTGACTGCAATAGCCATCTTTCTTGTGTTACAGAATGCATTGATTTGATTGGATTGTATGCTAGAGAAAAGTCTTACGAGGGCTCGGATTGGCTGTATTTGCTAGCATACAATCCAATCAAATCTTGGCATTTAGATTTACAAGAAAAATGTCTAATTATGTCAAGGTATTAGACACAGTTTGTGATAGCTTGACATTGTCAAGATAGTCTTACGAAAGCGTACTAAAATGTTCATGATGCATTTCCATTAATATATTATTTATATGCAATAGTAGTAATGTTTCAAATTGCAATTGCTATATGTTTAACAAGGGTAGTAACTCTTGAAGATTTGTAGTGTTCATATTAGAAGTTGGGGTGGTTGAAAGTCGAAAGGTAACAAGTTAATATTCAACAGATGGTGCTGTCGCAGTGTTAAATAGTGCTCCAAAGTGTTCATTATAGATTGAAGATTTAAGTTATCGTAGTCCAAACTTCATCTTATACCTTGACTGCAATAGCCATCATTCTTGATTCACAGAAGTTATAATAAGTTTATAATAACTTGATATTGTGAAGATGTGTGTGGTAAGGTCTTCTACTGACCATCAGCAACCAATTACAAAATGGCCGACAGATAGTGTAATAGAATAACAACCAGATAATTTACATTAATAAACCATTTAATCATTTATCATTTGTGAATGTCAATATTGCTATAGATATTTAATTAGATCATTAATATGCTAAAATTAATCAGCTTTATGATATGATTCAGTTTAAAGTTGGGGTGTCACATCTGTTTTAGCTCTAGCCATGATTTAATTTAAACTTGTTTCTGATGCTCTGATAGGATTTTTTGTTCCAATTTTTTTCAGTTTAAAGATGGGATGCCATAACCATTTTAGCTCTAGTTTAATCTAAAATTTCTGATGCTCACTTTGTGCTCATCCTTCTTTTGTTATTTTTTTTGCCCCTTTATTGTTTCATCAGTTTAAAGATGGGATGCCACACCCTGTGTTAGCTCTAATTTAATCTAAACTTTCTGATGCTCATCTTGTGCTCATTAATGTTTTGCATGTCACAATTCAATTATGGATAACAATTATTGAAAGATGAGAGTAATTGTTATTGACCCTACATAAGTGGCTAAGTAATTGTTATCAAAGTAATTGTTATTTGAAAATGTGTTATTGGCCCTTCATATTTCAGATATTTTCACATGTGAATTTATTATGTAAATAATTCAAGTTTAATATAATTTCATTATTTACTTAGAATATATAAACATAGTATGTAGATTTTTATAAATGCTCAAAGTTATGATATTTATTAATGGCACATTCTTTTGTGTGATTTTCAGTATTTTAAAGAAGCTCACCCTCTTGAATTTTCCAATTTGAATATTTATTTGCAGTTGGTTCAATTTAGCCTCAAGCTCTAAACTTTTTTCTAAATTGAGAAATATTTGAAATGCTGTAATTATTACCTAGGTGAGTGATTTTAGAAGATTATGGAGCAAGAGTTGGGTGTTTAAGATCTTCTGGTTATGATTAATAGATCCTAGAGACATACATGACAAAAACAAAATTGAAAAAGGAGGGAGGGGGGCAGGTAGAATTTTGGAAATGTGGTTTGTTTTCAATATACAGAAGTGACCTAGAAGTGTCCCACTCATGGAAGTGGTCTATTTTCTTTGTCCCACTCATGGAAGTGGTCTATTTTCTTTGTCCCACTCATGGAAGTGGTCTATTTTCTTTGTCCCACTCATGGAAGTGGTCTATTTTCTATGTCCCACTCATGGAAGTGGTCTATTTTCTATGTCCCACTCATGGAAGTGGTCTATTTTCTGTGTCCCACTCATGGAATTGGTCTATTTACTATGTCCCACTCATGGAAGTGGTCTATTTACTATCCCACTCATGGAAGTAGTCTATTTACTATGTCCCGCTCATGGAACTGGTCTATTTTCTATGCCCCACTTACAGAAGTGGACTATTTACTGGTTCAGTGATTAATATAATTTTCTAATGAATTATGATTATAATTTTGATTGTGATAGTGAACTTTTGATAGTAGATATTTAGCATATTTATATGAATATATTTAATTAATTATTTATGTCAACTTTTGATAATAAAAAAATAAATATAATCAACAACACATAATCTTACTGGCGTATCTAGAAAATGCCTGTGATGTGGGCCACAAATGAGAGGCAAGGCCTGAAGCACAAAAGCACCTTGAGGCAAAGGTTCTTGGGACTGCAAGAAGATGAATGCCCCTGAGATGAATTTTGAGAGCTTAATATTCACTTCAAAAGAAGATCTATCGCAGTGCCGAGGGAGTGGAGGGGAGGAGAGGGCTGCATGGCCTAATGGTCCTCCCTCTACGATACTGGGAAGTTTCATATTATAAAACTCATAGAGATTTGTTAGCCCACCTTTTAAATCTCCTGAAAGGAAAATTTAGGTCCACATCCAGTGCTTTCGACAGTCGAGATGTCGTCAGTTCCAAAAACCTACCTCACACAAAAGATAAGTCATATTAAATGAATGTATACCCTCGTATTACCCTCGTATAGTATATATGATACTGTTCATCATATTCAATGATTTTACGGTCCAAGGGAGAAAACTCGATTTAAAAAATTGACTTGAGCTAGAGACTACAGTTAATTCTTCTTACCACGTGTTATACTATGGCGTTGCCTGTTCTTGTCTTAAACCAATGCTTATTCTGTTGCCCTTTGATTCTGCTGTTTCAATACATATTGTAGGTTCATAAATCGTCCAGAATAGGCTAATTTTAAATCCCCTGTCAGTGCTTCCAAGAGTGCAGGACAGGGAAAATATTACATAAAAAGTAGAGTAGAAAATATACAGGCGAGATGATGGCATCCCGGCCCCATGTAATAAAGATCATTATGTATGCCAGTGCTTTTAAGGGAATTTTAACAGAACAGTTACATTTGTCTACTCATTTCGATTCTAAACGTCCAGGACTCTTTATTTAACCATAGCCAAAATAAAATAGAGGCTCATTATTATTGTTTACAGTTAGCCTCAGTTTGGCGGTATGACAGGGGGATTCCCCTAAAGTATATGAAAATCCACGTGTTTTTCATGTGTTGTAGAGGAAAATGTCGACAGTTTGGACTCAGTTGTGGAAGAAACTAAAGTATTATGGCCGTTACCATTCAGGTATTTCATTATTATCATTATCAATTGTATATATCTATGCTAATCCCCTCCGTTAATCCCTCACGATAAACCCCTAATCCCTTGGTTAGGCCTACCCATACACTACTCGGGTTTTCGAATCAAATTTTCCTCGTTTTTTATCGATATAAATTGCAATGTAGGCTTTAGATAAGCACTGTTAGTCTTAGATTGTCTGTTGGTTCATAGAAATTCTAATAAAGGCTCGATTTATTGCGAAATTTGAAAATTTTCTGTCCAAATATGGCTCATTTTGTAACTATTTTTGAGAGGGATTTGTGTTTATTTTAAATTGAAAATTGAAAAATCTTATATTTTTACGAACCCAGAGACAATCTAAGGCCATAAATGTTCATATAGAATTCATATTCTGATAATTAGGCACGAATAAGCGTTTGCTGTATGGTACGTATCATAACAAAATAAATAAAGAATTAACTGTTGTCTTATAAATAACTAGATTTAATAAAATAGAGTTTTCTCCCTTAGACCGTTAAAGTTCTAATGATGCAAAGTTGATCTTAGTCTGAACAATACGGATTAAGCTTTATAAAAAGGGCGATAGGGGTTGAAAGAAGACACTGGGCCGACGTTCACAAGCACAGGCCGTGGCATCAGAATATTTTTAAACAGTTTTAGACAGCAATCAGATAGTTAAGGCGTATTTATTGAGTGTTTCGTCGCAAGGGTTAGCTCCATTCCTTTTTTTTGGTTTCGTTCAGGATACAATAGATTACAAACTTGAAAAGCAATTTTTCTAATAATTTCTATGTACTTTCTTGAAAAATGGATACACATAACTTAAATTATCGCCAATTTTGAACCTAGAATTGCTCTATTTTATTCAAATCTTTGGAAGGCTCTCAAAAGGCCTACTATTTTGAAGTTATATTATTAGGCAGGCAAAAAAAGAAATGAGCCATATTGCGATTCAAAAATCCACAGTGGTTGGACAATAGAAAGTGGAGAGCTGAAAAGGGAAGTTGATTTATTGAGGAAACCCCCGTTCAATTATTCTCATCATCAACACGGAAGGATACTCGGGTATCGTATTACTAGTGATAACACTCGGTTAAAACAATACTATTATATTAGATATACCATTGTTGACAATTATTTTGCTCATAATAAACCTAGGCAATATTTTTCACAAAACATATGGAAATGATCACGTATTAGTTTATTATAGGCTTACTCAACGTTTTAGCAATGACATTGTCATCATTTCACTAGATGTAAATTGTCTAAACGTTGTATGTGCTGTTATTTAATGTTTGCCCATACCCTGGTTGTCGTTCACCAGTTGCTTGTTTTGTTGATTATTCATATAGTTTGACAAATGTTTATCTTTTGACATTTGTGTAAACAGCGTTTTGATAATACTATTTGACCATATCAAATCGTTTGACAATGTTACATATATCGTTTGACAGTATTCTTCTATCCCTTGACAATTGTTTGACACTTAGTCTTAAGATTCAAACAACCATCATCGTTTGACGAAATATATATAATATTTTCTAATGAATGTATTTATAAAATAACAAAGTTCTCCTAGCTCTCTGCTCTTCACGATTCAGCTAAACGGGAACTATCGAGGATGGCCGAATAACGAAATGACTCGATGTGAGAAGTTTTCACCTCGATTAACTGAACAACGGGTCTCTTCCAGCAATGTTTAGTAACATTCACATACTGTGGCGTGGTTTTTTTTTTTAATTTTGATACACTGCGTGTTGAGTTACGCGTGTCGTATAACGGAATGTCGTGCGACTGCGACAAATAGCTTTGATGCACCAATACATTACAGACATTCTGATGAACTGTAGTTGGAACACAGTGGAGTAAACGTTTGCGAGGTAAGACTTTAAAAAAAAAGAAAGAGAGAGAGAGAGAGAGAGAGAGAGAGATATGAATGAATGAATGAATGAATGAATAAATGCATGAAAGATGAATTACATTTTCTTGAAATAAATTTGTAACGACATCCTTGATGTGGACTCATCGAATTTCACAACTTTCGTTCTAATTTTTAGGTTTAAAATCCAAAATGGAAACCAACTTTACAGCATTAGATTATACTACAAACGCCACCACCACCAGTTTGAACGCTAGTTCCAGCTATACAACTGGCGGAATTGAGACCTTTTCCAGTTTAGATGGTTTTATCACTGACTCCTGCAATATGACGCCATCTGGTTCGACCAATTGGGATTTGTTGTTAGCAATCGAGGAAAAGAAGACGAACATGTTGATTTCCACATTGATTTACATGTCAGTGTTGATGGGTCTGGGATTCCTGGGCAATACATTGGTAATTGTGGTCTACACAGTCCGCATCCAGAAGGGAACAACCCGTATCTTCATCCTGGCTCTAGCCGTGGCGGATATCTTGAACAACATGCTCGGAATGTCAGGAGAGATCATCGACATCACCCAACATTTCACCTTCACCAGCTCGGTGATGTGTCGCTTCATCCGCTTCAACAACTACATCACCGTCTTTTCGTCTATTTTCATCCTCATTGCCGTCGCCATAGATCGATATCGACGAGTTTGTCGGCCTCATTCCAAACAGATCACCGTTTGCGGTGCCAAGGCTATGGTGGCATTTGCAGTCTTCTTTGCCTCATTGATTACTGTACCTGCTTTGATACTGAATGGAGTTAGAGAGTTCGTTTTGGAAGAATATTGTATCGAAGCCTACGAATGTACCTTCATGAACGCTTGGAACGATACCCCATATCCACATATCTTCATCGGCACACAATTTTTGATGTTCGTGGCTTCGTGCTGCATTGTACTCATTCTGTATATATTGATCGGGCGAACCATTTTCATCCACAGCCGCTTCAGTTTCAGAGACAGCTTTTTACGGAAGAAGAAGAACAAGGTGGAAATCGCGCAAATCGTACCACTTGCTGCAAATCCGGTCTCATATGCAGCTGCGTCACGAATAGCAGAACCGAACGATTCGGCAAGCGACGCTCCTTCCGGTTACGGCGAGAGTGAAGCGGACGCTCTGAACATCGCCAGGAAAAGCATCCTCATCACCAGAAAGCGCAAGATACAAAAATCCCGAAAGATTAAAAACCGTACGACGTTGATGTTGGTTGCCATTTCGTTGGTCTTCATCCTCAGCTGCCTGCCATACCTGAGCATTTCTGTTATGAAGAGACTAGACTCTGAGTACGTCTCTTCTTTGACGGAATTTCAGTTGAAAGTCCATAACATCTTCTTGAGGTCCTACTTCATCAACTCCGCTGCCAATCCCATCATCTATAGCTTCTTCAACGCACGATTTAGAACCGAGGTTATGGGGCTCTTTTGTCCTTCGCGATATTAATTTTTGGAATGGGTCATTTTTAGGAGTAGGTGGTCTTTGGAAGAAGTATCATTTGTTATGGGTACATTATGTTATGTGTAAGATTCTGAAGGAGTCACTTATGAAATGAGTTGAATTTGGCCTCTGGACGGGATGGGAACGCGGTACATTTTGGACTTTTGCAATGAATAACATTTGCTGGTTACTTCTAAAAGTGGTTTTGTACATAAACATATTTTGTAAATATATAATTGTTCTATTTATTGAATTAAAAAATTTATTAAAGAACAAATTGTCATTTCTTTTGCAGTATACACCCCTGCTTAGCTCATATCCTGCACCGTAATGTGCATAATTGAAGTTATATGGATATCACCTTGGCAGATTTAAACTCTACTATTAACAGGATTCCAGATGCTATACTTGTTAATGCAGAAATAAGAACCAAGACGAACGCCCACGACAGCGTCAGGATAGTGTTGTCGAATTCAGCACCAAAGATAATCACTCCAATGAACATAAACACGCCTGAAACGATCAGAGTAAAACGTGTTTAGTACGTTTGATCCATCACGGAAGATTGTGGTTAATACACAGTTTAGTAATACCCTTACCTGCAGCTATGGCGAATGATCCACTAAGTATGGTGAACAGACTCTGTCGGCTATGACAGAATAAAAATGCCAGTAACAAAAAACAGCATGATGCAACCAATGCCATGAAGCCGAGTATTTCCATGGCAGCTACGCCCTTTTCCCAGCCTGGAATTGAAGAAGGATGAACAGTGACATGGGGCACCTCATGAAACACCCCTATTGAATATTGAGTCATCTTCTTGACGGAAGATGCTGATGCCAATGCTTAAGATCTAGTATGTTCTTGTTGGGAGTATCATGATATCCGTATTTAGAGCTGTCTTAATCAAAATCGTTTTGGGGTATGAAAGGTCATCCGAGTTCAAGGGGATTTTCGGATATAAAGGCTATCCGATTTGGAAGGGTTATTCGGATATAATTGGTATAAGGATGAAGGGTAACGGGTATAGGAAAATAAGGGTAAAAACGACATTTATGACTATAAAAATACTAACCAAACTGGTTGGCCTGGTCCGTATTGATACAGTCCTCAAGAATATCGTAGCAAGTTAACCAGAGGCCGTACCAGACTCGCCCGAACACGTCAATGTTACCAGTTAACCAGTAAGGGCTGGAGAAGCCGATGACGTTAAAGATGGCAGACGCCACCAAAAGATAGAGGGCTGTCACAGTCTTAAGACTCATGATGCTGAAACATTTAAATGAAATAGAGTTTTACGTCCTGCTTTTCTGCACCCGAGAAACATTGAAAGAATCGACTGAAGTTCAGATCGACTGTCGGTTCTCGAAATCTTTACGGGATCTGTCACAGTCGACATAAACGGGGCGATCGTTGAAAATTAGACCGACTGCTAACTGCGATCTACCGGATCGTAGCAGGTTCTAATTTCTCAGGTGGTCGAGGAAAAGATCCATTTTTGTTTGAAAGTATAGCATAATTTCTTAAAATGCTAAAATTAAATGTCTTACCTATTTAGCTCCGATCGGAATTTGAAAAGACCGATTAAGATTCATTATATTGCATTGTCAATTTACAAATGGGCAAACATATATCTGCCAAAATTCATCTAACGTACTATGGTTTTGATGAAACTATTTGGAAATTTTGGCATGATTTGCCTCGTCAATGGTGATTGTTTTGTTACTAATGCAATAAAATTATTAGGATAATGAATGGCCCTTCAAAACAGAGAAATATTAGTAACTTAACACTTATCCATACTCAAGAGCAATTACTCTCCACCCAAGTGTAATAAAGGGAGATAACTTGACACTCCAACTGTAATTAAAGGGGTATAATCAAACGCTTACTCTCAAGTGAGACTTTAAAGGTACCAACTCTAGAGACTAAAGGCCGACAAATGCTTTGTGCTTACCTTCGAGAGTCCACAAGATTTGTCTTATATGTCAATGAGTTGTTTGGATTCGGATGCGTTTGAAATTGAAAAGTGTTCGTCAATTGGTCTCGGATTCATCATCATTTAGAAGTTTCTATGTGCTTGTTTTCTGTGCTTTACCTCCATAATATTCATTTCATTGGTACTCATGTTTGTTGGAAGGGGTTGAGTCTCCAGAAAGCACTGGCCAGGGTTCTAACCCGTCTCGGGGTGTCTTCCATATTGTACTGGCCTTGACCCATCCCTCAAGTTTGTTAACATTAAAAATCTCCTTAATTCGAGTAGGGTGTGTCATTTATAAGCAGTCAGTCGTGTCCATGTTTCGCGAATAAACACCACATCTGGGAACAAAGAAAAAAATAAGTTATTGCTGGGGTTTATCGGATAAAACGGGGCCTTGCGACAAATGCCTCGGATCTCTGGGTATCGATCTCCTTGTATCGAACCCCAATAAGTAATGACCACCTTGCTACTATCTAGGACAGTAAGGGTCAAGCACCGCTCCTCCGAAGGTCATTCATTCAGTTCCACTTCTCGGTTTTTCATTGTAGTATCATCTTATTCGAATCAAAATCAATGAAGTGTTAACTTGTTTACGTTGATATATATAGAAAGATTTTTTATGACTATCTACTCACGGCGATCTGAAGTAGGGGGGTAGCCTATGGATGGGATGGTGGGGTTGTAAATGCTAAATGGAAAAGGGAATCGTCATAGCTTCTGTTTGGATTGTTTTCTAAAATTTCGAAACCATTACGGTTTTGATTGAAACTATATAATTTCAACGGTTTCTGCTTTATTTAAAACTATTTTACTTGAAACTATGAAACTATTTTACTTGAAATTATTATTTACTTGAAACATTTTTAATTGAAACTTATTTTCAGGGGCTATTGTTGAAACTATTTTACTTGATACTATTTTACTTGAAACTTATTTTAAGTGCTATTGTTGAAACTATTTTACTTGATACTATTTTACTTGAAACTATTTTACTTGAAACTTATTTTAAGTGCTATTATTGAAACTATATTCCTTGTAACTATTTTACTTGAAACTTATTGTAAGTGTCATTATTGAAACTATATTACTTGTAACTATATTCCTTGATACTATTTTACTTGAAACTATTTTACATGAAACTTATTGTAAGTGCCATTATTGAAACTATATTCCTTGTAACTATTTTACTTGAAACTATTTTACTTGAAACTTATTTTAAGTGCCATTATTGAAACTATATTCCTTGTAACTATTTTACTTGAAACTATTTTACTTGAAACTTATTGTAAGTGCCATTATTGAAACTATATTCCTTGTAACTATTTTACTTGAAACTATTTTACTTGAAACTTATTTTAAGTGCCATTATTGAAACTATATTCCTTGATACTATTTTACTTGAAACTATTTTACTTGAAACTTATTGTAAGTGCCATTATTGAAACTATATTCCTTGATACTATTTTACTTGAAACTATTTTACTTGAAACTTATTGTAAGTGCCATAATTGAAACTATATTACTTGTAACTATATTCGTTGATACTATTTTACTTGAAACTATTTTACTTGAAACTTATTTTAAGTGCCATTATTGAAACTATATTCCTTGTAACTATTTTACTTGAAACTATTTTACTTGAAACTTATTGTAAGTGCTATTATTGAATCTATTTCACTTGGTAGGCCTATTATTTTTAAGGATTTTTTTTGAAACTATTTTACTTGACATTATTTTTAAGGGTTATTATTGAAACTATTGTGATTGATAACTATTTAATATGATAACTATTTAATATGATAACTATTTTATTTGTGATTATCTTATAGGAGACTATATTTTAGAACTATATAATTTAAACTATTTTTTCAATCTGTTTTTCAGTATGTTGATTGTAAAACTCGACGATTCTTTACTAGAAGGCTGTGACAGTCAGCCACGCCATGCAGTGTGCTATGAGGGAATTTTGTTGCATAAGACAACATCGAGAGAATTACTTACGTAAGTTAACGTTTATTCAATATCAATGAGCATTAGATCGTGGCAAATAAAAGCATTAAGTGGCTAAATTGTACATAAAAATGAGAAAGAACACTGATAAGGGTGTGTTGTTTTATGTGTGTTGTTGTGTGTGTATTGTACAACACAATAAAAGTGTAAATATGTTGGGAGTATTCAGTTTAAATGATACCCAAATAACTTACAATGTAAACGCGATTGTTTGAACCCTATTTGTACGGGTAGCTTTAATTTACCGAATGCCTGTATCGCCTCTTCTCTATTAACCCCAAATCTTTTCCCATTCTATATGCGTAGACAGACTGTCGCTCTATCAGTTATAGCGTTGAAATCTCCGCGTTGTCCATTTGATTATGTCAAACAAACAAAATATGGTCGTGTGTTATAATCTCGGTCAATGTGTTTCTAAATTGTTTGCAGTTTTCTTTCATATCAATAGAGTTCATGTCTCGATAATGTTAGAAAAGGGGGGGGGGGGCGAATTTAACCAACCCTTTTCCCATTCTTGGTTAATACAGCCCAAATGTTATTGGCTAAAAGGGAGGGGCTTACTCATTTTTTTGCGGACATCAACCGTACTAATACGATTTTTGTCAAAATCACATGATCATAAAGATAGTTTGAATTGGATATTTCGACCGTGAATAATTTGATTACGTTGAATAATTCGTTCTTTTCTCCGTGTGTGACTATTTCGGTTAAATTGATCAAAAAAGCATATTTTAAATTAGAATTGTGGTTTTAAATCGAAGATTAAATATTGTCGGTGTGTTTCGTGGATTTTGCCTTTTTCTTAATACAGATTTTCGGATATTCGTCTTCAAAAAGGTGAGTAGCTTTTCTATTTCTCTTTGAAAGAATTTTATCTTCAATGGATACAATCAGTAGGACGTTAAACTCCATTCATTTCATTTCATTTCATTTCAATGGATACAAAGATTGTTATAATATTCTTATCATTCTACACTGTCTTGTTTCTGAACAGTATCATTTGAAAAGTATTATATATTTATATATAAAAAAAACTAAAAATGAAACATTATCAGAAAAATTAAGTAAAAAATTAACGTACTATTAGAAAACTGACTTTATAAGTATTAAATAACGTTATCCGAAACGTTTAAGAAAGATAGAAAATTAACCGAAAAATGAAATGAATGGAGTTTTACGTCCTACTTTTCTGCACCTTGTGGGCTAATGAAGACGGGCATAGTAAAAATAATGTTATTAGAAAAGTGTTTCAGAATTGTAACATAGAAATAACGTGTGTTTCAGAAAAGAAACGTAGAAATAGCGTGCTTTAGAAAAGAAACGTAGAAATAACGTGTTTCAGAAAAGAAACGTAGAAATAACGTGTTGTAGAAATGAAACGTAGAAGTAACGTTATCACAAAAAATAATGAAATTTTTATGAAATTTGAAGTCTCGCGTTGTAAAACCAATAGACCTACAACAACTTCACATAAGAAAATAAATTTAACCCGAAAGGTGAAATTTGATAAGCAATACGTGAGAAAATGTCCGATAGAAGACAGTTTTATTAATTGAACAAGTTTTAAAAAGAGCGACGATTCTCTAAACTGAAACTGGACACCTCCAATGAGCAAAGTTCAATAACTCATATATAATTTCGAGGGACTATATGAGGCTAATATTGGTTTCAACAGTCGTAAGAGTTGTCACTTATTGTCGAAAGGGTCGGAGTTTATTCTTTTACGTGTGATTAAATACTCTTTTTAGAAGAAAGTTTAACTGCGATATCTTTTAAGAAATAAGATATTTTTAAAATTTGCTTTTTTTCTACTTAAATACTTGATATTTTGCCAAATTTTCACTTATTTTAGTAAGATTTTGGTCGTTTGAAACGATATTTTCAGCTTGGTTGAATATAATAAAAGTAACATTCCTCACTACTGAAGTTAAGTTAAGCCACGATTTGTTGTCATTGTGTGGTGACAAAAAATGCCTTTCTAATGATAATTTCCTTTTTTCAAAAACACCCATATGACGATCATAAATACTGCGATATTAAATATGATAAGAGGGACCAGCCCTAAAATGTAAACGAAATGGTATTTATATGCGTTTCAATGGTCAAAGCTTTTCACATGTTGTATTGACATATTGTACGGGTCAGGGGTAGGCAGGTGTAGTATTTTGTCGTGCGAATATTTGTTTTTTTTTTTTTTTAAAGTTGCTCTTTCCTGTGCAGTACATATATTATGGAAAGGATTGGAGATTCAAGTTGTTTTGACGTGCAGTTTTGACGTGTAGTTGTTTTGACGTGTAGTTGCTTTGACGTGTAGTTGTTCTGACGTGTAGTTTTGACATGAAGTTGTTTTGACGCGTAGTTGTTTTGACATGTAGTTGTTTTGACATGTAGTTGTTTTGACGTGAAGATGTTTTGACGTGCAGTTGTTTTGACATGCAGTTGTTTTGACGTGAAGATGTTTTGACGTGAAGATGTTTTGACGTGAAGATGTTTTGACGTGCAGTTGTTTTGACGTGAAGATGTTTTGACATGCAGTTATTTTGAAGTGTATGAGACATTGTGTTGGCATGTATATGTAGAACGTTCTCTTCACTTGTAAATGAATTCTTTTGTTGTGACGTGAAGGAATATGCACTTGCTCTGACCTGTAGTTGTATAATTTTAGTTTGCCCTCTTTTCAATTCTTTTAAAGTGCATTAGGTTAACTGTTGAACTGGGTGATCTACTTATTAATCAATATAAGAGTAGACTAAATGAAGGATACATTCAGATTTTGACCTCCTTTTGAAATTTAATTTGTTGACCGACACACCTATATCTAAATTATTATTTGAGATTTTTTTTATGAGAAATTTAAATTATTATTCGAGTCAAATCTGTACTTTGTTGATCCGAATTAAAGCCACATTTGTGTCGAGTTAAGATTTTCGGACCCAAGGTTAATACCTTGATGTATATATGTATGTGTGTACAGGTTGCTAGTTGGCATACTTTTAACGTTGAACGCTTTCAACAAATTTAAGAAAGATGATCAGATATTGAATGAGTAAATTAACTCATAGAAAATAAACTAAAAGAAATATGAAGAACTACTTTAATCAAGCCAAATTAAGATTGAAGTTTTTTAATTCAGAATACAGTGCATTTAAAATGATATTTTGAAGCGCTGATTTCAATGTCTAATAATCCAACGCTCAATAGAGTATATAACTGGGCGGAAACATTGTATTCAATTAAAACTTCATTTGAAATCGACACATTCAATTCAATGTTATGCCCTATATTTTTTTGACTTTTCTTCATTGAAGGTTATTTGGCAATGCGACATTTAGGTAATATACTCCTGGGTTTATTGTACGCAACGTTTCAACATAACTACACCCTCCTCGATTTATTTGAAGTGCTGATCATTTACATGGCTAATGTTTATGATTGTATTCCTCTTTTTCAGATCTAAAAGATGTTGCAAGGATCAGGGGCACGGTGTGTCAAGTACACCCTCTATTTCCTCAATGTTATCTTCTTTGTAAGTATAGCTACGTTCGATTTTTATATTCGGGCATGACTCGAGTATAAGGAATAAGCATCAGTAATTCTTAATAATGTTCTGAAAGGGGGATTCCGTGTAATTTATGTTGTAAGGGGACTTCATAGTCTGTGTTCAATATGTATGAATAATACCAAGCTTCGCTTCATCAAATTCGCTCCTTCCTTTTCAGATAATGGGCGTGGCATCCATTGGCATTGGAGTCTTCCTATTGGTGGACGAAGAGCACATGACAAACATGGTTACGTTTACCATTTCCGGTGACAATCCAGAGACCAGTGATCCTGGATTGCTCTTCAGCATCTGCATTATCTTCATCGTCATTGGAGCTCTACTGGTTCTTCTCTCCTTTTTCGGATGTCTTGGTACCATGAAAGAGATCAGGTGTCTTCTGGCTCTGGTAAGATACACTTGGTGGGAAGTTGGTGGTTGGACAGGAAGCTCAAATAATGCTCTGCTCTCAAACTGGCAGATCTTCCTAAACAACCAGGAAAGACAACAAGAGCACATGCTGGTGCCCTGAAAGTTAGTGTTATAAAATGGATAAAGCTTCTAGGTAGTTGGTTGATATCTTAGTCCACTCTTGGAGCTGAGCATCATGATCCTCCTGTAGGACATGTTGGTCACTATTTTACATCCCTTGTCGGTAGTCCAAACCATTAATGACGGTTATTTGACATAGTATATTTTTATTGCAGTATTTAGGATTACTGTTCATGGTGTTTGTCGTACAGATCGCTGTCTTGGCTCTATCAATTGTCTTTCACATGAGGGTAAGTGGTTTTATGCCTTCGTCCTCTCAATTCGTCAATATGGCAGCTGATTTGTTGCAACTTTGTGTTTGTGCTCTTTATTGTAAAAAAGTTAAAAAAAAAAAAACTCTTGTTACACTTGGAGATGGCAGTTGAAGACGCTTCGATCAACACATTGATACATTGCCCTCGTTCCATTTAAGGTGACAGAAACACTGGAGAGCTCACTGTATTCAAATCTTAAACTATCGTATGATAACTACTATAATACATCTGATGTGTTTACAAGAGGTTTCGACTACAGCATGGTATATGTAAGTATAGCACCTTCTTGGATTCCTTTAGAAAAGCCTGGCTTTATGGACAGCTCACACGGACAGCAATTTCAGATGCAATACATTCCAAACGTCTTGTAGCGTTCATTGAAGGGAATTATGCAGATTCGGATTGCGAGAGGTCTTTAACGTATATTGCCTATCGCATATGGAACCACGTTCTGTTGCCAATATGACAATGAAAGGTTTTATCCATGACGGTCTTTCCAAGCTGCATCACTGGCAGATTGAAATCATGGCCTCTCATAGAAGCAGATATAGTCCTCCCTTTGAAACTTCCACGTAAGTAATTTGGATTTCTAATTCTTATTTCAGTTTGAATGTTGTGGTATCAGAAATTATACAGAATTTCAAAAGAGAGAGCTTGTCCCCAAATGGTCGCATTTCAACTCGCAACTTGTTCCTGCCCACTGTTGCAAGCTCAATAAAGAAGCTTTTTATACTGAAAGGTTGATGCGACTTGAGGAATCGTCGTGTCCGACCAAACTTTTAGCTAGCAACATAGATACGGTCAGTAATTTAGTCTGTGGTCAGCCATATATTTGATTTGTTTCATTTCAGTTTGATTTAATTTTTTTAATTTGATATTTTATTTAATTTGTTTTTATTTAATTTTGTTTTTATTTATTTGTTTTATTTAATTTTGTTTTTATTTATTTGTTTTATTCAATTTTTTTTAGCCATGTTATGACAAGATTTTGGACTGGAACACGTTACGTTCTACAATGTTGATCGCTGTTGCGGCCGTCACACTTGCGTTTGAGGTATGTGAGCTTCTTAGTGAAAAATTATCTGCTCCATGGTCGCAAGAAAACGGACAAAAAAGCTAAAACTAAATTAATTAGCATGAGGAACACATCGAGTTCATTGTTCATTTCATTGTAGTTTTCATTTACTTTCTTTTAATTTTACTTCATTTTCATTTTACTCATATATATTTTCATTTCATTTCATTTCATTTCCAGTTAATTGGTATGATGCTGACATGTTGTTTGATTAGCTGTATTAAAAACATTTATAACGAAACATAAACCTTGCTGGCAGTTTAAAATTACATTGCGTCAAATTGCAAGGATTTGAATATTTTGACGCATTGCACAGTATTTTTCAAAAGGATGTATTATTTTGCAAAGACATTGGATGCAAGCCGTATCTGCAATACAGATAATTGTATATATATCAGTAGAGAGAATGTTTCTTTGAATGTATGATAATATGTGACGACAAAGTGTAAGCCAAGATGCTGATCTTACACTATCAAAGACAAAGTGATTGTGCCAAAAATTGCCTTTTAATGGAATTTTAAGAATTTCTTGAGGATTAATATTATATTCATGCTTTGTTTGTAATTATTATAACGTTTTTAAATTATGGATGTGGTTTGCCTGTGCACGGATCACCAATAATCAAATATTATATATAATCGAACCAACTTTGATAAATCGAGATGTGCTCGAATATACACGTAATTGTGGCCAGTAAATGAATGAATTATATTATTGTTATGTTATTATGTACTTGTATATATATGGGTTTTGTTATTGTGTATATATATGGGTTTTGTTACTTGGTTATGAATAAACTAAATTGGTGTTTATGTATGCGTTTTAAATTCTTCTTTTGAGTTACAATAAAGGGTCACTTACCCGGAGACCCAATATATGTAGATGATCACCGAAGTTTGATGTGCTTGAAGTTAAGTATTGTCTGAAAAAAAAAACAAGAAACAGAATTACCTCCCTTTATTTGCTCAATTGAAATATTAAGAAATTCAAAAAAATTGTCGTCCATTTTTTTTTTAGTCGTATTAGATTATTTTTAAATGTTTACTTTGTAGAGTATTGGCAACTTAATTACCTTAGACGTCTTTATAATTCCGATTCATTCAAAAATCACAAAGAAAAACCACAGGCCTTACTCGAAAATATCCAAATTTCATCCACATTAAATAATGCATCCTTTTTCATCAGCTTTCTTTGGTGACGAGCCCTCTCAACTATTTTCGGGGATGTCATTGGTTTAAAATCTCGCTACCCAATCGCTCGCTAGATTTAATCTACTGAGTTAAAATTCAGCTTGGATGACACTGATCGGTGATAATTGGTTTAATCAGGCGGCACATTCAGGACCGTAGAGTCGTGGTTTATTCGGAATTACTCGTATCTAACTAGCCAAAAATGAACAATTTTGTCAATTTTATTTTAGATTTGGCAATTGAGATTTTGGGGCCTCTTTATCAATGTGTTTGTGCGTCGCCTTACAAAAAACTGGCGGTCAAAATCTTTTTGTTGGCGATTTATGCGCCAAAAGACTGTGCCAGGTCACCTGGCTGTGTGATAGTCAGTATTTGTACGAATAATCTGGAATAGTCACAATTGTCTCGATCTACAGGGGTAAAGCTTGGGTTTTAATTAGGCGTAGTCTTAATCATCCAGAGTGAAATGTCCCTTCATAATACTACTAGTCCTGATCGTCAAGACTGAAATTTAATCCATACTAAACCCAATCATCCGGACTGAAATCTCCCCTTCATAAGTTTAGTCCTGACCATCCAGATGGAAATCTTCGCACATTCTTTAGTTCATATCAGTTATGAGCTAAAAAGGCGAAAACATAGACCTAGTCTTTGAAAAAAGAATTTATTAGCTAAAGTCTATGGAAGTCTTGTAGTTTGAATCGACACAGTAAAATTGGCAGTGGTCAGTTAACTACACAACTAAGCCAATTACTAACTTTTCCTTTCGCCAATTAATCTGTACCAATTCCACCGTAAACACTGACCACAAGATGTCGCTTCTTTTGTCCAAATATGGCCAGGTTGTAAGAGGTCACATAAGGTTATGGACATGAATTACGTCTGCGCGGCTAATAAAAGATGGCCGACTAATAGTTAAACAAGAGGTTACGTTGAAACAATGACGACCATGGATTAGCGTCACGTGCCTTTTAATCAAGGGAGATAAGCGATGTTATTTTGGTCAAAGGTCTTCGGACAGTGGTCAGTTCTTGTTGACCAATTGGGTGTTAATTACTGTAATTTCATCGCGCAGACTAAAAGCTCCAAATTAAACCAGATTATGTTTAACGAGGTGGATGGTCGCCATTGTTGATGCCCGTTACATGATGTCAGCTTATTATTAAGGACTTTTCATGAAATATTTGTAAAATTTATTTATTTTTAACTTGAAATCCCATGGGAAGTGGTTACTCTCAAACCATTTGTGAAGATTTGACAAAAAAAAATCCACTTCCATATTTCATATTGGTTTCAGTAGTACATTATAAGAATAGAAAGGGAGACAATAATGCACCCTGGTTAATCCCTTTTTGCCCTCATTTTACTGCGCAATTCTTCGATGGTTCATTTAGCAGGCCAAGTCTTCCGAAATTCTGACATTTTTGCCTCTCTTTTGATGGTTGCCTTGTAGTAAATTTTTCAACCCTTAATCGTCCATTTAATTGTGATGAAAAGTTAATTATTACCGCTAAAAATACGTCAACATATCGGCTTTATTATGCTTTAATACTTTGTAGCTCTGCGGTATATTGGACAATAATATGCAAATTAGCTTAACCGGACACCAAGACTGTACACCGACTATAAGTTTGCATGCTGCGTCATTTGATTGGTTGATGTATAATTAAGTATCCAATGAAATGCCCGGTTTCTTAAACGGTGTCATGGTGATTCCTCAATATCATCTTCCTAAAATTTTATGACATAAATAATATGCAAATTAGGTTGAAATAAAGGAACATAAACATGTTAAAAATCTGTTACTTGTTATTTAGCTTGTTTTATGTCCTTATTACTGGTTAGGGGGTCTTTATCTCTTTGGTTAAATCGTTAAAGTGAATAACAAGAGATTTTGAACAGACATTAACGTCTTATTAAGGATGGCAAATGGAAAAGGATGGACTATTAAAGGGCACAATGCAATAGACAAACTCCGTAATATCGTAGAGGCGTTTTGGGCACAGAAAATACAGAATTGCAGAAGCATAGCTTGCGAGATAGTTGTATACGATCATATTAAATGCGAGTGCTAAGGTTTTGGAAGCAGTGGAATAAATTGTGCTTCTACTGCTGTGTCAATCCTGGGAACCACTGATAAAGGTCGGAAACTATTGAGTTACTGCTCAGCTAGATGTGATCAATTGACTCAGATGAATAGATATTTTAATTGCTACGTAAAGTAGACATGACCATGTTTAAGTGGCATTTTTTTGGATGTATATTGATTCGTTTTCAACAATATTGTCACATTTTTCATAACCTTATCGACTACCTTTGTTGATGTAGGGTGACATCACTGTAATCATGTTTAAGTGGTAGAATCCAAGCCTAGTATAAATTTCAAAACTAAGGGCCTATTGAATAAACCGAGCAATTAGTATTTGAAGGTACCAATTAACTAGAAAAAACAGTATTGCTCTACTAATAGTATAATATAAAACAAAACTTCAAATGATAGAATAAAATTGATTGGAATTGAATCTGCTGCCGTTGTAAAAGCCTCCGGGACACTTACAGCTTCTATTTGTACCATTTCATTATCTTATTAAGCTTGTTTTGGCACCCTACCATGTTCAGCCCAAGGTCTGCCAAAAGCTTTTATTTTGCCCTTCCGGTGGTAGTCTTCCACATTGCGTTCCAGGATACTATGAATCCCAATTTTTGCCATTCTTTGGACGAGATTTTTGATTAACGTAAATGTCTTGCTTGTATGACTTTTTATTGTAGTATCTTGCGAATACTTATGAAGGTCTTCTTTTATTTTCAGTCATTTGGTAGATGGCAGTCCAGAGACTAAAGCATCGAAGAGAAAGGTAGGAGCTCCTTGAAAGTTTTACTGCTGATACTCTCACAGATGCTGCTTGACCGTCCGTACAGTACCTACGAATGTATACTGTCCGCCTTAAACAGAGAAAAGCTGAACTGGGTTGTATGCAACAATTTGATCGAAAAACTCTCCTAAGTTTTGGTTCCTACCTTGTTTAGAAGATCACCATTAATAGGATATGATATCTGCTAATCGTTTGAAATTTACTGGAAGAACTTCAGATTGTGCCAACAACAGAGTACCAAATATTAAGATTAAGCTCTGTTTAGTTGTTAATGGAATTTTATCTTTATTACGAATATATGACACTCGAACCCTGAAGCACTTGGCACCCCAAATAACTAAATACCCAAACCCAATTAGATACCCCAATATTCCTAATCTTGCTTGAAAATAGCAGTGACAAATTCAGATCTCGTCAATGACAAAAGCACCAAATATACGACTGAGCTCGTTTCAGTTATTCATAAAAAATTTAATCTATAACATTAAGAATTCATGACACTCGAACGAACTGACAAAATTGGAACCTTTTCCTGTTGTTTCGCCGTTTTATTGCAAAAAAATGCTCGAATTTGTTCATTTACAGCTTCCTGAGAACATCGAACATAATATCAGAGTTGGACAATAACTCAAATGGAAGTCAAAAAGCAAACAAAAAGGCATGGAAGTAATCTTTTCTGGGCAGGAAATCGCGTTAAGGTAGTCATAGGGCCTTAATTAGATGTTAATGGGTTTTAAAATGGAATTTTCGCTGATTTATGAGACGTTTGAGGAAAAGAGATCTGAATTTTTAGTTTCCAATTAAGCTTTCGTCCTCTTCTCGAGTCAGAATGCATGAAATTTTTTATTTGCAAGAAAACATTGAGAAAAGCCATTTTTTGACAATTCGCCAATATGTTGTCGCAAATTAATTATGCATTTCACATATGCCACTTCATATTTTGTGTTTTATGGCCGTATTTGTCGAATGTCGGATTCTGAAAAACTACGACCCTTTTCACTATAGCTTCCACGATCACACATTGCACGTGTGTTCATTGAAGTTCTCAGGAAGACATGTTTTGAATTTGCAGGATTTTTTTTTATTTAATTCCGATTTTGATCATAAATTACAAAGAATTAATTTCGGTATATTTCTTAATGCGCCATTTCGTCGTTTTTAACGTTTTTGATGCCAACTGTTGCACCATGCCTGCGAGACGTTTTTTTTTCACCTTCTGAATAATTCTTCAAACGACTTTTTACTTCAAACTTCTGATGAAATATGTCACATTTTAGTTTGGGTCTGCCAGAAGTTTTTCTTTGGAAGGTTTTGGCTGTCTAGTTCTGATTGAAACAAATCCCTCATGTGCTACAGGCTGTTAACATAGACGAAGTAGTGCTAATGTTGGGTACAACAGCTTTCTTTAATTGCCCAAAAGGTGCACCACCACAGTGTGGATGTAAAACTCGTTGCCTTTCTTCAATTTTTCCCTCAATGTTTCTTCAAGTTGGGGAATTATTCAAGGAGCTCTTCTGTGACCTATCTTGTCTATGTTGTTCGTAAACGAATTTCTGAATCGGTGGTTAAATGAAGGACTTTCTTAAAGGTGGATCAGGTATCTCTTTTCAGTTCAAAATCTTTGAATCCAAAATTTAATACAAGTCACAAAATAGGCAACAGTCGATCAGAGTTTTAAAACGAGAATTTGACTATACCAAAAGCAATTTCGTAATGAAGGATCGGCGGAGGGAATTGCCAATAAAAATGTTTAAAATGGACAGATGCGTTGATGCTTCCTGCACGTGTAATGCACGCGTAAATGAAACATGATTGAGGAACATTAAATGTCAGCTGCTTTTTCTTGTTTTTAGTAATTTCATAATTCATCTGGCGGACCCTTGCTTTAATCGCTTAATTAGAATTAACTGCTACAAAATAGGGTGAAATATTGTCCAAATTAGATTGTGTATGATACAGTATCCGTTTAAATGATTGAAAATTCGGGACCAGAGGCAGTCGACTCTTCATTTGGAGGTCTGGTTGAAACATAAAAGAGTTGAACTTTTGACTTTTGCAAATTTTGGTCTTTAATTGAATACATATATATATAGGGTACATTATGTGAGATCGTAGTTGAACCTTTCATTAATATGAAAGGCTTCTTTAATCACATTCGTGTCTTTCTTACGAGTTCTTATCAAAGATCCAAAACGCTTTTCTACTTTGTATGACATCAGAAATAGAATTTGGCATAAAAGTACTTCTCAAAGCTGATTGTTGTAGCACCTCAAGGGTTACCATGGGAACACTTTATGAAATTAATTCAGAATACAAATCATAACATTGAAGAATATTCTTCCTGCAAATTAAATGAATAATAAAATTTTGGAATCCTTTGTCCCCAAAACCTATCCAGGTGCAGCGCCATTTGTTGGAACGACGTCTCGAATACACCCTCATATCAAATATAAGATATTTTATCCTCAAAATGGCGACTAATTGCTAGTGCGCACGCGTCAATCTCAATTCTGCATACCGTCAGTCACGTGTCTAACGGTACGCTCATCCAGACGGCAATTTTTCATCGTATTTGTTTGAATTTGGAAAATGGCTCTTCATAAAGATCAGAGGCTGGGGGATTGACTGACAGAAACGCTTGACTATAGAAAACCATTCGCTTCTTTCACGTTATTGCTTGCTTTTCGAAACAAATAAAAACAAGGGGAGACAATTGAACTGAGCCCCAACGCACGTGCCGTCACTCTTGTGTCATCTCGTTCAATCGAGATTTTAGTTTTTGAAGCGGAATAGACTCGTATTAGTTAACATAAAGAACACTTACTTTCGATCATCCTAGTCTCTCATTTCTAAACGATTTTTCACTGCTTACGTCAAAACCCTGTTGATCGAAACTTGTGGATATCAAGCAAGTTAGGCTCGATGAGAAATTGCAGGCCACATGAAACTTCGCCATAAGTGCATATTTTTTTGTAGCGGGAGAACAGAGCTCGAGGTGCACGTGGACTGCAGACGTTGGAGTGTCGTTCGGGCATCTGTCGTTACGTTTGTTGTTTTATGTTTTATAACCTTGAATGCAATCAGGGTTGGGAAGGAATTGTTCTTATTTATTTTAACCTCAGCTAACAGATGTAGGCGTTCTCATTAACAATTATGTCACCTTTGCCAAACCTTCGGAAAAGCACCTTCCGATTTTTTCAATCCGCTCTTCCTTTAAAAAAAAACGTTCAGTCGTTCTGATGGCACACTCAGTACTGTAGTCTGTTTCCGTTAAAGACCCCGTCGACATTTGAAAATCGGAAAAGAATAGATTAATGAATCTATCACTGGATAAATTTCCCTCATTGCACACTGGCTGGGTTGCATGATTTCCTGAGCCCAATCAGAATCTGCAAAGACATTCTTTGCATTTTTGTTGAGCTTGGAGTCTATGACCCTAATTAGTATTCTAATGCGTCTCGAAACATTCTCTTATCGCTATTATGCATCAATATTGCCAAAAAAATCAGGAGCTTTCGTGATTATGAACATTAAAACGCTCATCTAAATGTAATTTGGAAAAACAACTTATGTCAGCCCATGTTCCGAATCAAGATGTCATCTAGGATTCAGCTGTTTGATTTGTTCTAGACGGATTCTGAAAAAAGAGCATCCTGGAGAAGAAATCTGCGAGTAGCATGGAACTGTGAATTTCTTTGATGCAATTGTTCTGATCGCCGAAATGGTTGTGAGAACTTCTTTGAAGCGATTGTATTGCATAGAAAAGCCATCTTTCATGCAATTTCCATCGCTCGTTGTTTTAGAGCACAATGTGCAGTGAAGCTTCCACGGTGAAAAGTTTTTTTCAAGATTCTGAAAAATACGTTCAAGTCGCATCTTTGATTAGCATCGTGTGATTTTTAATTTTGGTGGAAGAATTGACGTTGAATTTTGCATTTGTCCATCGAAGCCATATGTTTTCATACATGTGGTTTCCTAGTTTGTCTGAAGGCCAATTTGCACGTGCATTCCAGTCTGACGCCTGAACAGAAGTTGATTAAAAATCTGTGCATCTCGTAGTGGGACATCTTAGCAATCAGCAAACAATACGAAAGATTTACTCTCAACGATGACCCATGACCAACGTTGGTGCATGTTCGTTATAGGCATAATACTGTGTTGATTACAACAAAGTACTTATAACACGCGATTGCTCGACTTCGGTCTATCAACCCTACTTGAAACAACCAACCTTGAAATCCTCTCTGACATTGGTTAACCTATAAACTCGTTAGTTAATATGAACTAATCTTCTCATCATATTCAAGTACTATCAGTAACCCGAAGGTGGCCCCGAAGCAATTAATTAGTACGATTATCTCCCTTGAATAAGCCTTGATTAGAATTGGTACTTTATGTAGGGCGGTTTAAAAGAAGGATCTGCGGGCAAAATTAACAAATATGTGGGACACATTTTCCAAGCTGTAACTACACGAAAAGGTTCAATATTTTTTCTATGTATATTTTTGCCATGAGAGCTACTTTACAAAAAGGTCCCAATTCTGTTGCACAATATGTTCCTTATAGAAAGAAAACCTTAACAAATTTCTTAAGCTGAGAGACGACTCCCTAATGCTTTTTACGTCCCCTTTGCCACAGATCCAATTTTAACCTATGGCATTGCTTTGTTAATGGAAGAATTACTGAACTATTTTCACAATAAAATAATTTTCTGAACTTGTTAATAGGGTTTTGTTTGAAAAAGATCAAAAATCGAATTCGATACCAAAACACAAGTAGATTTCTAAATGAATTGCGTGAGGTTTTCGATATGACGGATACTGATTTCCGAAATTTACACCCTTCAGAGGCCCATTGTGGGAAAATTACTATTAATGTTTAACCCTTTGTGCCTATCTCATTACAATTAGAGATGTTGATGCCAAATAGAGCCTCGTTAAAACGATCCCGACTTCAACTCACGATCAATCACAACGAGTCATTCGGTAACCCCGCCACGAAAAATCCGACCCGAGCACAGATCATTTCCATTCGAAACCATCTTCATTAAAAGGAATTTCTATTAAAATTAGTCGTGCAAATTAGATTAGACCTTAATTTCAGACACTCTTCTGTTACCCACGTGCTTAAATCTCGCGAATAGCGCGTGAGACTATGCACGAAATTTCGCCGCTAGGGGGATCGTTAGTCACGTGATGATTGATCGTACTCGTTTAATTTCTACAACTGTTTTTAACATCTTGAAGAATTGAATGTGTGAACATGTTTGAACGTTTAGATTAAACGGCAGACCCGTCAGAGATCTATTAATCATTTTTGGCTTATAATTTGTAAATATTCAAAATATAAGTGGAGATGAGGATCGTTTAACGCCTGTTATTGGACTAATGAGCCAAATTAGGCAGTCCCTACTCGCCGTGAAAGAAAGAAGACCTCTGTCCATTTTCTCAAATTTTATCAGATTCTTTCATCGAAAAGTCATTTATCAAAACTTTCGTCATTAGAACCAATTTTAAAAATCATTCGTCATGAAGTTTTGATATGACGTGGAAGAATTTTAGTTATTTCATTTTTAATAACCGTTTTATGACAAAAAATATCGTGTAGATATAAATTTGGAAGAATACCCTAATCTTTGGATATAGATTTATCAAAGTGAGTTTGGTGTATATATTCAAAATAGATAACATTCATTGTCAAGAGGATTGGCAAGGACCGACTGGTAGAGAGAGTCCACGGAACCTTTGTCTTCATCTACGTAAAATATATTTATCATCACTCATCCCACGATTTCATTAGAAATTTAGTAGCACAATACTGCTTCACCAGTAGGTGCCACTAGAGAGAAAAAAAAACGTGATTTACTGAGGATATATAGGTGTTGGATCAGAGATGTCAATCTACTTTCCTAGAGATCCTGATCACTAATGGAGCTCTATGCATCAATAATTCATAATCTATAGCGTTCACAATCAGTGACTGCTGAACCAAAAATCGTAACAAGGACCCAAAACTCCAAGTTTGTTAGGCTTCTTTTAATAACTGTTACCTCCATTCACCAGCTTTGGGAAGGCGGGACTAAACCTGCCCTCGATGTATTTTAAGTCAAAACAGAATACACCCACGAAGATATTTTTACATTTCAACAATTGGAAATAAAAATGCAGAATCAAAAGAAGATTTCAAATCTACAGGTGACGAAATGTAAATCGAAATTGCTCGTGGCACGCGATTCTCACGAGCATTGCAATAATCAGTTCAGAATACGCATGTCAGTAAAGTTGTCAAAATGAAGGGTACTAAAATTAGGTCGTTGAAAGCCATTTTCAGAATTGTGTGCTCACTTAAAAAGCTAATTTTGCTTTTAGACTGAAAAAATTGAAATATTTGATTTCGGTAAGATATTTTGATTAGGCATTAAAACCTATAATTAATTTATTCCTCAACGTGATTGAGAATATATCCGAAATAACCCAACACATCCTTGATTTAGTTAGAATTTCAAAGAATATCGTCAAATTTTATCGATATTAATGCATCGTTTATGTGAGAGACTTCATATTAGCTTGTTCCCACCAGTCGCTGTATGCATTGAGGAGGCAATTGGTTTTTAGTGAGCTTTACAATACTATTTTCTATTGATTAATAAAACATGTTGCTCCTTTACGATTTATTATCGGGTGGCATTAAAAAATAACGTAGAATTCTGCGATATCAGCTTTGCGGAAAGCGAACGTTAACGTGCCATTAACCAACCAACCAAAACCACTGGCGAGAAAGCTTCTGCGATGGCCATGGTAGAGGTTCTAGGGGCGATTCTCTGGAGATCTCGACTTTAATGTGAAAGGCTGCTTCTCCAGTAGGTGCTACTAGAAAAACAAGTATAATCATAAACTATATAAACAGTAAATGTATACGTATAGGTGGAAGGACAAAAGGCACTTCCGTACATAATCAAAAAACTTAATGTATGGTTATAGATATTAAAAGATTTTAAAAAAAATCGACATGCATCTAATTTGTACAACTACATTTCTGAACTGATCAATTGGTTTAATTCATGGTACTCGTTTTCAATTGTCGATTTTTTTTTTTAATTTTTAAAAATGAATTAAGAATGATTTCAAAATTTTATTGCCATAGAAAACAATTTCTTTGTCGTATTATTTGTCTAAGACTTTCAGTTAAAAGTGTATTACTTGAGAAAAATGTCATTTAAAAATGAAATAAGAATTGTGTACACGATGATATGCCTGAACGAATTTCAACATAACAAATTTGAATTTTTTAACATCACAAAAGTTGATTTATAGCCAATGTTATTTAAAATCTATACCGCAATTTAAAATTGATAATTTTTGACATTTTTATTTTCTGAATCTGTTGAAAATACATCGGAATTGACATGTTGAGTCTATTGTCAAAAATTGACGTTTTTGCAGTATTATTTTCTGAATATATGAACAGAGTAGGTCAAATAGGGTCGCCCTGTTGCCGTCTATCGATTTTTTTTTTACCTTGAAAAGAGTTAAATATGATGTTACCCAACGTTAAAAATTTAGCTATAATATTTGTTATATATATGAATAAATTAGGTATTATGAGGTCACCCTGTTGTCCACCCTTGTCGTTATTAAAAAAATGACAGAAGCAGGTTTTGAAAATTGTTGTTCCATGCCGTTATTTTTTTTACTTTCCTGGATAAAGTGTGGCCACTCTTGGTGTCAAGACACGACCAAAATGGCTGAGCGTAAAATCGTCTTAAAGACTTGAATAGAAAAACCAATTCACTTTTAATGTAAACAAAGTATCACCTAGTTTAAATTGTCTTGTCTAACAATAGTAAACATCCCTAGGTCATTATTGATCAATTATTTAGCCACTGGACATCGGTCAATTGCTTTTCTGCGAGACTGAGGCGACGCGCGTGCCACCAAGGTGACACGTTCGCGGCACGCGCCCAAAAGATTAAATAGTCAAGTAGACTTAATGACAGTTGTCGCTATTGTCATTCAATACCGTTATTTTGTCAATGTTTTAGAGTCCATACATCAGTAATTGAGATGCATATGCTATGAATTTATTTAATTAGTAATTTTATGTGCTATGAATCGAACGCAGCCAAAGGAGATAGTTTGCAATGAAAGCAGGGACTATCAGATTACATTAGGCAGGAGAAAAACCGAAAGGGAGTGTACCTCGGAGCAATGCTTCAATTTTCAGTTCTCCGAAGACTTATTATGGGTCGCCGTCTTCCACCTCTCCAACCAATTTGATACTGTGACATATCAACGAAGATATTTTACTTAATAAATGTTTATAATTAGTCTCAGTGGTCGAATAAAATTGGAGAGAATTCCCTCCCTTGAAGTAAAACGTATATAAAACGTTACTATTTAAGTTAAAAATTTTGATCCGCATATCATAAAAAAATTGGTTGCAATTTGCCACCTGCCATGGTCAATTTTGATTTATTCAAAAAGTGTAGCCCAAGCAACTCCCCCCCCCTTCCTTCTCCCTTATATTAACGAAATATTTTAAATAATAAAAGATCATTATCACTGTCCTCTGGCCAATTACGATTCATTTCAGTCCAACCAGAAGCTACTGATTTGAAGGTCTCGTAAGGTCTGTAAAAAAATCTGAAGAACACGCGCTTGCGGTCAGTCTATTGACATGGGTACTATTTTCTCACGGTATGGCACTACTGTCGTTTTGATTTTTTAGTCCTAGGAACTCAATCAGCGTGTGATCTTTGTGCTAATCGGCGACTATTTTCAATTAAATACCGGACACCCCAGATCATAATAAGATTGACAATATCCAAACATAGTGTCATATTTCTCACTGTTTAGTTCCTGCTATTAAAACCTTTTTAGTCTTAGATTTGTCGACTTGTCTTGTACGAGTTTGTTTAAACCTTATTTTCCATCTATGTAAATACAAATGTAGACTTTTCGACGTAGGTTCCGTAATACATGTATTGAACTTTTATGTATTATTATATAAACCTTTTAGATCGTTATATAAACCTTTTAGATCATTATATAAACCTTTTAGATCATTATATAAACATTTAGATCATTATATAAACCTTTAGATCATTATATAAACCTTTTAGATCATTATATAAACCTTTTAGATCATTATATAAACCTTTAGATCATTATATAAACCTTTAGATCATTATATAAACCTTTAGATCATTATATAAACCTTTAGATCGTCATATAAAACTATTATGTATTATTTTATAACTTTTTTAGATCGCTATATAATCTTTTTACATGTTATATGTTATATGAACCTTTTAGATCATTATATAAACCTTTAGATCATTATATAAACCTTTTAAATCATTATATAAACCTTTAGATCATTATATAAACCTTTTAGATCGCTATATAAACCTTTAAATCATCATATAAACCTTTTAGATCGTTATATAAACCTTTATATCATTATATAAACCTTTTAGATCGCTATATAAACCTTTAGATCATTATATAAACCTTTTAGATTGCTATATAAGTTTTTTACATGTTATGTGTTATATGAACCTTTTAGATCATTATATAAACCTTTAGATCGTTATATCAACCTATTATGTGTCATTGTATACAATTTTTAGATCGTTATATAAGCCTTTTAGATGGCATACTAATATGATATAAATTGTATACAATATCATAATATTTTTAGATCTTTAAAAGTTTTAGATGTACATTATTCAGAGTTTTAACAAAATCGTTATAAAATAAATAAAATACTGCAAGATTATGAAGACTTAAAAAGGATATCAGTTGCTTTGGTAGCGATGGGAACTATCACAGCCAACGTCCATCACAATTTTGTGACGACGGAACCCGACACATGTTTGGAAATTAAAATAGGAAGAGTTCCCAGGAATTCTGAGAAAGTTAATATAATAATGATCCGTCAAAGACGGCGAACATTTTTAAATCACTGCGTTTTACAATGAAACAAAACATGGGAAATTGTCGTTGATTATTTACAAAGTTAGCCGCAATTAAATCAACATCAAGCCTTCGGTCGAACACGATTCACAACTACCACGACTTCTAGCAGCTCGTGGTCATGTGTTCTACTAACTCTCATTTAAAAATAAACAATCGAACGCAGCAGGCGTGGGAAAAAGACGATTCGTCAATGTTAATGATGTAAGCGGTATTGCATTCACTTCTGCTCTATACTGCACGTGAATAGCAGACACCTTAGATTATGTGGAAAATGTCCGTGTTAAGAGCTTTCCTCGAGAATTAAAGCCCCTTCGAGTAAACACCTTACAAAGGTAGCATTGTTTTAGTAGGTTTTGTAGATTTGTTTAAAGATGTGTTGTCCCTGGATTAGAGTATCGGTAAAATGTCGAGTATCGTGATCACGGGGTTGTTTTCTGTATTATTATTGTATGATTATTGTTTATATTAGTGTCATATAGGCATCTTCGTTTTACTTTGGCGCCCTTTTCTGCTCACATGTTTGAGCCTCGATCGCCGCCTGGATTTTCAAGTCCCAGAGACTATCCATTACACTCTAATTCGAATTATGTGATATGAAAACCACAACAAAGTTGTACAAAGTTGTCACATAGTATTCCAGATGGTCGTCTGGTTATTCGTGAGGCTTTCCTGTACACTCTTGGATTCCATAAGTCTGTCCAAGACGATAGCTCTTTCCGACCTGCGAATTCTCCACAGCTGAAACGACCCCAACCCCGTTCGAAAAAAACCCCAGAAACCTGTGAGGTAATACTTCCATACGTAATTCCAACTTTAAGGTCAGCTGTAAATCTACGATTGAGTTTACCAGCCAATTTAATGTGGGTTTAAACGTAATCTAAATATTGACAGACAACAGGTGAAAGATCACTGGTTTTTAACTTCTTAATCGATTCTTACTCTCACTGAGGTGACGACGGATTTAAGTTAGTGTTTTCATTCGAATTCCTTCGTAAAGCTCGACATATTTTAACCTTTCTCCCGATGTTCCAAAGTATATAGCGAAGAGCTAATCTGGATAAGATCTATGATTGTAGACTCTGAACGAGCGCCATCTTCCCAATGGATCTCCCCAACAGAAAGCATTCCGGCATATTACCTACGGCATGGGCTGAACGTATTTCCTTGTTGACGGTTCCCTTGAACGATCACGTCCGTTTCCTTTCTTCGGAAGTATCCAACTTGATTAGTCTAAGGCCTTCGACTCTTCACGAGCACAATCTTTCCCTTGGAACTTCCCCCAATCAATTGGTACTAGGGTATACTTAATTCTTGCTTCTTATGACATAGATCGAACACGTTTCCTTGTTTATGGTTTACCTCAAACGAGTACGTCCGTTCTCATAGACGGTAGCAATATCTACGTGTCCGAGTTAACGAAATGTCGGGCGTAAGACACGGTGGAAATTGTGAATGACGACATTCCAACAACAACGTGCCGAGTCTAGCATAAGATTCTATCAAATAAATAAAATGTTTGAAATTCGACGAACGTTTGAAGTATGTCAAGTAGGCCAATGACTTTGAAGTAGATTTACGATTTTTTTGATTTTTTTTGTATAAAATTATGAATTAATTGGAGTGTAAGTTTGATTCAATGGCATTAATATGATTAAAAAATTCTGCAATACTAAACATATTCATGTGTCATCAACATAGTCTTTACATGATCTGTACTATATTGATATGCTCTCTTATAGATAATGCTCTCAAAATATAAACACTGATTTGTTATCCCCGTTGATATGATATGCTCTCAGCCTTCTTCGTGCTTTGTGTACTTTGTATGCTCCCAAATGATAACAACCGCTTTATGTTCTCAAAAAAAGGTTTTAATGCCCGCAAATTTGAGATCTTCTTTCATATACTTTTTTTTATTTATGCTCCATTTTCTGGTAGAGTTAATCTCCATATTCAATTCAATTGTTTTTTAAGCGAAAGGAAATCAAAATACCACAGGAATCCAATTCATATTTTGGTTACGTGTAAAATTCAACGAAAACATCGAGGCGGTTTAAAAGTTATAAGTTATGAATGAGTTGATGACGTCAGAACGTCTTTCCTTGATTTGAAGAATATAATGAAATATGAATAAATTCAAGAAGGTTACGACGGTCAAGTAGTTTGCCTTTTGAAATATTAGACGAGCTACGTGTCGGCCATTGCAGCATTCAATTCATAAAATTCACGATTTTACCCATTTATTTCCATTGATAAGTGATTTTTAAGGTAATCGAACTCGGTTATTTGGTGAAATCGTGAGGTCTAATGGATAATTACTGTTAAACGAAATTTTGTGTACAGTTTATATGGAGCATATAGTTTGTGTATAGTTGATTTGGAACATCGACTTTGTGTATAGTTGTTTTGGAGCTTAGATTTGTTCATAGATGATTTGGAGGTCATTCGGTGTGGAGGAAATACTGGACATTCAAGTAAATACACGTGTAAAATTATTTAAACAATTAGAACTTTTATCAAAATAATCGGAACCTTTATCAAAACAAATGGAACTTTTATCAAAACAATTGAACTTGCCTTTAGAAAAACAATCAGAACTTTGGTATAAATATTTAGAACTTTAGTATAAACAATTAGAACTTTAGTATAAACAATTAGAACTTTAGTATAAACAATTAGAACATTAGTACAAACAATTAGAACTTTAGATAAACAATTAGAACTTTAGTATAAACAATTAGAACATTAGTACAAACAATTAGAACTTTAGATAAACAATTAGAACTTTAGTATAAACAATTAGAACTTTAGTATAAACAATTAGAACTTTAGTATAAACAATTAGAACTTTAGTATAAACAATTAGAACTTTAGATAAACAATTAGAACATTAGATAAACAATTAGAACTTTAGTATAAACAATTAGAACTTTAGTATAAACAATTAGAACTTTAGTATAAACAATTAGAACTTTAGTATAAACAATTAGAACTTTAGATAAACAATTAGAACTTTAGTATAAACAATTAGAACTTTAGTATAAACAATTAGAACTTTATATAAACAATTAGAACTTTAGTATAAACAATTAGAACTTTAGATAAACAATTAGAACTTTAGTATAAACAATTAGAACTTTAGTATAAACAATTAGAACTTTAGTATAAACAATTAGAACTTTAGATAAACAATTAGAACTTTAGTATAAACAATTAGAACTTTAGTATAAACAATTAGAACTTGAAATAGTCTGATGTTAAGATAAACTAGTATAAGAACTTATTTGAGAGAGTTTTATTTTCAATTCGGAAATTTGGAGTATGTTTCATTAATATGGGTTGAGCATATGAAGTACTTTTGACAATATTAATGTAACTACGGAGGGTAAATAGTGAATTATTGAGGGAAAAGGCCATCTGCTCACTGAATGAAAAATATTTCTCGCTGTGGTCAGTATATAGTAATTGAGACTGGGACTTTACCGTTAGTCGGCGTTATGCCAATATGACATGTCAAATACTTCCCTTTTTTTTTTATTACAGTAACAAACTTGATGGAATTGTTCTGAATAGAATGTTCCCACGCATAGCTCGTGTCAGTCTCGCGTTCGACGTATTCAACTGTCACCTGCTCGGCGAAACATGGATAACTAACGGCTATTTTGTCAACAAAGTTTCTGAATTCGTAAAATACGACTTCTTGAAATTAATAAAAAGTTTTAATTAATAAAAAGTTAAGATTTTGTAGAGCCTTTGTTATTTTTTGGAATAAAATTTGAAAGTTTATTTATGTAAATGATAAGTTATAAGAAAATGCTTGGCGGCAAGCACGTGGTCTAGTATATAGTTAGCAGACGACAGACTCATTATACCGAGGACTGGGCGAACATCTGTCATCAGAAAACAGCATACAGCCAATCAGAAGCCCGAGTGTCAAACGCTGGCTCAGGAGCGTGCACGAGAAGCCACCGCGCGCCTGTCAATCAACGACCGTTTGTCACGACAACTGTGCATTGCGTGCACGCGGCCGTACTTTTATCGCACGTATTGCAAGACCTTGTGTTAGTTTTGATTGAACGTTGGTCAGGAAAGGACCTATATCCGCCAGGACACTCTTACTTTATATTGTGCCTTCCTTTAATTTTGAACTTGAAGAAAAATGAAACGAAGCTTTAGCGATGTGGACAGTGATGGAGACGATGTCTTTGACGACGATTCTCTGAAAGCAGGGTAAGTCAGAGTTTCCAGTTTAATATTTCCTCTAATATTTTCTTATAGTAACCAACAGCAAATGCAACGGTAAATATTTGCGTTTCAGAAACGTTCCGGCCAGCCGTTGGTACATGCACAGACTTAGTCTCGCTTATTGTTGGACACGTGCATAACATTATGCAGACCCGTGATCTACATGTGTACGCAGCCGCTCGCCGGACATGTTTCAACTTTTGTCTGAAATTTTCTTAATCATTTTCGCATTTAGCTTTCGGACGTCTTTGGATACTTACGTTTGTTCCATTTTGTGAATAAATTTTTTCTCAAGTTATTGCATAACTATGATTTTATGCACATGCGTGTTATAATTGCATGTGCGTGTACGTTTGACGATGTGCAGACCTATCATGTGAATCATTGGTCACCACAGAACAATGGAGAATTATTTCAGAAAATTACTTCCGATGATGTCATAGTCTTCGAGTTCCAGGATCAATTTTCTATTTTCCGGAACGAACGTAAAAGTTCTCTTCCGAAACTCCTTTATCAACCTCGAGCAAAACTTATTACTGGAAATTATTTTGATGGATAGTGCTTTTAAGACCATTTTTGTGTCGACTTAATTTCTTAAAATCTACAATCTTAGAAGTGAGGAGGGAGTTGACAATGTCGAACAATGTCGAGGAAGACAAGCAACATCGAAATTTGATTTGATATTAGCCAAGTGATATATCGGATGCAAAGAAATATTGTGCTTAATTTCATAATTTTGTTTCAGATCCCCATCCTCTCAGAGCTGCCAAGTCACAGACAGAAAGAAGCGTCGAGGGGTAAGTAGATATTTCTCTGTACAAACCTTAAAGACAGAAAAGCCGGTTGGAGCGTTGGATAGAATTCTTGACATTGTGATGTACCCAGAGCGTCAGGGGCCAAAATTAATTTTCAAAAATATTCCAAAAAGATTGATTTTTAATGGTATTTTTTTTCATTTATAGATTATTGAAAAGAGGAGACGAGACAGAATAAATTCAAGTCTCACAGAACTTCGACGTCTCGTTCCTTCAGCTTTTGAAAAACAGGTAAGGCACATTTCTATTTCTTTTGAAATTATCAAAAATTGATGAATTTATCCACCTAATAAAATTGGACGATGGTTCGGAATAGAAAACAATAACAAAGATTTGAATTTTTAAAAAAAAAAGTGTTTGAAAAGGTATAAGACAGGGGTGTATATTGGAACCCTTTCATTTATTATTATGTATCAATGACCATTAGATCTAGGTGTAAGCCAGGGTTGTACTTTATGACCATTCTTTTTCTTGTTGCATATTTATAGACCGAGTCTTTTCTCATTTTTGAGAAGGATTCTTTTGCCATTTTTGAAGCCTTAAATTTCAAAACTATCGTAATTGTATTCTGAGTACATTTGGGCGAAATTTATGAACGAAATGTTATCCTCAATTGTCAGATAAAATTTGAAATCTAACAAGGAAACGCAATAATTTTTTTTGAGAAAAAGAACAATAACTCAGAAATAATTAGGTATCAATTTTTAAGTAAAAACATTTGTTTGGGTTCAGCTGATGCAGATAACGGAAAATGTCATCCAATTAAGAGAATTTATGAGGATAACTTTATCGTTGAATATATTTTTCTAGACAATTAATATACCAAATCAAACATTTATGTTATGTGCTCACCACAAAATGTCAATTTTCAACACAAGTCTTGTCCTTTAGCGTATTGCTTCGATAGATTCTCGTGATGTCCAAGTTTAATCCATATCAATGTTTCCAAATTTTAACAATTTTTTCCACCTCTCTAAATTTTCATAATGTCTAATTTCTATTTTAATTATTATTTTCCACATTGTCCATATTTGCTGATGTCTTGCACTTTGTTTAACGACAATTAAGAATGTTAAATTTATTATGCCACACTCGACACAGTTGTAGAAGTGAACTAAATCTAAGTGAAAAGTCACAATTAAATCTCAAATAAAAAAATATTAATCGAAACGGTTCAAGTGACTCTTTAATTAGACATTGGTATATCAAATAAGTGTTAATATTTGTCGACAAAAAATAAACTTTGGACGTAAGTGGAGTCGGATATTGGCCATTTAGACAGTCTTTTGGGTGCGTGAGTACCAACGGCTATACGTGTTGAATGGATCGTTTTCTGAAAGCTGAAAACCGAGCCATGGACACTCCCTTACTTTGTAGATTCGGTGACAAAAGACTGGCACGCTTTTGGAATAAGCTTTACTAATGTCATAGGGTATGCCCGACGGTCAATTTGGTACCCTTTGAGTTTGAATTGAACCTATTTTGCCTTTTATATTTAGGGTCGTTGCCTTGAATAATCAAAACTTATTTGACCAAATATTTGAAAATTTGGGATCTGCGGAAAACGTGCCCAGACATAAAATTGACAATTTTTGTCATTAAAATAAACATTTATTTATTCTATCAAGGTGTGATATTTCACAGCTAGTAAAGTTAGCTCACTTCCCGAATTCCATTCAGCCCATATATTATGTTCTTGGTAATGTTTGGCAATTCGGAATATTTTTGGGGGACAGTAATATCCATCCACCCATACGCTTATACAATTTTTAATTGGATAAAAAAAAACGCATAAGCTGTCTGGCATATCTAAATCGGTGACCGGTCGAATTCCTCCGACCCAGGAAAATTTAAAAAACAAAGTTCGTGTTTACTTTATGAGGGTCGGGGCACCGAGTTTGTGAGAACTCTAACGGATTTCTTTGATTTTCTCAAGGATATCTGATCACATTTATCGATATGGCTCTTGCACATGCCGGAGTAAACGAACTATGCTCAAAACTTATGTCAGTGTTGTTTTTGAGACCTGGGTGAATTCGTTTAATTCGTCAAACCCTATTGACTTCGGCACATTTTCCACTATTTGCTTCCGTATATACGAAGTCGTTTTATTTGCATTAGAACACCCTGAATGTTTGCTGAATTTATTTGATTACAAACTAAAGCGAATAGCATTTACTTGGTGTAAACCGTGGTGCATATCTAGACTGGTAAAAAATTTCACTAGTGTTTTTTCTGTGCGAACGTCCCCCGTGTATCTTGGCTGGGAGAAAATAACAAATTTGGGAGAAAAGCTTCGATATTCACCCTTGTCAAATTTTTAACCCCCGTTTCGATTCGGTGTGATTATATTTGCTTGGCGTTATAGTTTAAAATTATTTGACTTTATATCAATAATGCAGACATTTGTTCAATTTACTCAAGTTAAAATGGTTGATTGTCTGTGTGTTTCATTGTCAAGTGAAATATTTTCTATTCGTTGTCTTGAATATACTCAGTACGTTCGATATAACCCAATGTCATTTTCCCTAGGAGAAATTTTAGAATAGTGACACCAAGGAATTCTTATCATATGTAATATTTTGATAGTAGAAGTATATGTAGGTGAAACTTGAAATTCGTCTTTTGAAAGAAATCTAAAAATTGTGACACCATTGAATTCTTATTATTTGTAATATTTGATTGGTAAAAGTATATGTAGGTGAAACTTGAAATTCGTCTCTTGAAGGATTCAGCTTTTGTGAATAAAAACTAATGAATAATCTTCTTATCTTTTCAGGGATCAGCAAAGTTGGAAAAGGCAGAAATTTTGCAAATGGCAGTGGATCATTTGAAGATGTTGCATCAGAAAGGTACGTTCCTGAAATTAATTTGATATTTTGGATGCATAGGGATATTCCGATGCTTTATTGCTTACGTTACGTGGATAGATCGCGGTTGTAGCCATTGTTCGTTTGATAAAGGATGAACATATTTCAACCAGAGTCTCCAATGTGTTCACACCATTAAAAACAATGAAGACCACAAAAATGTCCAAACCGTTGCGATTAGTAACATAAAAGTTTTAGATCTAAGCGTTTGACTTGATCTTTTTGTATGTGTTTTGGCTTTCACTCAAACAACCTGTCGAAGTCGGTGTGTGTTAGTATGAATTACCCTTGTTTGCTTCCTCATCAACGTGTCTTGATCACCAAGACCCACATTCTCTATGCATTCCTTTGAATTGTACCCGAATGATCGCGGCTATCCAAACTTATATGCTTAGCCTAAATTAATCGTGTTTGTCTCCTAATCACTTATACCCGATCACAAAGTCGTTTGAATATCTTCTCAAAACTCGCAATTTCGTTCGAAATTCTTTCTGGATAACCCAAACTATATCAATTTGTCGTCTGCTCGGGGTCTGCAGAAAAACGCGGGAAAAATCTCTTTTACATGTCGTCTGTTTTATGTAGAAATCACGTGAAGCTTATTAAAGGTGGATTAGCATGAGTTATCGATATAATCCTAGCAACTGGTGTGAGAACCAAATTTTCACCGCCAATATTTTGCCAGATTTCTTTTTTTGGGTCTCCGTCATGAGAAAGTTAGAAAATCGAAAGGCAGTGTTTGCTCTCGATGCGATGAGTAAACTAGCTAATCTTTTTCCATTTTTTATTTTTATTTGGTTAATAGAATATTTAAAAAACGCCAATTGCTACCGAAATCCAAAGATAAACTAACTGGCCTTGCTCTTGATATATTTATTTGTGTGATTACCTTGATTAACCAAGGCATATTAGCCGAGAGATCGGACTTCACAGGAGACATGATTGCGAAAGTGAAAAATACTAACGAGTAAGGATCATCTATATTAGCAGACAAAGAAACCCCAAATATGATCATTATGTGTTCACAATCCTCATGTGTTTCTTTTTGTCCACTTCAGGTATTAACTCGTACAACTTCGACCCACACACCCTTGCCACAGACTACAGAACAGTTGGGTACAGAGAATGTGCTGCCGAGGTTGCCAGGTACCTTGTTGCTGTTGAAGGATTGGACATCCAAGATCCTTTGAGGATGCGTCTACTTAGTCATCTCCAGTGTTATTCAGCTCAACGTGAAGCCGCTAAAGCAGCTATGCCCAATTCCAGTTGGCCACCAATGGCATACGGAGGGTACAACTCTCAATACGGGAGTTCCACCATACCATCCATGGGAGGAGTACTCAACACACAGCATACCCATCAACAAGACCATGTTTCCATGACGTCTCAAGCTCAATCAGTGGTTCAATCGACGCCATCTTTCACCGACACCAGACTTAACCAATCAGATTCTTCCTTACATTCACATATGCGCCTTCAGTCTTCCGGAAGTGTTGGATCCCACGTGTCTTCCATGAACAGTTCCTCCCAGGTGTCTCAAATCTCCCCTCCTCTCCTCTCATCCTTCCCTCAGCTACATTCCCAGTTTTCAGTGCCTTTAACCGCCAATTCTATGTCCCAGAACATGGCTCCTATATACAATCCTTCCACCACGACAGCCGGCAACCATAATGGCGTCAAACCTTATCGACCATGGGGTGCTGAATTTGCGTACTGAAAAGGCGCAGATCTGCCATAAAACAGTGCATTAAAGTCTTCTGATAAAAAGAACTTCTCAACTTGTATATAAGATTTTATTTATTAAAATTGTTCACTGGATCATCGTGACAACGAAGACATTATTTTCCAGTTAACTTAATTCATTAGTGCTATTGAAATATTAGAAACTAATTGGAAATGGTGGTAACCAACGAAAGATTTCGTGATGGAATATTTACAGTTGTGAATGCATCATACAATAACTATACCAAACAAACTATGTGAACTCTCTAAAAGGGATTTATGATCAAGAATTCTGGAAATTCATCCTTGTTTGTCTTGGACATTGAATTATCCAATTATTTTGGCAGCGTTGGTGAGAACTCGAACCATTCATGTGTTCTTTTGGACCTTATAAATGTGCAAACAAACTTTCTATCAAATATTTTGACCTGGTATTTATGTATGAATGTATTTGGATCCTTGGCCTTTTATACTATTAGCATTATGCAATATTTTTGACACAATATTTTGACTTGTATATTTTTGAAGAAGTGCCCATTTTTTGTCACAATTTTGCATTTTATAACTCGTTTGTAGTCTGTATTTTTCAACAAAAAAATTGCAATATTTTTTACAAATATTCACACATAAGTGCTTTCTATATTTTTGATAATTTGTTTTTTCAAAAGTGCCCAATATTATCACAATTAACTATGCAACGACACCTATAATTTTTTACATTTAAAGGGAAACATCCATCTAATTATTCTGATAGTCAGTGAATAATTTAAGACTGTATTCCCTTTAATTGTGTTTGTATGATTTATAAATATAACTTGTAAATATAAAATTTATATTATAATTTGTCTCTTTGTGTTTTTTTTTTATTTATTCATTAAAACCAATAGTGCTATTTTGTTTCGTCATATATGATTTTTGTATTTATTATAATTTTATGTTATCTTCCATGTTCTATTATTTGATGTTATGACAAAAACAATGATTATCTTTTTGAATTGTGTGGAACAAAATCGTCACGAAATTTTGATTTTTATTTCAGTTATAAGATTCAAAACAAAATTTGAATTATTTTGATTTACTTTGTTTTTTTATTCAAAAATTATTTTGATGAGAATGTCAAAATGAAGACCAAAATATCTGTTTTGTTTTGTTTTTTTTAATTGTTTTGAAGTTTTGTTTTAGTTTTATTTATTTATTTGTTTTGTTGTTTTGGTAAATAAAATGATTAAAATTTAAAACAATATTGTAGATAAAAACAATGTTTTAAAATTTGAAAAAAATTCAATAAAAATCAATTTTGTTAAAGAATTAAAAATGACTTTATTTATGTAGTTATGGCAACTGATATATTCCCCATCTCTCGCAATTACTGGTCGTGGAATTAAACTTAATTTTAACTGAGGAGTTATTCGAACCCATGGTCCGTGATCGCCCAGCCTAGCACACTACAATCCGGCTAACTTTCCCCTGTAAAGATTCTTTTAAAAAAAGATAAATATCCGACTCGCTAATCGCCTGAACTATTTCATAAAATGGTATGTCGTCATCTTCAATTTTTTTTTTCTCAATAATATCCAGACTTCGACAAAATATACATAAATGAAATTTAATGAATGAAAACAGACGACATTTCGGAGGAGAGCTGAAGTGTGACGAAACACAGATGCGTAGAAAGTGTCACGCCAGCGAAATATCGATTTACTGTGGTTGATATTGCCAGATGGTTTAATATACAACATTTAATGTTTACCGGGCATTATCATCAATATACCACGGCTGAGCAGGGCATTATTGTTCATATATCCCAGCTAAACGATATTAATTATCCATTCCATCTTCTGGCAGTTTGGTAGTGACACTAGCGTGACACTTGGCGTCATTCCATTCAGTATGCAGAAATGAATAACGGTACATTACCGTTTATTGCCCTAAATTCGTTTATGTTTTATAAAATCAAGTAAATATATTCATACAAATTTTGATGATCATCATTTTTCTTAAGGGGTAGTTGAATTGATTTTTTTTAATCTTAAAAATATAAATAAAATATAAGAACACTTGTTAAATTTTTAAAGAAAACTTTTTATATTTATTTTACGTTTTTTATGGATAATTTCTGCTAAATATATAAAAAGACGTGGTCACATGAGAAATCCTTGCTTTACTCCATTTCCAAATATATAATTTAATATTATCAAACTATTGTTTGTGGTCTTATAACCCTGTTTTTAGTTTGGAAATTGGGTTACAAAATTGTGTCAAGTTAGAAGTTAACAATATTTACGTAAATGTTTGTTGAATTTACAAATATTTATGATTACTACAAAAACATAAGACCTTATTCAATAATTTCAAACACTTTAAGCACGATTTATTTTGCTTAGTTTTTATTTTGAAATTATGTTTGAAGCAGTCAAAAATTCTTGTTTTTATTCTAATGAGTTCCAAACCATTTTGTATTTTGGCAGAAGCTTTTTAAGTGAGTCGCAAAATATTATGGTCGAAATCATAGTCTAAATTGCACAATCGATTTGAAATTTCGACAAAGATATCTCAAGTGACCCGATGAAAATATAATTTATGGAATTCAAAATTATGACCGGAATGGCCTGGATCTTTATGAGTTTTCTAAAAATGAAAATGTTGAAAAAGACGCGTGTCATATTTGCCCCCAATTCCGAACAGGGCAGTACCGTTATAAATTCATCCTAAGTTAATTGAATAGTGCCAGATATTGAGATGGTCTAAATAACTGAAAACAATTAGCATCCACTTCTCCATTATCTTACTCCACGTGCCGACACGCGCCAAGTATCCATCACCTGTCCCATAATTCCACTGTTCAGTGTCACTTCCATAATTCTCGTGCGCTATGACACGGCGTCGCGTGCAAGTAAGTCGACGTCATTGTTGTCACTCGTACTGTCCTTGACTGTACAGAATTAACTGGAGCGAAACCCGAGACGTAAATGCGTAGATGAATAAATGAATGAATAATAATTTTTTTTTTTTTGGATTAATGAAGCCTTTTCTGTAAAGATGTATGGAGGAAGAGCGTTGTCCATATCGTATATTTTTACATAGAATAACGATGGATAAAGTACGTCGCTTTGAGTTATACAATATTAAAATTTAAAAGTTCTAATTATCTATAACTATATACAATGAAATAGGACTGAATATGTCTCCTTGCTTGATTACAACTGTACTGAAATTGTATGATTCAATTATTGTCATGATAGGTTTATGAAATCTGTGGTAATTTCCTGCCTTTCAACTTTGTGAAAAAAATTTGAATTCATCAACACGTTTGCCTATTCAATTGTTTCCTGTTCGAAATGGCTATGAATTTAAAACTAGAAGATACGAATCTTATATTTTTCTATTTTCAATTCGAAAATCTAATCAATTTATTAATGGAATAAGTCTTCGAATTTCGACACGTGTTTGTCTCGAGGAAAAATATCGATTTTCTGCCAGACTTCAGTGAATTTAAGCCCAGGTGATGAAGATGGGAGTTAATTGATAGTTCAGTGTGATATATTGACAATAATGCCCCGTTTACTGTGGTATATGAAGCTGATATACCATAGTTAATTTCAGTAAATGAATTGTGTAAATACCTGACACGAGCGTGACACTTCGCGTCGTGTAAGGTGTGTTCGTAACGGTAAATCACAAAGGGCAATAACTCAACATTTTAAAGTAATTGTAGTTTGTTTTAATCCCTATTTTGTAACGTTCTATCTTTAAATACTTAAAGAATGGATCATTCCTTGTACCATAGATATTTAGAAAATAACCCAAGAATATCAATCGTGAATCTTTAGGCTAGAAATATAATATTTGTGATCCTATTGCACACGGCGTGGTTTTCTCCCATTAGTTTTTTTAATCATGAGCAAAAAAAGTAGGACTTGAAACTCATCGTATGCTTTGGACAGTGGAAAATTGAAAAAGGATAGGCAGAGGCTAATGCAGTCGTTTTGGCAACATTTTCTTCGGTGTTTACATGTTCATGACGCTGTTCTTCATCAGCTTATATAAGAGCAGACAGTAGGATATTTTACTCCATTACTTTTCATTTACTCCATTCATAACAGCAACGATCTCTAACGGTACCTCTTCACCTTAATTGAACCTCAAATTAACTTCGATGAATACAAGTTGATAATATTTAAAGTGTCAGTTGTCTTCGCCTATTCATAAACCATAAATTTTGACAATGACAAACCCGCCGAAGCTCGGTGTCATACCGAATATCGGCACGCGACGCCGTGTCACATAGCACACGACAACTATTTCATTCAAAAATGGACAGGTGGCGAATTTTACATAGTCGTAGCTTTCCAGCCTTTCGTACAAATGAATGTAAAAGGTTTTATGAACTTGTTGATCGCGATTGCAAAAATTGCCATAAACGTGTCGTTTAAAATGTAAACTGTATCTCAATAGATGATTTTAAGTAGGTTTTAAAATTTTTCAGGATTAATGAAAAAATGTTTCAAAGGTGAAAATCTTGCATCCGTTTGCATTAACCACACCAATGCATGCTGGAGAAAATTTCGATTTAATTTGCTTATTTATAAAATCAGGGTGAATCTCTTAGGGGGCCTTTGTTGTTAAGCCAAATCCCTTTGACAAGAAAAAGGCACTTTGTTGGTCAAAGTGGGTCTTTATTCTATGAAAATGTATCTTGATAACCTTAGCATTTTTATTTAAAAATTATTCGCGATTTATACGGTCTCTTGGGTCATGATATTTACAGTAATTGATCGTTGAACATTTGGTACTGGATAATAATGTATTTTATATTCTAATGATATGCTTTCTTATCATAATAACTGCATAAATAAACGATAAACTGGACAATTAGAAACCATTTGGCTTGCTAGTAGACAACAATCGGTGCATCCAAATGGGGAATGAGGTTTTCAATTTGTATTAAGTTATTGTGAACTCCGTTGATACTTTATGCTGATTTAATGTCCAGTTTCTCAAGAGGCAATTATGAGGCGTAAATGGTCGTAAGACAAGTTATCTTTGTTAGGCAAGGCGCTCTACTGCGACCTATACTTTTCATAGGTAAAAAAAGCGGCGATGTTATCATTTTTGGTTAGAATCAATTAGTATACTGCAAATATGTAATACTCTTCAAATGGTGTATCACCCTCTCTTTTCTATGAATCTTAAAATGGCTTTGGGTAATTTTACAAGAAAGTTTTGAGTCTTTAACGAACCTTAAATAATCGTCAGCAATTCCACTGAGGTTCCAAACTAGAAATAAATAAATTTATAAATATTTGGTGAAAAGTCTTTAATAACAAGCTGACATCATGTAACAGGCATCAACAATGGCGACCATCCACCTTGTTAAACATAATCTGGTTTAATTTGCAGCTTTCAGTCTGAAACGATGAAATTACAGTAATTAACACCCAATTGGTCAACAAGAACTGACCGCTGTCCGAAGACCTTTGACCAAAATAACATCGCTTATCTCCCTTGATTAAAAGGCACGTGACGTTAATCCGTGGTCGTCATTGTTTCAACGTAACCTCTTGTTTAACTATTAGTCGGCCATCTTTTATTAGCCTCGCAGACGTAATTCATGTCCATAACCTTACGTGACCTCTTGCAACCTGGCCATATTTGGACAAAAGAAGCGACATCTTGTGGTCAGTGTTTACGCTGGAATCGGTACAGATTAATTGGCGAAAGGAAAAGTTAGTAATTGGCTTAGTTGTGTAGTTAACTGACCACTGCCATAAAATGCATTGCATTCGGAAGACATCATTTTGGCAAAAGAGGAATTGAATAAAAAAAATATATGGCCAATTTATTCTAAGCTTTAAAAAAAAGAAAAAGAAAAAAAACGTGACCTATTACAACCTGGTCGTATTTGTACAAAAGACGTGACATCTTGTGGTCAGTGTTTACGCTGGAATCGGTACGGTAATTGACGAAAGAAAAAGTTAGTAATTATTTTAAGCTGACCAGTTAACATGATTCGATCGCGCGGCACCAAATAGTCTTTTTATTCCTTAATTTTGTAGCTGAAAAAGTCTTCAATTAGGATGGTCAGGATGGTTAAGTCGGATATACAGGACTACAATATTATGATGGAAAATTTCAGTCTGGTTTATCAAGACTACGAGCAATTTAAACTCAAGCTATACCCCTGTAACCCGAGACCCCAGCTGAACTTCAACTCAGTAGATTAAAGCCGAACAACGATTGGATAGTGAGATTTTTTTAACCAAAATTATCTCTTCGAATTATTTAGTCCTTATTACTTGTCCCACAATTACCCCTTTGGATGAAATTGGATGAAATTTTGGACATATTTCCAGAGCGTAAAAACCTTTAAATTGCTTTCCCAATGAATTAGAATGATAGAGAAGTCCAAGGTAGACAACTCCAGAACTGGTAAATGGGAGTGGATGCCCCTCTCCTCACAAATTTACCTTACTACACACTGCGTGGCGTTGTTCATCTTCAAAGTCCAATTAGGAGCTGAAAAGTTTGACGCAGAAGCCCAAAGGCTTAAATTTTTTATTTTGAGTAAAGATTTCAAATTTAATAAGTCATTGTAGTCTTTAGCCATTCGCTTTTTCTTAAAAGGAGTTGTTTCCCTTAGACCGTTCCTAGACAAGGGAATTTCTTTTCTATATATAGCTCGGATGTGACGTTGTTCATGAGGGAAACCCTTGCCGAGGTGGCTGTGCTATTATTTATATTAAATGAATCAAAAACAAAACATAATTGGTATATATTCAAATGATAAATAGAAATTACATGTGAGTTTTCAACTGTCAGTATTGTTTAGTTTTGTTTCCTTGCATCCAAACAATCTTATTAGTCAGAGCGTTATAAATATGGGGCATTTCATTGAAATTATTAAAAATGCATTGCGATGATGGTATATCATAATTCTGCTAAAATGCCTGTAGGAATTTGTTTACCTGCGTTAATTTATAGAATATTACATTCATGGTGTTCACGTCAAAGATTATTTCGTGGAATAGTTCTCAGGAGATGCTAGTCTGAATATTTTGTCTGTTGTATATTTTGTTTAGTCTGAATATTTTGTTTTGTCTGAATATTTTGTCTGTTGTATATTTTGTTTAGTCTGAATCTTATGTTTAATCTATTTTTATTTGGTCTTACGATTTTGTTTTGTCTGAATATAATATTGTTTTGACGTGTGGAAGAATTTGTGAGATTTTGTCCAGTGCAGACTATTAAATGCTTGAAAATATGCTTGTTCATTCTACTTTATTTAAGATGCAAAAGCCAATAACATTTTGATCATTAATTTTCCAGACTCTGCAGAATGAAGAAGTTTAAGATGCAATATAGATAGATAAGACATCAGAACTATTTTACCAAACCATCTATAATATAGTAAAAATGATAGTCCCAGTCAATGGAAGACATGGTTTTTACCTCGCTTCTTTATTTGTCATGTTATTTGTGGCCACAAATTTTGTCAACAAGGTAAATAAGATTTTCTGTTTCCAAATATCTGAAGAATACAATCTAAAAACACTCCCTCTCTTAAAGTAACAACATACAAAATCTAGCATTAGAATTTAGACAGCTCAAAGGCTGCTGATAGTTAGGATCTTGGATTTAAATGCAGATAAACCATATGTCAGATTATTTTTTGAAAAGTATGATGGATAGCTGAAATCTGATAGAGAAAATATTTAGACAACTATATAGTCTACTTCTAAATACTTTTTGAATTTTTCAGTTTGTGCTGTCAGTTTTAAAGTTCACCTACCCTACCATTTTTCAAGGGTAAGCTATCTTTAATTTTGATATATTTTTTCTTTCTACATCATACGAGGAAGCCCACAAATATCTTTAAACTAATAGCCAACAGTAGGTCTTCCGTGCATTTCAGCCCAAAAATTTCAAAGATTTAAAAAAACACTTTTATGATTTTCCAGATGGCAGACAGTTGTGGGAGCAATAATGATAAAGATTTTGATATCAGCCGGTATAATGGATCCAATTACTTCTAATCTTACTAGGTCTGATATAGCATTATGGTTACCTGGTATGATGCTTTTTGTGGTCTCTATTTATTCTGGCTCAAAAGCTTTAGCTTCATTGGTGAGTAGAATATTTTTTAGCTGTATCAAATTTGAATAGGAGGAGGAATTATGTATATAATAGATATGATTATCAAATCTTTATTTTGTATAAAATATTTTTTGTTTTGACTATATCTTTTAATTCTGTCTGATCTTCTTTTGTTTGGTCTAAGTTTGATATTTCTTTGTTTAGAAATCAAAACAAAATTGTTTAGTCTAAATAATTTTTTTGTTTTGACTAAATCTATCTGATATATTTGTAATGATCAGTTAACTGAGTATTGAATCTATTTTAATTTTTCCAGTCCATTCCTGTATATTTTGCTCAACAGAATTTGATATTAGTATTTCGTCAGATAGCTGTGATGTCCATTAATAAACAAATAACAAGCATTTTTAATTACATTATGTTAATGATAGTTGTAATATCTTGTGTGGCTGTCATTCAAACTGACCCATACGTAAGTATACCTTTCATATTATTATACTGAATTTGTTTCAAAGAAATTAGACGGGGAGGGGCATTTGAAGGGCTTGGGAGATGGTCCAATTTGTGACTTTAACAGATCATTTGTACATGGAATAAAAGTAAAAATGGATAATTTTTTAGACAATTGTATGATTTTTTTGTTAGGTCTATATTAATTAATTTTTTTTTTCAGTTTAATTCAGAGGGATATTTCTGGGTGTGTGTTCATTTAATCAGTACAGGTTTAATAGAAATCTATACACAGTTAATTAATACTAAATTAAAACTGAGGTGAGTTAAATAAACGAATACACATATTCAGAAAGACAAGCTAGGTCCTCAAGAGTCCTTTTTACCAGCTAGTCATTGGCCAAACCTCTTGGCAAAGCTGCTACCCAGATTTTCTGTATTAGCATATAATTATTTGTATGTTTGATTATATTTACAATTTGATTATATTTACATTTTATAATATTTACATTATTTGATAATATTTACATATTTGATAATGTACAATACGTTATATTTACATTTGTTTATATTTACATTTGATAATATTTACAATACGTTATATTTACATTTGATAATATTTACAATACGTTATATTTACATTTGATAATATTTACAATATGTTATATTTACATTTGATAATATTTACATTTGATAACATTTACAACTGTTATTTTTCCAGTATCTATGAAAGACTTTATTCCTGTTATATTTACAGGTAAATATACAATTTTTGGTTATTTAATCAAAATAAAATCTGCAAGTTTAGTCATTTCAGTCAGACAATAACTGAATTATTTTGAGATGAAAAAAAGACATGTTCTTATAAAATTTCCCTCATTGCACTCTGTACCTCTTCAGTCAACTGACCTATACAATTCAGCCTGTTTCTCTACTGAAGTTGGACATCTGTTTTTGTTTTTCAGTGTGATAGTTCTCGCACCTTCAAGTTATTTTCTTGGTAAGTTTTTATCACACAATAAAAAAGTCAAATTAACAATAATTATAATTTTGAAATGGGGCTAAAAATGTATTTACTGAACGTAAAATTAAAAGGATATTAAAACTGAGTTGGGTTTTGGTGGAAGGTTTGTATCATGTGGAGTAATAAGTCTCTTTTTTTAATTGCAGGAGATGCTTTAGAAGCTCAGAAATTCCCTTACCTGTATTTTACCAAGTTTTATGTTGGTTGTCTCATGAGGTAAGACCTGCTTCCTTTGTAGTGAAATTTGGCTGACATGGACCAAGTATCTAGTCGCTGCTGACAGGGAAATAAATACGAGAGATAGTGTGCTGCAGCTTGTGCACTAAGAAGACACTTGAAAGTTGGAAATTGAAAGGAGTAGGTAGATCTTGTTTTTCTGGCATATCTGTATATATCTCTTCTCATTTCAGTGGTGTGTTTGGACTGTGTTTAAATCTATGTGCAATCAGGCTACAAGATCTACAGTTGAAAGTTTTAGATCTCAATTCATTAGTAATATTAAGCAAAGTAAGTATGAGTAAAGTTTGCATTTTTCTATGCATCTCACCTCTATAGAATATGAATTTGAAATCTGGTTTGTCTGCAATTAAGCAAAAAATATCACTAAAGAATATAAGAATCATGGCCACTGTCCTCAAAAATTATAAAATTCATGACAGTTATTACTATTTCAAATACAGGTAGGTGCCGAACAGAAGCACCTAAAATTTAACCAATATCATAGAATTTCTTCCATATTTCTCAAATTAATCAAACTGCACATTTTTTTTTCAGATTTTAGGCAGCGCATTGTCCTTAGTCATATTCAAAACATTTTTAACAGGGTCCCATGCTTTATGGTAGGTGTGATCTAGTCCAAAGCTAACCCCACATTTCTTAATGCATGTTGCAAGAGCTGTTATTACTACTAACTGAAGCTGCAGAGTGAGGCAAAGAGTCAAAGCCCTATGTCTGTCGGTATATTTAAGCTGCTAAGGTTGTCCTTGTCAATTTTAACAGTGAGATGAGCATCTGGTGGAGCCTTTTACTAGTTTTGTTTCACAACAAGTCCAAATTAGGCAATTGGGGATCTCTGTCAATCAATGAGTCAGTCAAAATAATTCAAATCTACCAGTAATAACTGGTACAGACTTCCACAAGGGTTTGTCTGAGCTGTCTCTGTGAGGTTAAATTTGAAGAAATAACCTGTTCCCCTTAAAAAAAAAGCTAAGCTGAATAATTTGAAGGACTCTTGATTATCTTTGCTTCCATCATCCTAAATTTTCCTATATCTTGGGAGTTAATTTTCTTATCACATTTTTTTTTTAAGGCTGTTGGTTAATTTATTGTGTTCGTTAGCAATCTGTGATCCAAACTTTGACAATTCTTCACCAAATATAATTAGTTTGGGTGATTTGCCAAAACCTAAAATACCGGGACTGCAGTTGCACTCAATGCAACAGGACATGTTAAAAATAGAGATTAGGAAGTGATATTTTTAGTGAGTTTCAAGTGGAATTAAATCTCAAAAAATGACAAAAGTATATTGAAAGAGTTGTGGAATAAAGTGTTTACATTTAGTTTAGTAATGGTGACTCTAAAAACAATAATATAAGTCTTGAGAGAGTAATAATGACTCTTAAGATAACTATGACACTTTAAGAGTAATGGAGTCCCAAAAAAGAGCAATGCTGATAAATAATATTTGTACTAGTTCTTTCTCAAGTAATTGTAATTTATGGTATTGCCATAAAAGTGCAAAAATTACCAAAAACTTGGATATGGGCATGATCCGACCTCATGTGACCTTTCTAAGATGAGGGGTCATGAATGCTACATATTTTAGTGTTCAGTAGAGATTTATTTGCATCTGATATTTAGTGTTCAGAGCTCTTGAAATTTATGTGCAATTTTGTATTTGTTTTTGTGATATGTGTTCGAATAAACGACTGAGGGACCAATTTGAAAACTAAATTTAACCCTAATTTGCTTGAACAGGTCTTTGTGCTACTGGTTTTACAGGTTATGAAGCCCTTAACTGTTGAAATAGAAAAAGAGAAGGCTATTGTGGCCGTATTAGAAAATTTCTCTCCTTGCACACTGCCTGGAATTGACCAATCTTTATTAATCTATGAAGAGCTCCTTCATTTCATTCATTCATTTGCTTCTTCATTCATTCTGAACCAATGGAATCTGTCCTAAATTGGAACTGGAAATAAAGTGACAACTTCTCCAATGTACAAGAAATTTAATAGTGCACAATGTACAGTAATATGGACTAAAAAGGTACATTTAGTCATATCGCTATGGAAACAGTGCTATTTAAAAATGTACAGTATACAGTATGAAAAATGAAATTAGATTATGAAAAACCCTATTTAATTGGCTATTTAGTTTTAATCTAACCAATCATTAGCCTTGCTTCATAATAGTTTGTTAAATATGTATATAATGTTATATACACAAAAAAAAAAAACAAAAACAAAAATCAGCCAACAAATAAAAAAAACCTATGGGTTGACTAAAAAAAAATCTGGGAACAAATAACAAAAAATCTTCAAGAAAAAAACAATTGCATAAAGCAACTTTCATGGTCACAGTTAGCTAATTATGTAGACTAGATTAAAAAGTCCTTTTAAGGCTTGAACATTAAGTCTATCAGTAAGCATTCTAATAAGTAAATCTTTTTTGCAAAATGTCCAAAGCTACTGAACAAATAATTGGCCAGATGCATGAAATAAAAGTAGTCTTGATCAAATAAAGGTAGTCTAAGTTATCACACATGTAACAATGTACTTTTAACGAATCATATGAGGCCTAGCTTGTTTGCTGCAAAGGAAACAATCAAGTGCTTAAATGTAAACAATTTTGAATATTTTGCAAAAAAAATTACCTGCGTTTACAAAAACATTTTTTCTTAAAAATCTGATACAAGCAACACTCTTTCATATATTTATACATATATATATATATTAGGATAACTATAATAACAATTCGTACATAAAGCGAAAAAAAAAAAGATAACATTTTCTTATAAATATTGATAACAATTATTAAAAACGTGTCAAAATTGTGAACACTTAAAATTCAATATTTTGCACATGCACTAAAACTGTGGCTTATTATACTATCTCATAGATTGCCACCGTGGCAATGCCACATCATACACAGCTAACAATGTTCACTAATTGCAATGGCTATCACAATTTAATATTTTGGCACTTATCCCCTTCCATACAGAAAAGCTAATTCAATTCTTAAAACCAAACACGCAAAATTGTCCTCCATCTCTATTTGTTTTTCATATATAAGAATGATATTTTGGCAATAATGGTTGGCAGTGCTGTTAACAAATTTAACCAAATGCCACTACATATTCATAATATCTCATTTGACAAGTTTGATTCAGAATGAAAGTTTTTGAACTATATGGAAGGGTATAAGTGCCAAATCATCTACATAAAATTCTGGAATATATTCAGTGAAAAAAAGCTACAAATACAACATATAAGTTCAAAATTTGTTTAAAATGTTTGCATAGAAATTGAACTTTATTGAATGAATTACATATACATGAATTAATAATAATAATAATAATAATATCTAACGCACTTCTACTGAAATAACATTATGTCCAATATCATCCAATCAACGACAAGAAACATTTCCATTTAGCCAATCAAATTTAAGGAAAATTCAAAATGAAGATTGACACAAATTAATATCTGTTTTGAATTGTTGTAAACATTTTAAACTTTGAGAGTAAAACCAAAATCCAAGAATTTTAATTTGTATGTTCTTTTTTTTCTGATAATTAGTCTGAAAATGTTATGAAAAAAATTTTAGAAACAAAATTCTGAAATACAAAAAGAAAGTAGGTAATGATTTAAAAAAAAAATGGCAAATTTGACTAATAAAGTTCTCTAAGATAACAAATAAGTTTTAAAATATTTGAAGATAAAATTTGAAAAGTTTTTAACAATGCTTTTAAATGTATTGCAATAATAATTATGACTTTACACTAGGGTGTTGTGAAATGCACTTACCACTTATCAGGTGCTTAGATATATTTGAATTCCTTCAGATACTGAATTTTAAGTATATTTCTGGATTTCTTAGCTGTTTTGGGCATGTGGAACCAAACTTGAAGTTCCAAATAAGAGTATGTATGATTCTCCCTTTAACAAGTTTGAAAGAGACCATAAATTTTGCAATATTCACTTAATTATGAAATATGGATAGGTTTGCATATGAGAAGTTTTCAGAAGTAAATTATCAAGGACGCAGTGCATTTCACATCAACCGTACCATGAGATAAACAACTTCAGTATTATGTAACATGAGAAGTAATACTAAAAACAATCCTCATGTAAATATCACTAAATCCATGCAAAAACTCTAGGTCTGATCATAATATACATATGTTAAATTCTACAGCTTGATTCTAGGTCATGATTTAAGCTTTATTGAAAGCTTGTTATTTAAATTTTTGCTTGATTTCGTGTCAGCATTTAAGCTTGTTATAAATTATTAAAACTTCACTGATAGCAGGTTCAATCTGAAGCCTGCTTTAAGTTCAAGATTTGAGCTTTATAATTTTTTTCTTGTGAGCTTAAGCTTTATGACTTTTCCATTAAAGTCAAAATTTAAGCTTTGGAAATTTTACTTTTCAGCCTTCCATAAAACTTGAATCTTGGACCAGAAATTCAACCTAATTGTCTAAAGCCATGTTTGATTGCTGCAAAATTTAATCAAGATCTTTGAAAAAGACTTATTTCAATGGATGTTTCAACCCTTGATTCAAAGCAATTAGCAATCAAACATTGCTTAATTAATAATATTTTTTTTCAAAATGATAAATTAACACACAGGATAATGTTTTGTCAAAACAACTGGATTCTGGCGCAATCACGGATGAGGTTGATCCTTTTCCAAATACCATGTATCCATGGCAACACAAAATATGACTTCATATATTCCATGGTAGAAAACCACACTAATATCCAATTAAAAAAAAATAAATCGAAAGTTGAAAAAAAAATCAACATTGTTTTTTTTTCTTTGTCTAAAACACACAGTTTCCATGGAAACAGGAAATAAATGTCACTCCAAAAGTTAGAAACTTAAGATCACATTAAGTAATGAAATAATTAGGCACGAGTATTAATCCCTGGTCAAAAAGATTAGTATAACATTCTAATTAAGTCCTAATAAATATTCATAAGGTCCTAATACATATTCATAAGTATTTAATTAACATTTATTTAATATATATGTGCCAGCCTACTTGATATTCAAAAGACTATGAAAATTTAATTTAAATGCAAGAAAAATACACCCATGATTTTTAATAGCTATGTTAAAAAGATGGCGTTATATTGAATATTCATTATGTCCTACTTAATATTCATGAGATGCAGATTAGAATTTTTTCGAAAGTTTAATGTTGGAAGCAATATGCATAATAGTCTTAAACTAATTGTAATCATGCACTGGGATTTTTAGCAATATTATAAACCTTCACAATCTCTAAATAATGAATATTCATACTTGAATATTCAAATCGTCTAATGAATAATCATGAGAATATATTTTATGTTCATCATTTCTGCAATATAAAATTCAAAATTGGATGTCCCACTCATGTCCTAAAACTTTACCACATGTTGTGCATTTAACATAATATGAAACGGCTAACTATTCTGTCAAGATTTTGTGAAATCTTCCCTACTAGTCAAAGGATTTACTTGTGAACTTGTGGAACACAGTAGAAAATGGAACTGAATTTACATGTAAATATAAATGCTTCAGCAGTTCTTGGAGAATTTGGTTTTAGGATTTGACAGTTCCATAGCATGAACACATAATAGTATTTTTTTTTGGTGACATATCTGGACATTTTCAATGCACTGATGTAGTATATTTAAGGAGGCCACATTGTTGCAAAAGATGGTAAAAAATGTATTACTTGATATAGATATCAATTGATGTATTGAGCACTATTTTAACTTTGTTAACTCTTTGTTATCATTTTTAATCTTAAGATATATTCAATGGCCATATTTGTTAAATGCCAATTTTTCTTTTTTTTTAAATTATCACTTAGCTTACTTGAACCAGGGAATTTTATAAAATTGAAAAAACAATATTACATTATTCATTCCTTTAAAAAAAGACAACAAGATTTTTTTAAAAGAAAGGCCTGAATGAATAGAGGTTAAATTTAGTTTGTTTTCTCTTTAAAAATCAGAATAGAAAAAAAAATGAAGAGATCTCAGCAAATTCTTTCGGCACTAGGAGCGACTGTATCGGTCCAAAGATGTCGAAGAACCACGTGCCGATTGAGCAAGTCCTGTGGTGGAAGAATGGTGACCAACCAATGAGGAGGTTGTGAAAAGTTTGTACCAGCCAATCACAATGTTGCTTAGATCTAAATCCTCCAATAGAATTTGAGCCACGCCCATGAACACTTTTTTATCCATTCTTCCATAGTCTCCCCAAACTGTCACCTGTAGAAGAGAAAAAAATTCAAATTTGAATAAGTTGATATGATATTACTGTAGTATCTACATGGCTCAGTTTGGACTACTACAAGTGGTTCCATCTCTTTATCAAAAAGAATATCTCTTCGAGTTCTTACCTGGAGTATTTTACCAACATAAGATTCATTAAAGACTAGCTGTTGTTGATACAAAGGATCTAATGTTCTTCTAGCTATTGTTGTCTTCTGCTTCTCGATACATGATTTACCTTCGATTAAATAGACCTTCACATATGGCGCTGAAAATAGGAAAGAAGTATTCTGTTAAGTTTTCACAGTTAGATTCTTTCAAAGTTTGAAGTCAGTAAAGAGAATGCTTCAATTTATTTGATTTATTTCTTCAAAAACTTTCATAGATTCTGTCTACATACCTGGTAACACTCTTGCACCTGCCTTAGATGACAATCCACGAGCTCGAATGACCTCAACCTCCAGATGACCTTTACGGTCATACAAACCAAGTTGTATTTCTCCCAGACAAGCTGCTCCAAGTACTTGTCTGCCTACTAATTGAGATGGACCTAATCCGTCAACAAAGTCACCAAATTGACCCTCAGAACCTAATCGCATACCAGTGGGCAACCAAAGCCTGCAAAAGATGATAAAATCATAAGCCATTATAATTGCTTTGGAACATCTTCAGTATCTGCATCACCAGTATGTCCAAGAATGCACAGAAACATCCTCAGTAAAAGCATCAGGATCATGTTTAAAATTTTCAAGAATTTTCACATGAATTCAGTGGCACATCTTCAGTATTAGCACCAGCATCAATATGTGGTCCAATTTATCAGCAACTAAATATAGAGATTCTGATACTTACACACTAGAGGAGTCACTACTGACACTACCCATGCTGCCGTCAGTAGAATCCTTACTAGCTTGCTTTGACATACCACCACGTAAATCAACTGGTCCCACTTCCTCGCTTCTCTGGAATGAACTCTTTTTCTTTCCTTTTTCTGAAACAATGCACATGTAATAGATAAAGAAAAATCCATATGATCTATGGTTATTACTTATACTTGAAAATGATTTCACATGCATAATAACAGGAACACTAACTTGCAGCCTATAGTTGTGTTAAGTTTTTGTGAAGTTGTTCCCTTTCCAAAAGACTTACCTGCAAGCTGGTTAGCACTACTGCTGCGGCGCTTTAATCCTACAAAATTAGCTACTTTGTTGGACAGACTAGGTCTTCGTTTACTGCGTCCATCTGTAATACTGGTGGATAACGCAGAGTCCGAAACACTTCCATCATTTTGATCTAAGCCTTGCTCGTTGCTGGTACTTTTTACGATGTTTCTTGACCTTGGAATCGTGGTACGACTCTCCATCTTTGAGGTAAATTCACTGCATGAAAGAAGACATACAAGATGAATATTGAGACTAGCATATTGCTCAATTCATTATGCCAGGGAGGCCAGGCTGATAGTTTTCCTTCATATTGTTTTAGATCTGTAAGAGAAAAGTGGACAACACAACACTCACCTTAATTTTCTGCGAGGTCGTTCTGACTGTGTTGAACGGACACTAATAGTGCTGACTTTTGAAACTTCCGACATATCACTAGTCTCAGATACATCACTTCCTACATCATCTGATACGTCAGGACTGAATTCTGCAAGAGAAAAAGGGTAAATAATTGGTATAGATCTGTTGATAGAAAGGAATCTGATTGTTTGAAGTTTGAAATCCCCTTCAAGACAAGAATTAATTATGGATTTTATAAGCTTTTTCTTTGTATGCACAATGAGTCTCCTGAAGGGCAGAAGTGGCATCAGGTCTTCCTTTACCTTTATTTCTTCTGCTTCTATGATGACTTCGCTCTATATCCCTCGATCTGTCGTAACTTCTTTCCCTCTCCCGCCTTTCCATAGCTTTCTCTAAACTCCTCTCTGATCTTTCCCGGCTATGACTCTTTCCTCGTCTATCAGAATAATCTGAATCATGTGACCTGTAGTATGATTCGCTGTCAGACTGGGCAATACCAACTGATGAACCGCCTTTTCCCATCTTCATTTTCATCTTCATGATCCGCGCCCTTTCTTCAAGATCTTGAGTCACTGAAAATGGAAGACAACTCAGAATTTCTATTGTCACAGAGAAATATGATCAAAAGCAATTGAAACCTTCAGAACATAGAAAAAGGTTCTTCATCCATAAATGATAGCTGGTGAAAAATGCTGCCCCTGCACTTACCTCTATCTCGACTAGCCATCTGAGCCTCCAATGGAATAGCTGGTAATTGACGTTTCTTGGGTGATGGTGTGCTTGTAGGAGTTCCGCCTGCAGAACGTGATGATAGTCCTCCTACTCTCCCACTTCCAGTCATACCAGATCTACAACAACACAGAACATTGGTATTAAACTAATTTGATGGAAAATTAACTAACCAGCCAAGATTGCAAAGGATTTGTGGATATTGGCCTATAAATGACACTTTTGGAGGCTTTTTATCAATAAGAATCAGTGTTAGTGCAGATAACACAACTAAAAGGACTTCACACAATGCCAGTTTGAAAATACAACTACAATTCATAGTTTTGGACAGTTTTTGAATGGCAGTATTGCTCGGTATTCGAAGGTTGAATTTTTTTTTTAAATCAATAAGAATCAGCGTTGACACAGATAATAGTAACAATAATTTTTTAAATCCCTCTGACCTTTACCTCTTATTTTTTATTTTGACAGCTTATGGACATTGTTTTTTAAATGGCAATATTTGCTCGGTATTCAAAGGTTTATTTTTTTTTTTAAATCAATAAGAATCAGCGTTGACACAGATAATAGTAACAATAATTTTTTAAATCCCTCTGACCTTTACCTCTTATTTTATATTTTTGACAGCCTACGGACCTCGTTTTTTGAATGGCAATATTGCATATCTTTTAAATCTTAGGAGATCAATAAGAATCAGTGTTAGTATAGATAATACCAACAATTTAATTTTTATAAATTTTTGAATTCATCATAATTTTTTATAATTTTAATGCCATTTTGTAGAAGACAAATTGTTGTGGAAGATTTTCAGGATTTCTGATCCTGCTGCTCATGCGTCAGAATCAGTGTTAGTGCAGATAACACACATAAATGGATTTCACACAATCATTTACATGCCAGTTTGAAAATACAACTACAATTCATAGTTTTTGGGCAGTTTTTGGATGGCAGTATTGCTTTGTATGCAAAAGTTTAATTTTTTTTAAATCAATAAGAATCAGCGTTGACACAGATAATAGTAACAATAATTTTTTAAATCCCTCTGACCTTTACCTCTTATTTTATATTTATGACAGCTTGTGGACCGTGTTTTTTGAATGGCAATATTGCATATCTTTTAAATCTTAAGAGATCAATAAGAATCAGTGTTGGTATAGATAATACCAACAATTTAATTTTTTGAAATTTTAGAATTCCTCTTAATTTTTCTTAATTTCAATGAAAGATTTGTAGAAGACAACTGTTGTGGAAGATTTTCAGGATTCCTGATCCTGCTGCTGATGCGTCGGATACACTTACCTCATTTCTGGAGGTGAGAGTGATCTAGAAGCCACTTCTGGCACTCGGTGGTGGTTTGGTGAACGAGATCGAAGTCGTGCTCCTTCACGAGGAGCTGGTCTAGGAGCAACTCTGCTTGGTGGTTTGTCTTGACTGTCCAAATTCTCACTTTGATGGCGTCTACGAGATGGCAGGTCATCCCTTCCTACAACTTAACAAAACAGAAAAATTGAGTTGTTGGAACAAGAATGTTGAGGTATAGAGCAACAGATTTCACTATTGAGTTGAGCTCAAAAGCATGGAGTTTGTTTAAGAGTGAACCTTGTCATGTTGATTGTTTTCATGTTATTTCATTTTTTCATTAGAAAGGTTTTTAGCTTTAGTAGTTGATGTGTTGGTATTGTACTCATTTCGGTACTGTTATTCGGGTTCCTATGAAACAACACGGTGGATCAGGAATTTAGGGGTAACCACTTTAAGTGCAGAATACTCAACATCAATAGGTATTGGTCAGGGTAGGAGGTGATGATGCCAAGACTGAAAATAATACAACAGTCAACACAGATCACCCTGCTTTTAGAAATGAACTGTCCTGGACATACTGAATGTGATGCCATCCTTAATTGCAAAACTGCATGAGTAGAAGAATTCATTAAAAGGTTGAGGGGTATCAAGTGTATAACTGGTTTATTATTTACAGCTTTGGATAAGGGTTGAGGTGTCACAAAAAGCAACTTCACAAAACTTCAATACAAAATAAAGGGAATGCTTCACCAAATTTCACAAAACCATTACAAGGGAAAAGGGTCCTCTTTGTCCATATCAAATTCAGTTCATGCACAACTATCTGACGATTAACCCTAGCCTAGCCTAGCCTAGCCTAGCCTATTTTTAAGCTACGCTGGAATAATTCAAACTGAAAATTAACTAATGTGTCCTTCATTGGTGTAGACTACGTCTATAAGCAAAGGTGAACTAATGTGTCCCTAAAAGTGTAGACCTGCATCTAATTCTTTACTTAACTATAAGAAAGTGACCTAATATGGTTTAGGATGATATGTGTACTCAAGCAATAACTAATGTTTTTCATTAATTAGTGAAAAAAATCATACAAAATTTTAACTAATATGACCTAACTAAGTGTATACTCGAGCATGAACTAATGGGTCACTTATTAGTGCAAAACTATGCTCATACTCAACTAAAAAGTGATTTCTTAATTAAAATTTTTCCAGTCTACCTCAGACTTTAAATTTATCTATAAGTGCATTGAATCCCTTGAGCAATATTTCTCAAAAAAATACCAATTCATGAATTTTAATTTTCTAATAGTAAGCAAGTTATCCAGCTTCTAAATGTTGACATTTTTATTTCATACTTTGCATCTGCAGTTACAGCTGACAAAATTCTCATAAGGTTATATTTAAAGTTTGTTACAGAATATCTTTAAAGGTTGAGAAATATTTGGAAGGAATTAGGGTAGCAGATGCATACATCTAAGACATTAAATCATTGGACAACAGTGAGCCAATCAGATACCTGTGCCACTGCGTCGTCGTGGTGATTCATCCCGATCATTGCGTGAGCGATGACGATCGTCTAGGTAATCCTCGTTGCCCTGCGTTGGACTGCAGGAGGAGGGAATAGAACTAATACTATTTTCATCTCTTAGAAGATGTCCAGTACCTTATAAAATATTTGAATTCATGAGACTTGATGATCAGAGCAATTCAAATTACCTTTTAAATAATAATGGAATTTATGAGACTTGTTGATGGGGACAATGATGAAGACAAAGCCAAAGCCAAAGCAATAGTTAGTGAGAATTGTTGGTGTTGCTTGAAGCAAATATCATTAATGAATTCAAGGGGGCAATATCAAGGATGTAAAATATGATGACATTGAGAAGGATGCAACCTTGACCCCATAGAGTCAGAATAACCTTGACCTCTAAAGAGTATACTGTGACCTTCACCCAAACGACACTACCATGACCTTGGCCTTACCTGATATAACTCCGATACTGTCATCGTAATCTAACTCTGATATATCACTATCACTTAAGCCTCTAATACTTATAGGTGGTGAGAGATGGTCTTTACGAGGATCATAAGGATCCTTACTAGTTTTCTGCAAAAGAGAGGAACATCTTCAATTTTACATTTTGAATAAAAATCCAATTTTTTTTAAATCAATAAGAATCAGCATTGATACAGATAATACTAACAATAATTTTTTAAATCCCTCTGACCTTTACCTCTTATTTTATATTTTTGACATCTTATGGACCTCGTTTTTTGAATGGCAATATTGCATATCTTTTAAATCTTAAGAGATCAATAAGAATCAGTACTGTTATAGATAATACCAACAATTTAATTTTTTAGAAATTTTGGAATTCCTCATAATTTTTCATAACTTTAATGCCGTTTTGTAGAAGACAAATTGTTGTGGAAGATTTTCAGGATTCCTGATCCTGCTGCTGATGCGTCAGAATCAGTGTTAGTGCAGATAACACACATAAATGGATTTCACACAATAATTTACATGCCAGTTTGAAAATACACCTACAATTCATAGTTTTTGAACAGTTTTTGAATTTTCGACAAAGTCATGAGCAATAAAATAATTGTTACCTTACAATTATAAATTAATTTAATTTGAAAAGGAAACTTACAGATCTAGGTGAATTAGCAGGTAATGGAATGCTAGCATCGTCATGGTGACTAAGTTGGTACCAGTAAGGTTCATCATTTAAATTAGCTGATGTCAAGTCTATCAGAACCTGAAAATACAGAGGGCATATTAGAACTAGCTATGATTCTAAGGGCATGAGCTACTTTTGGTTGAAAAGCAAGCATATCTCGGCAGGTGCTTGGAAGTTTTGGTATCTCTTGGGCTCTTGGACAGTAATTGTCCTGCTTTGTTTAATGAGTGCATATATATGGCATTTGTCTTCAATTCTTGGGTTATGATACCTAAAAAACATTAGCACTTATTGGGCTATGCTCACCTCGCCTAAAAACTCGCTAGCACCTATTCTATCGTAGTCCCAAACAGTTATTTCCAATAACCGGTCTCTCAGATCTATATCTTTAACTGCACAATAGATGAAGGTTTGATTCCAGCTTGGTTCAATCGTATTGGCTATGGTCTTAGTTCTTCTCTTACTCTTCTCACTGAAACAGATTCAAAACACCTTGTAGCACTCTACAACTGAGACTTTGAAACTCCTTGGGTTGCCATTCATCAAAAAAATAGTTTGTTTTGATCCTTTTCTGAGGGGATTCAAGCAAGAAATGACACTCCATTTCAGTTCTGTTTTCAGCTAAGCAATCTTTCTTTGTACCATTTGGAAATGTAGCTTCTAGTAGATGAGAGAAAGGGAACACAAGCTTGTTGCAATTGTCACTTACCTTCTGTCTGGTAATAGATATAGTTTACAGTAGGGATTACGGAACTTGCCATGGTCTGTGAGAGTAAGTTCTAGAGCAGATATCACAGATACTATAAGTTGAAAACTTCGACTATCATACCATAGCTTGACCTGAAATTTTTAGACATATGAGTTATAAAAAAAAAGATCTAAAAATTTTGTTTATGCTTGCTCACAAATGAAATGGTAACATTGTTTTTATTATTTCAAAGATTAAAGCTATCATGAAGCTACAAGAAATTTACTTTAACTTCAGCAATAGACAATCCACTTGTAAAAATAAATAAATGTTGAAGCACACACAAACTTCCTAACAAAATTTTATTAACATTTTGTCCATACCTGTAACCTTCCTGTTATCAAAGGTGAGTGAGGTCGTGACCTTGTTCTTGACCTTGAACCAGTAGTGGTCACTGTAAGGCTGTGACGATTTCTGTGCTGATGTTGGGCTGGAAGCGCATCTCTTAAAGCATAATCTGAAAAAAAAAACTTACTGAATGAATGGCATAGCTGTGGGAATAGAAATAGTAAAATGCCACACAAGTATCTCATTTAAAGTTACTGTTAGATGATAAATTCTAGTGAAAATCAGATAATTTATAACATGATTCACTTGATTGAAAAGCACAGTGTTTTGGTATAGCCAGCATTGTTTTAGTTAGTAATAATTCTATTCTAAATTGGTTGCAAATTTGTTATGACTGGGTCTAGCACATCCCTGCAAATTTTTCATGCTTTTTTAATAAAAAAAGTATCAGTTATATTTCGTTAATCATATAGATATAGAGTATTTGAAGGCTCTGAAGAAGCACAAGATTTATGGGTAAATGTAAAATTACATCTTGCTTCTGAGTAGATTATTAATGACTAGGGAAGGCAGCATAAGGCAATTGTGAGTTAGCATAGCATAGTTGAGTATATTATAAGAATATCTTTTATTGACATTTCATATCTGACTGTTAAAATATGTTGTCACTGTCTACAATGTTTGACTAGCCCTTTGTAGAATAATTTACTGGATTATATTCACACAAATATCCAGGATTTTCTTTATTTAAGTAGCTAAATATTAGTCTAAGATATAATAAGATAAGTTTGTTAGTGGGAAGCCAAAAAAAAAAATCAATCTGGCACTCTGATAAACTTCTTACCCTTTCAGCCAAAAACTCTAAAAACTGAACATAATAATATACATAAATGATAAGAAACATAAGATTTAGAACATAATCTTGTTAAAAAAAAACATAAAATTACAACAAGAAAGAAAATATATTTTATATGAAAAATATTTTTGATACATAAAAAATAAAGGAACAACAGATTTGAAAAATATAACATCAATGTGTCTGTTATAAAATTGTAGACATACCTCGAGCATGATCTGTGAAGGTTGACTGTATGCCAGGTGGTACTTCACCAGTTCTGTAAAAAAGATATTTTTAATTAAGATGCATTTTGGGGAATACTGAAAATGTTGTTCCGAGTCGTTTCATTTACCAATAGCTTCAAAGAACCAAGTAAGAACTTACTTGGTGCTCCTATGAACAATAAGCTCAACTTGTGGTTCCTGTTTAGATTCCAAGATGATATCATAGACTTCTTCGAATGTAGCACCTTGCAGTGACCGACCATTCCATTCCACAACTTCATCACCTACAACAGGTACAAAAATATTTGAATGTCATTAATATTTACAATTTACAATGCCAATTTAAAATGTTAAATAATATTTACAATGTCAGTTTAATGTCAAATAATATTTACAATGTCAGTTTAAAATATCAATTTATATTTACAATGCCAGTTTAAAATGTCAAATAATATTTGCAATGCCAGTTTAAGATGTCAAATAATATTTACAATGTCAGTTTAAAATGTCAATTATATTTACAATGTCAATTTATATTTACAATGTCAGTTTATATTTACAATGTCAGTTTATATTTACAATGTCAGTTTAAAATTTCAATTTATATTTACAATGTCAGTTTAAAATGCCAAATAATATTCACAGTGCTTACCTTGTCTGAGATGACCGACTGTGTCAGCAATACTGCCTTTCTTCACCTTGGTTATAAAGGCTCCCAGTTTCCCACTGTCAGACATTTTTCCTCCTATCACCTTTAGACCTTTATAAAAATTTCAAATTCTTTTAAAACTCCATAACTATGCGTAAAAAATTCTCATGACATGCTTGAATTTATTGTAGTGCTCAAACATGTACCGTTTGTTGCTATTAATTCTGCTTAGCTTTTGTAAGTGACTAAATATATTATTAATGCACTAGACTGATTGGCAGTTTATTTACCAGCCCTCAATTTTCTATTGAACTCTTCCACACATGCATACATGCATCAATATGAAATTATGTTTATTTAATTGGAATAGCTCATTAGTAAAATTCAGGGGGGATGATTGTTGTTTAACAATTAAATTCAATTAATTATTAGTATATCTATTAAAGATGGGATAGAAACCAAATCAAAGATGCACTTCATTGTTATAAAGTTCTTTTTCTCGCTACTGTTTTATAGGATCACTTCTTTTACTCAAAAGATTGTAAGCCAAAATTCTGTAAATTGTCCCACATTTCCATTATAAATGTCCTGATGAAGGACTGATAAGCTAAACACAAGATACCAGAATCAGAGATGGACAAGTTCTTAGATGCTGCAGTCAGTGCAAATCTGTCCATATTCAATTTTGTGGACAAAAGAACACCACCTTTTTTTTTGGAAGTGCACCTTAGTTTGGCTATAAAAACTGCCTATGATAAGACCTGATATCTTTTTAAAATGCGGTTAGGGTTTGGATATACTTTATTTAAACTTGCCAAATGAGCTTCACCAAGAATTTGCTTATCATAGGCAAGTATTACTAATTGCAGATGCAAGAGAGTGATTTTTCCATTGGCATTTTCATGCAAATTGACTTCTCTATCCAGTTCTTGGATGACCAATACATGCTTTAACCAGAATCACTTAGATTGCTCATGGGTTAGACACTGAAAAGGACTCTTGAGCAGCCCTTGAGTGCTTAAGATAAGCAGTTTCATGCAGCTGTTAAATGCCAATGGAAAACAGAGAAAAACAAGTTGCCAAATTATTTCTCTATGGATCAGTCCAAACATTCTATTTTATTTTCAAATTATTTTTTTTGGCTGAGTTTTTTAAAATTGAATTGAAGCCTGGTCTTCCCAATGAAATCCAAAGGTTTTATTTGGCAAATTATGAATTCATTATGCACATTCAATCTAGGGAAATTAGAATTCAAATTAGACAAAATATAAGATCTGATACCTCCGCCCTTAATATCGCAAACACTGGTCATTAACTCATGTCTTCTAGATTTCAGATGCTTTTATCTTTTAGAAACAGTATGCCTCCATGAATATATTTCATTTATATATTTTCCATTGCCAGTATATATATTATGCCTACATATTTGTGCCTCTATGAATATATTTCAGGACATATAATTACTTATTTAATGCCTTATTAGACAGCCTCTATAAATAGGAATTGTGCCTTTATGAATATATATTATCCATTACCAGTATATATATATATTGTGCTCTGTGAATATATATATCAATATTATGCCTCTAAAGAATAGCTTTATGAATATATAATGTGCCTCTATGAATATAAATAGTTCCATAACATATTTAACTTTATTGTATCCCTCAACCAAGTTATATATCTCTTTGAATATATAGTGTGACTCTTCAAATACATTTACTGCCATATAATATTTAGTAAGAAAACATATTATGCCTCTACTAAGTGCCTCTTTGAATATACACAATGCCATATAATACTTAGTTAGGAAAGATAAAATGCCTCTGCCAAGCCTATATAAAGTGCCTCTTTGTATATACAATGTGCCTCTTGGAATATATTGACTGCCATATAATATATAAGTTAGGAAAGCTATTCTACAAGGAGTGGAATGGTTATAGAAGGTTCTAGTTCACTTCAGGCACATGCAGAGTAATAGTAATTGTTCCTGTGATTATAATGCCATGTCAGTAATAAGTTAGGTACATTACCCTTTGTGACCATTACCCTTTGTGACCATTACCCTTTGTGGCAATAACCCTCTTTCCTAACCTTGGGATGCTCCAGAAAGCAATGTCAGCTTTAGGTGGTTTAAAATGCCTGAAGGTTCAATGTCCAATTTTCGCTATTCATAGTCAATGTCTTATTTCGTGTAAAAAAGTTTTGTAGATTTTTGCAAAGAAATTTAATGGTTTTTATCATTTTCTAAAAGTTCTTTTGAGGTATTCAATCATTTAGGTTTATCTAGAATAACTTTAGGCGTTGTATTTTTTCCCAAAAATTCAAAAAAAATTTAAAATTTGCCGCATGGTTGAATGTGCATAAAGAATTTGCTCAACACATAAAAAGCAACGATAATAAAAAAGGGGGGATAATTGTGGGGAACTATACCTAACGCAGTACCTAATATGGCACTAGAATCACTGCGTTGACGACCACCTTCCAATACTGTTTTCTTCAAGATCATGTGACCAATCCATTTCTGCCCGTCTGCTGATGGTTGCCAGGTAACAGGATGCTACAAAAATAAACAATCATCATTCTGCCTGTTTCCTTCTTTGTAGTCTTGGATGTCAAGTTGCATTAACTTTTAAGGAAATGTCCATTAAAAAACTTTTTGCAGAAAATGCAGGTCTATTTGAAGCATTTCCTTAAAGCAAGAAACTTGACGTCCATTAGACAGAAACTGGCAGAATTAAAAAGTAAAAGATGGTTGTAAAAGCATTTTGAAATTCACAATCACCACAATTTTTAAAAAGCAAAAAGCCTTAAGGGGGTTCTGAGTCTAATTTAACTTCAAATTAGGGTTGTGTGCGGCGGAGGACTTGCATCGTGTTCATTTATAAATATTTGGCTACACATTGCTCTCAGAACTCAAATTAGATGTATGGGCAGATATTTTGCGAAAAATTTCCATCGTGCATTTCAACTCCAATTTTTTTTTTTTCAAGAAGTGTACAATTTAAAATTATATCAAGTTTCAATAAACCACAGTCTGAAGAAGTGGGATTGAATTTGCTTAATTGCATCAAGAGGTATTCAAAATTTGCCAGTATGTTTTGAATAATTCAACATCTACAGGAAGCCACACTTTCAAACAATTCTTCAACCAATTGTACCTTCAAAATATTAAACTGTTTTATTTCCTAAATTTTGTACAAAAATTTCATGAGACATTGGGTATTACAATTGGACAAAATCATGAAACTTAATTGCAAATTTTGGCACAGGCATAATCGTCTTTTTATCACCAACTTGAGCTTGTGTCCTGCAAATTCCTTTTTTGTTTTCAGGATAAGGCATTCCAAGCTTTAATGACAGCCAAAAAAGTTTTTTTTTATCGTCAGTATAGCTATTAACAAGCCCAAGCATTGTGAAAAAAAACACACTCATAATATTGCCTTTAATATAACATTTAGTTAATTTGCCAAAATTTGCAATTTCATTTTCAAAACTTTGCCAGAGTAACAAAGACAAGAAAATACAAAGAAAAAAATCATTAGGAGAAGCATTTATCTACAAAATGAATAAATAAAATAAAAATGGATAAATAAGTTAATAATTTGCATATATTTGCATATATTTGCATAAAATATCAGAAGGCGTTTTCTTATCGGTTACGATACAAATAAGTCATAAATTAACAGTGCTGTTGTCATGACAACCATGCATTGTTGGTGATATTAGTAATGTAAATAAATAACATGCAAATGTGCAAATTAGTTCATAACTTTATTATATATATATTCATAAATATCATTTGGAGTTCAAGCTTGCAATATTAGTCTAATTAGGTGCAGAAAAGTATATCATTGCTTTGAAATTAAATGTTGTTTGTTAACTTTTGCTATGGTATTGTTGCTCTTTAAATATTTGTTTTAGAAGGTTATAAAAAGCCAAAAAATCCATATTCAGTTTCTCTTACTCATAAATTAAATTTTAAAATTTTGTATACCTAGTATTTTTTTTTTTGGATGCAATTTTCAGACTTAGTCTGTCTTCAGATACAATTTTGTGACTTCCAATTTCAATTTTTGTATCTTTTAGTTAGGAGGTTGAACTCAATAAATGGTGTCAAAAGTAAATAAAGTGTTGTTATATATACAAATCAATATCTCTTATTGTGTCATGTATCAATAGGAAATAATTGACTTTAAAACGCAGGCCACACAATCAACATCTGGCTTCTTTAGGTCAGCAGATATTCTAGTATCAAAGGTCAGATATCTCTTGTGTCAAAGGTCAGATCTCTCTAGTGTCAAAGGTCAGATATCACTAGTATCAAAAGTCAGATATCTTTGATGTCAAAGGTCCGATATCTCTAGTGTCAAAGGCCAGATATCTCTAGTGTCAAAGGTCAGATATTTCTAGTGTCAAAGGTCAGATATCTCTAGTATCAAAGGCCAGATATCTCTAGTGTCAAAGGTCAGATATTTCTAGTGTCAAAGGTCAGATATCTTTAATGTCAAATGTCAGATATCTCTAGTGTCAAAGGTCATCAAGTATATTATATTTATAGGCCTACTGTTAAAAAATGGTTTCAATTGAAAAATTGAAGAGATCAATTCAAATTTAGACATAAAAACCATTAAATATTTTGGGGCAAAATAAATAAGGACACAGACTTTTATGTGAAAAAAACGTGCAAGTGTTTGTGAGTCAAAATTCTGTCACAGCCAGTGTCTTTGTGCGGCTAAAATAAATATTTTGAAAATGTGCAACTAAAATCGAAGACTGAAATCAAAAAGCATCTGCAGATATATATACCATAATACCCAATATCCATCAGAGTCAATAGTCTGGTAGAAGTTCTCTCCCCTTTGTTTAAGCCTAGAGGATGAAAGCCTTGACATATTAAGAATTAGGGGTTCATAGTTTTATTTCAAAGAGCTATAAAACATACAAGGATGCTGTACATTTGAGGAAAAATTCCTCAAAACAAAGCAAACATTTATAGCATCATCAAGTTGATATTCAAGCAAAAGAAGAAAAAGTATCAGCAACATCACAAGAAAGGATTTGTAAGGCTCAGGAAAAGGCTAAACAAGGGCAGAGAACTTCTATTTTCTATTTGTACTTCAATTTGAATTAACCAAAACACAAACACATACCAAAAAACAAATGTATCTTGGCAGAGACCAATACAAGGCAGTCAGAGTTATCTACATTGTAGTAACTCTTGTGCATTGAAGGAAGAAAAGGTAAATCAGTTAGAAGATCGTTTAAAAAGCAAGTGTAGCTACCTTGTGAAGTTCATCTGTCAGCGAGTAGCAACTGCTGGAAAAACCAGTATCGATGCCGGAATCTTTGACGTGGGGTTCCGAAATGCAGGAGGAGGATTCTTCAAAACTTGTGCCTCGGCCTGTGTCGTATTGAAGTTTCGGACCAGGTCGAGAGTCTGGGTGAATGGGTGATTTTAAGCGCACTTTTTCTCGGGAATAATTGTCTCCTAGAAATATGGAAATGCAATGTTAAAATAAGAACTGAAAATTACTAAAGCGTTGCCATGGTATTGGATGAACTTGAAACGAAATTGATTAAATATCATGAGGGCATTCTAATTTGTGTTTTGCTTTGATTTGATCTTTTATTTCTCTGATTCTGATTGACCTTCTGTTTGCCGAAAATTTGAGTAAATTATATCCCTATTAATTAATCAAAAACCCTCATTAAGTCAACTGTTTTGACATTTCTTTACATGAAACTAATGCGATGTAGAATATAGTCCTTCCCCACGCACTTAGTTACTAACCACTTTACATAGCAACCATAGATGCATACTCAGAAAAAAAATAGTCCCTTCTGTCATGCTAGGTCACTAATCAATTTACATCCTACAGGGTTATCGTAACTGCATTACTCAAAAGCTACATATTCATAATTTAATTTTAACGACCTCAATGTAAATTTTATAAAAAATGTTGGAAACCTGCCCAAAATCATTAATCTCTCATTTCAAATTCCATCCAATACCATTATGTTTTCTATATGCCTATTGAAATTTTCAATACACATATAAAATTAGTTGCCAACCATCTAAATGTCAGAAATTCAAGGCTGCATGAGGTACCAAAATCAGCTTGAATTCTGACACAAGATGTTGCTAAGCAACGCTGCCATCAAGGCTACCACGGACTCACCGACAGAAATTTCTTAATTTTAGCAGCTAGAATTTCATCCCTTTTCCATTGATCATCATTACAAAGTTCATTAAATTCACCTAGATGGGAAGAATCATGGTTAACATACACAATGTCAAAATAATGTGAACTCTATAAATAGAATGCTTCATCAAAAATTGTAGAGTGGGATTAGCAAATCCTGGAGGTCTAACTTAAAGATAACCTCAAGAGGGCATCATTCAAAGGGACCTCAGACAATTCATTGGATGGCACAAACCAAGCATTTTCTCTTAAACAATTTGGCTAAAACATATTACATTTCAATAGGAAGAGTATTTTGGGGTTTTGATATAGAGCAAGGGGGTTTTGATATGGAGCAAGGGGGTTTTGATATGGAGCAAGGGGGTTTTGATATGGAGCAAGGGGGTTTTGATATAGAGCAAGGGGGTTTTGATATGGAGCAAGGGTTCCAAGACAAATGAAAGGTCTGTACATACCTTTTTCACTGACACTCTCCGACTCTAAATCCAACTCCTCACAACTTGAACACTCTGGTGTTGATCTGATCTCATCCTCGGAACTACTAAGGGATTGCTGACGCTGCTTTTTGCCGCGCCGATGCTTATGGGGCTTAGGGGGTGGGGGTCGAACACAATCTGATGGATCAGAACTCAGTGAATCATTTCGCAGCATGGATTCTAATTTCTTACGATTGTTCTTGGCTGAGCTCGGATCTAGATGTCTCTTGTCATAGAATTCTCTGGAATCCTCGGAAGCCGTTGGTGTATCACTAGCATGATCGATTAAAATGCGATGACGTGGGATCGGGGAATCCTTAAAATCTGACAAATCACTTTCCTTGTAGCGTCCACGTTCACGACTTGGAGATCTTCGCGGATCCTTTCCAGTACGATCTCGATGGTGTCTATTACTCCCTCGTCGGTCCATACGATTTTCCTCACCCTGCTGTTCAGCAGAATGTGGATCGAGGGGTTGATCACGATATTCTCCTGACCCTTCTCTCACTTCCCGAGTGTCCCTAGGTTCACGTAAATCACGATTGTGTGATGCATGTGCCACATCACGTGTATCACGAGCTTCCTGCATCTCAGCAGTGCGATCTCTCGAAGAACTATGTTCCCTTCGTCCGTTCACAGGGGATTGTCTGTACCGTTCTGGCAGTGGTTGATCCTTTTTACGTTCCTTTCCAGCTTCCCTCTCTGCTCGTCTCCTCTCGTGGTCTTCAGGTCTCTCTTCAGCTCGTCTTTCGTGCCCACTGTGTGATGTGTGTGCACTGCGTGTGGAATGGGATGAGTGTGACGAATGTGTGCTACCATGGTTGGAACGCTCTCGACCATCCCTGAAAATATAAAAGTCAAAGAAAATGTAAAGGTCATTCAGTCAATAAACAAGATCTGCATCATAGTTGCATGCACTTTCTGAAGAAATAGATTCAACTACCATTAGTAAAGATACTCTTTGGAAGGTTTACAGATTTTTTAAGAAATGCTTTTACCTGTGCCGGCCTTCCCTTGAAGGATCAGCTTTAGCATCTCTAGGTTCTTCTCTAGGATCCCTTAATGCCCTTGGATCTTGAGGGTCTCTTCCTTCTCTTGGTTCACGATTTTCTCTAGGCTCTCTTGGATCACGATTTTCCCTAGGTTTTTGAGGATCACGATTCTCTCTAGGTTCACGGCCTTCCCTTTGTTCCCGACCTTCGCGTGGTTCTCTAGCATCTCGAGGTTCTCTGGGATGATTTTCAGATTGATCATGCTTACTCCTATCACGTTCACGAGCATGTTTCCTATCTTCGGGATGTTTTGGTGGAATAACAGCCTGGGGATCAGCAGAAGGGTCACGCGATCTTGAAGTACCATGACGGCCCTCACGGCCTTCACGATTACCCTCCTGCTGTTGCCACTCCTGGGCATAGAATTTTTTATCAGTTTCTGAAAGCCTGCTTTCACTGTGGTGTCGTGCACGTGCAGGAGCCCGCTCCTTCCCACGACCACGTTGCTCGGGGATTTGTCCATGTTCCCTCAATTTCTCCTTTTCCATATTAGGGTCTTTATTGGGATCCGAGGCTTTTATTGTGTTGGGATCCGTCATTGAGAATTGACGTTTGAGTTCTTTCCCTTGTAGACTACCGGTTCGCACAAAACTAGTTTTATCGTGTTTTTCAATGTTTTCTTTTTCAGAGCCCTGACTACTGTCTTGTTGCTTTTCCAAAATTTTAGGCTTTTTCTCATTCGGTGGGCTCACATCAGTTTTCGTAGATGTGGTTTCGCTTCCAGTGCCTGATGCTCCATCACTGAGAATGTCTAGAGCGACAGGTTTGGCCATACCTCCATGATACCATGCTCCTGTTTTGGCCAGAATTTCCTGCTTTTTGCGGCATAAGTTACAAGACCAGACAACCTGAAAAAAAAAACAGAGCAGCTGTGTTGAAAAATATCAGATGTTACTATGCCTTATGTGTCTACATGACATTGCTATGCATTCTTATTCCACACTCTCAAAGCCTTGTCAAATTCCATTGCAGACACAATTGTACATTGCCATGTATATATTTTATCTTTACATGAAATTGAAAAGAAAAGTTTTCACACACTAACCTGGTCTTTATTTGTGGGTCCCTTGATAGTAATCCGACCTCCACAGCGAGCACATGACTTGGTATTACAGTAATGACAGCTATGACCCACACCGTCTGCGAACTTGGTCTTATGGCACACCTGACAGACAGCACCAATATCTTCTGGAAGGTTCTTCAGGGTCTCTTCATTAAGTTTTAAAACAGATTGCTGATAATTTTCAAATTCATCTTTCATTTGCCTGGAAAGAGAAATTTTTATTTGCTTTGAATATAATGTTTTGTGTGAATCATAAGTACATGATCTTGTCTACATATTCCCTCATTGCTCTAGTCCTGGTTATCTAGTCTCCAGAATTTTTCATTTAAACTACAGCATATTTGAAGAACATTTCGGGGATATGTTGAGTGCTTTTTTTTTCATTCTTGGAAATAAATTGGGAGATGTACTCTGAATTTTATTTCAAACTGCAGAACTATTAGCAATCGTGCTTGGTTTTTTTTATCACAGATGCCCAATTTAAACAGTTGAAAATTAGACGACAATACTTCTTTAAGAACACATGTTAAAGTATTGGAGAAGTGGTCTCATTAAACGTCCCCAAAGGCTCATTTATATAATGTTAAATAATCCTGAGTTAGGGTTCATAATTTCTACAGACATAACGAATTCAGCCCTCTGCATAATTCAATTAGAATTGTCTAGAGGTTTTCTGTAAATTTCTGAATTTGATTAGGCTATTTATTCAATCAATAAATGAATACATACTATAACTTATATCAAGTATTTAACAAAGTATATATTTAACACTATTCAACTCTATTATATTTACTACCATGTTTCACTGTGGCAGGTAAACCTCATATTAGGGATTGAGGTAATAATTCTTCAAGATTATGCATGATTATCAATCACATTACCTCAATATTTGGTTGTATTATGACATGTTTACCCTAAAATTTGAGATATTTTCCAAATATATAAATTGTTTACCAAATAATAGGCTGTTTTATGACATGTTTACTTTATAATTTGACATATTTTCTAAATATATAAATTGTTTACCAAATAATACGCTCTTTCTGACATGTTCACTGTAAAATTTGACATATTTACTAATCATATAAATTGTTTACAAAACAAAGGTCAAAAAGGCTTTTTAATAATATGTTTACATAGCAAAAATTGTTTGCTGAATATGTTAATTGTTTACTAAATATGTTAATTGTTTACTAAATATGTAAATTGTTTACTGTATAAATAAATAGTTTACTGTATAAATAAATATTTTACCAAATAATGAACTATTTTATAATATATTTTCTACTCATATAACAGTTTATGTGCTTTGTTAATAAAAAAGTGAGTTATACCATAATATACCCCTTGTGTTTTCTGTTATATAAGAGTTTATTCAATAGTATATTATATTTAACAATTCACCAGTTCGATATAATTAAATTATTCTTAAAAAATAAATAATCGCTTTGAGTTCTTAGATCCGATAATGACTCACTTTCAAATTGTTTATTATTAAATCGTGAATCCAATAAAATGTACAACTGTTTATATTATAATATGAAATAACCTTGCGAATGCCCCAAAATTCAGCACATGTTGATGTCTTGAACATATGGTTTCTCCAAATTTTTCAACATATTCAGACCAATTGAATATATTATTAAACGCTAAATATATTTAAATGTAGATCTGTTTACTGGTATATTTCAATATGAAATAACCTTGCGAATGCCCCAAAATTCACCGCATATTGAAGTCTTGATCTTGTGGTTTCTCCAAATTTTTCAACATATTCAGACCAATTGAATATATTATTCAAAGCTGAATATATTTAAATGTAGAACTGTTTTTATTATAATATTTAAATGTACCCTTTACTCCCACATATTAATTGTTCACTACTAGACTCAGGGTGGTCTAGGATACTTAATATTCTATACAAAATGATAAAACAAAATGTATTGTATTGAAATTGTTTTCAATGTGGTTTCGTTATTATGCTGCTAAAATTTTATCGACAATTTTATGGTGAGGGCTTTGTTGTTCAAAATTTATTATGTGCTTGGTAGTTATACTGACTCAGCTGTTGGGCTTCTGGTGGTAAGCAAACCTGAGGGACCGATTGGATACCTTCATGGGTCAAGATTTGAAGTGATGCAGAGTGGAAGGGCTGACATGGACAAACCTCTAGTCCTTTGAATTGGTGATCAATTGAGGTCCCATTACCTAAAGACCAATGACAGAAATTGAAAAAGAAATTTATATTGTCTTTCTCCATTAGCATAGTTAGAAGTAGAAAAGTAGGATTTTAAATATTAATTTTTGAATTCCTCTAATTCTTTTCCTTTTTTGAAATCTTTATAAATGGTTCTTGTCTCATAACATTTAGTTGTAAAAATTTTAAATGACCCTCAGAGCCTTGGATTTATTTCCTAAAGAACAATCATTCAACATGATTCATTGAATTAATGAAACAATCTGTAAATGACATCATAGCCTTCTATTGTATTTGTAAACAACTTTATCCAAATAATATGGTTGAAAATGACTTTAATATTATCAATATTGGATTTTTTATGTTTTATATTCAAACTGTATAATACAATATGAAGTTTCCTATCCTACACATTAGTCCAGGACAGAGGAAGGAGCCTATTCTTTTTCATTCTCAAATTGTCAAGAGATCTTTAAGCTTAAAGCCTAGGTTTAAAATCCAAAGGTTTGAGTATCATCCCAACCTATGCAAGAATCAAAGCCTAGATCACTTGGTTCAATTCAAACATAAGAGTCAACCTGGGAGACTCCATCACTCCATTATAGTACTTCATCAGAAACACAGAAATTATATCTCTTACCTACACTCATTGTTCCTAAGTTTTTAATCCTAACATAAGGTCATACTTCCAATGAGAGACTTTCTACAATGGCAACAGTATCACGAACCTCCATATTATGCATCTGATCAAAGTCATCAGAGACACTAAATCCATAATCAGCTGGAGATCTGAAGTAGGCCTGCCCTGGGTGTCCATGGTATTGATGCCCATATTGATCATTATTTAGCAATAACCTAATTAATACCTATACAGTACATTTATCCATTTTTAATGCGGTGTATATTTTTGCAGCCCTGTCCATCTGTTCATATTAAAAGATCATGGATGGGTTTGAATGTTAGAATTATTCTTCTCCTGATATTGCTGTGAAATTAAGTCATGGATGTTGTTTTATGTGGATGCTTTATCTCCAAACTTATCCATCAGCAGGACATGCCATACTTTACCAGTGTACATGGACAAAAGCTTCCAGTTGTTCACATAGGACAATAATGGGGCCTGGTCTGACACATTTAAGATCTTTGACAGTTTGCAAAGGACAAATTTCCTTAATTGCACGCAGCCTGGTTTTGCTTTTATTCATTTGCCTAATAAGGTCATTTCATAATGATTGTATAATGATATATATACCATTATTCAGTATTAGGGATGCCGAATTTCATATGTAGAATCAAATAATATATACCATTATTTATTATAAGGGATGCCAAATTTCATACATATAATGATATAATATACCCTATAAATACAGACTAATTATCTGGTATATAACACTAATTACTGGTAATTATAGACAATAAATGTTATTGGAACTGGAGCACATTAATAATGAATTGGTATATACTTTTAATATTTGAATAGTTTAGCCTTCAGAACAAAACCTTCAAGCTTTCAGATTCAGCATTAGTTTTGTCTGTGAGCTTTATTGCTTATATTCATACTTTATATCTGTCAAAATAAACCCCAAGAAATCAAACATTTTGCCATATTAGTCTAAACAAACCCCTGAATTCAAAACAAACTTTATATCTGTCAAAACAATCATACAAAGTCATAACATGTTCGCATATTAGTCTAAACAATTTTTTTAATTCAAAACAAACTTTATATCTGTCAAAACAATCACACAAAGTCATAACATTTTCCCATCCCATTTTCCCAAGTCAAAACAAACACCAAGAAATCAAACATTTTCCCATATTAGTCTACCTCTACCTTAACTTCAAAACAAACTCCCATGCAAGTCAAAATAAATACCCGTATTAGTCAAAACAAACCCATAAATTCAAAATAAACTGCAAGTTAGTCAAAATAATGATAAAAACCCTCGTATTCCCACTGACGACCCGTTGCATATATTAATAGGCAATAGTGATATTATTTACGGTTATCTTATATGCTTCACTGCTTATGAAAGACAATAAGTGGAAGGCAATAGAGTTTTGTATGGACTATGGGATACGTACAGTATAGCTACGAGATCGTGGTCAAACACGTAAAAGGGTAGACGGCTAAGTGGGTCAGTCTGAAAAAGGAAAGATAAAGCCAGATAAAGTGTTAAAATTTTAATCTTGTAGTCGCTCTCCATTTTCAATGTCAGTCTATACCGTTATTTCAGAATAGCCTCATTTCAGAAGCAAGATGGCGGCGACTGAGGAGACAGTTCTCAATCCAATGTACTCACCGTATCATGTCTTGCTCCTTTTCTTCTTCTTCTTTCTGCCGCTGCAAGACATTTTCGATGACCAGCCGTTCATCTTCCGTCAGATGATTCAGGTCCGGCATCGGAGGTAGCGATGGTCTCCGCGAACTAGTCGACATTTTGCCGTTTGAGGCGATGCAATTTTGAGGCCGATAGCCACTGAATTACTAATTCCACTGTATGGCTAAAATAGTCTGCGGCCCCTTAGATGAGTGACGCTTGCTTGCGAGTAATCACCATCCTTAGTCTTTACTCTTATCACATCCTGGTTATTCCATCTTCTTCACTAATCCTTTAAAAAAATAATCCAAATGGAATGTAAGGGCGACATTGAGACCGCTATTTCGTACTCTTCGGCACGCGCGAATTGCCAATTAGATATATGCGTCGTGCATAATTTTAGCCTCGACAAGCCAGTCGCGACGATTCCAATAATGGCCTAGTCTTCGATCAATGTAGAACCGGCGTGATAACCAAGACTAGCATAATTTAAACACACTTTTCCATCCAATGGAGGAATAAGGCGACGTGACGTCATCGTATTCCAAGACCTAGAGTCGGTGCTAACGGAACGTATAATAGACTAGATTTGATTGGGTTAAAAAGGTTTTTATCGGTTTCATATCCGAGGAACAAAAGGGCAATTGGCAAAGTAGTATAATTAGTCAATCAACGCCCTATTGAAATCGCTCAACATATGGTTTCATTATGGACTGATTATTTGTAATCGTTTGATTTGTCTATATATCGGCTCTCCCACCGCTAATCATGTGTTGTAAACTTTGCTTTCATGGAGCGTAATAGTATCGCTTTAAAAGGAGCATGCTTAAGCGTACAAGGCGAAGGAGTTCTAACCAATTTATTATTGTCGGGCTTCGGCTTAAAAAAAATAGCAGAAGTCTTATTAATATTGATGAATAATTGAAAAAAAAAGACAAATATCTCCTGTCTTTCCAACTAACTCCAAGCTTAAACCCTCCTTATGGTATTTTTCAAAGAATTGGAATTTAGCTGAAGTATTATTCATAAACATTTTTCTGTAGGCTCGACCTTCGTCGTAACATTAGTAGCCAGGTAGTCAAGGCGACACAAGGTACATCAACGGGACTCTAAAAATAAAGGGGATATATATACGCGCAATAACGCCCGGTAAAAGTGTGCGTTGTTGGCAATATTATCCGTAACATGATACGCAACGTTGGTAAAGGCTCCGTTGCCGAATATCATGTGTGTTGGTATATTTGCTAATTTAGTTCTCTAAGATCTCATTTGTGGAGCTGTGAACATCAAACCATGCGTTTACCCCTTTGGACCCCTAATGTAACAGCATGTAATGGATCAGCATATTAGGTACGGTATCAGCCGCTTTCCTTGAGGTCAGCGTAACCGGGGGAAAATTTTGGAAACCGTTAAAGGCGGTAAAGTATTTCAATTGCAGCATTTAGTGGGATCAATGGTATCGATTTGACCCTAATCTTATGGGTAAGTTATGCTCACACGTGGGTATTGTGGACTTAGCATGACTCACTAGTCTACATTGTGTACAGGGTGAACCCTTATCGCTTTGAGTCCATAGCCATAGAATTGAATCGACGTAATCGTTTAAAAGATATGATATGGGGATCCGTTGGACTAACAGGAGTCATCTTTAGGGAAAGATCTTTCAGAATTTGTGGTACTGTTTAAGAAGATTTTGACGCTACTGAGGGCTTCTACCAACAATTACCTAGTCTGCCATATGTGCATTATCTGCAAGTGGGTGTTATCTTGTCTTTTACCAAGCTACCAACCACAGTTGGCCGGATGTCCACCACGATTGTCTTTGGATGCATATCCCTTGTCCAATGTGACCTTCAGGATGAGCGCGCAAAAGAATAATTCGGCTTCTCTGTCCATTACATACGTATGTAAAAAATTGAATTCTTCGGATAGATTTCTTTTATTCACAAACGTCTCAAAGAAGGCGGACTAAATAATCTGAACTTCATTCAGTGATTGATCATCGTTCAAAAGAAAATCAACGCTTTGCCCACAATCATTTTAACTTGTAGAAGGGACGCAACTCTTATAAATAATTGATACTTTTCTGATGAGTCGTTCCAACCAAAAGCATTGTTGAGCTTCACTTAGTCTCTAACAGTCGGTTATACAATCTCCCCGGTTGGTCTGTCCATAACATTATTGATGTTTGCACAAGAGTCGGGTTACAATCCAATCGATATCAGAAGAAAAAATGGGGACTTCCAAGGGCTCAGTGGGCCAAAGCATTCTAGAGCGATTGACCGATCCTTTGACGTATCAAGACGAAAATTTTCCACGTTAACATGTTTACGACTCGAAGCTTTGTTTTTCTCTCGAAAATCGATGCCCAGTTATTAAAATTCCGTCAAACCCAAATTCTGACATTTGCATGAATGAAATGGTGAATATATTAACCGAGTTCTCTCAATGACATTCACAAACTTACACCCCTATAATCACTAGTGGACTAGTCTAATCGCGAGACTCAGGCGAATCTATTGGTGAAAATAGGGAGGGAAATCCGTCAACGTTAATGAGTATCGTTGTCCATCGTTGATTGGTGAATCGACCACTTCCTAGTCATTTCATTGGTCAGCTATTAAAAGAAGTTCTATTTTTAGAACATGACGACATTTTAATAGATATATCAAGGGATTGCACCATTTGATATCAGTTTTATCGTTAAATATCGAGATATGAATGAATTATAGTGGATCTTCGAACACAAACCCCGATAGAAGAAATTCCGATGCGCAAAACAGATTAAACGGCCTTAAAAAGTGTGAAATACAATCAAGGAAATCCAATATAACTTCTTTAAGGAACTTTTGAAAGAAATTGAAAGCTGAAAATGACACGGAGAATGCAGCATCCAACCCGGACTCGGAACCGGACAGGCACCACTACCACCGACTTAGACAGAAATCATCATCATCATCGTTTCTCTCGATCGACCACCCGCCAGTGTTTCTCTCGTTTCTCCCTTCCAAAACAGGAAGAAGGAGCTCGTGAAAAGCGCTTCTACTACTGGGACAGTCCGTGCGTCTTGGAAAGGTTATCTAAGTATAAACTTCAGCGTACAATTTCAGCCATGGTTTAAATTCATGAAATTGATCGAGGATACACACGAGAGCGGTCTGGTAGATTGTGACTTCACACCATGCCGAGATTTCCAGGACATGGAGTTTTTGATTGGTTCCAAGAGAATAAGATATGTGCCCAATGCTGGTGGCAATTCGGTCAATTCCGAAGTGCTGTCTTTCGAATTGTTGGGTCGATGTTTCGGAGCTAGATTGGTCAAGGTGAGTGTCTAAGCCGTTTTCATTCTATGTACTTTTTCTCTCTTCTGTTTACCACACAATATAGACAGAGGTCCTCAGTGAAAGCATCATCATCTTCCTCTGCCGTACCTTGCATTCTCTCTAATCATGTCCTTAGATCCCACAGACCGAAACGAACTTGACTGATTAAATTATCCTTTTCCATTACAGACTGAAATGGAGGTTTCTTATTTCCCCCAGGGTGGCTCCATAACAGATTACGTAACAGAGATTGGTGGCACAGTTCTTGGAGTGTCTGTGACCAGAGCTATGAAATATTTCGGAGACTATACAGAAGAGGATGCTCATCACTTATTGATGAAAAAATTGAGAGGTAGGTTGGACGCTTTGATGTAGATTTAAATGTCCTTTTGGCTTTAGATGCTTAATCCGTTGTACATTGCTACATGGAAGTATCGTGCCCAAGTAGCTAATCGAAGGAGCTGTGCATATTGCTAAATGACCGTTATCAGAAGGCTTCAATTATTTTGAAAATATGATTGTTAATTTTCAGGGGTGAACCAATCTTCACGTAATACCTGCGAATCGTGGACCAAACAGATTCTCCACGTCTGGACGACCTCGGCACACGTCACTGACGTCATCACCAGAGTCTACGACAGTGACATCCCAGAGGACCTCAAGAGTAACACATTAGTATTGGTGTCAACCGCTGCTGAATCCGACTTCATCTTCAGCAACAGCTGAGCACGGCGACCTGATCGATCTCTCCGTCATTTTGAAGATTTTTACGTAAGCTAACAGTACATTTGAAGCAGAGATCTTCAGTGAAAGCTTTGGCGTCTTGCTGGAGAGGTTCTTTCAAATCTCTTTTGCCATACAAGAGATCCAGCACAGCAACCATCAATAAACGTTGAACAGTGAAAAATGTTTGAGCTTGCAGTCGTTCAATGGTAATTGACATCTTCAGTAGAAGCTTTAGCATCTTCGTAAACTCCTTTGGGATCTCTCTGACCATGACAAAGTTGCCAATTTGGACCAGTTTCCAAATGTTACCCACATACAATTAATTACTTGATATTTTACTAGATCCGTCCAAAAGATGACCCAACAACATGTGTCAGATCAAATTTCTTTGAACTCTACCAGATCAAATCATTGCACATCGCCTCATCGCCTCATCGCACAATTAATTGTATAATATGTCCATGTTATTTATTATCATCACATTTTTGTATTATATACATTTGTATGTATTTTTATTACTTATGTATTATTTTGATGTATTTTTATAGTATTGTTGTATTTGTATTTTGTTGTATTGTTGTTATTTTGTATAGTCGTATTAAAAAATATACATAAAGCTATCGACTCCTTCTTCTTTGGCTCTATGGTACGTTGTTTCCCAAGCGAATACTGGTTTAGTATCTCCTGTTATTCCCCGGGTCAAGGGGTGTTTTCATGAAATCTTTAAGAACGTCTGAAAAGTCAACCGTTAAGATACTGTTAAGGGGAAGTAATTCATCGGAGAATAATAGGTTTTTTGATAAGATTTGCAGACCCCAACGTCAATGTGTCAAGGGTTATAGATCGTACTGTCCGCTGATCTACCCTCCTTTGCATATGGCTGCTTAATTGTAACCAACCTAGTGATCGAACGCTATATTTCCTCCCCGACAAAATAGTTGTTTAATTACAATCAACCAAGTGATCGAACGTAATATTTGACCCCCTCACGTGGTTATATGTAGTCGATCAATTTGTTATCAATACCGGATCAAATTACCAATTTATTTATTTATTACTTGCTGTATATTGTTGCCAATAAAACTACAGGACTGATGTTTAAAGGAGCTCTTCCGCACATTCTATACGTTACGCGTTGACGCAATAGTCATTAAAAGTCGTTGACGTCATAAATTGCGCCAAAATCGACCCCGCTCACCTAACCGTCCCGTGTAACGTCATGTTGTCTACCCAAAAGAGCATCCTGTTTTATGTACGAAAAGCTCATTCCTGTACCAGTTTAGTGCTGCATGCAGATCCAATTGCAACACGACAAACTGGCATTACATCCATATTTAAAGCGAAAATTTCCGTTGGAATTAAATCAGCGCTTCTGAAGCATCTCGCCGATTGTAATTCTTTGGAAGGCAACCGGTTAATATCGTGGAGAGGTAATACGATCTCTTTAATCTAATCTCGTCGTCTGCAATGGGACAATCAGATTTACATAATATGATTAGTGGATTAAGACAATCGAGGTGGCGTCATTGACAACGGCGCCTAGCAACTTGTATCGTGACAGTGGATATTTAATTCGGATTAGCACGCTTGTTAGTATGAGGGCACATCGCAGGGTTAATTTGCTCATTTATTTCATTTTATGACGGTCATATTTGGAGTAAATTTCATTCACAATGGCCACAGGTAAGCTGTATTTTCAATTACCATTTATATTTAGATGCTCCCCTTGAATTATGTTGATATACGCCTCGCATGTTCATATTTTACAATTGTTTAATCTAGATATAGATGTACGAAATGTACACTGTTCAGGGTTTTTTCGAGTGTCCAAAATGGCCAATGAAATTTAAGGTTGCCCGACCCATACTTTTGGGAGTAGAATGATTTTTGTACGAGGGGAAATTCTACCTTCTATGTCCGACCACATGAATCCCATCTTCGTGCGAGATCAACACAAACCCCTTGAGCTAGTCCATTTAAATTTATTATGGTTTTAATTTTGCAGCAACACGAAGAATCGATGTGCTTGCCAAACCCAAATCAGTTCATCCAGAGCATTCAGATGATAGGTAAGCTTACGACTTAGTTCAGTTAACAAACATCGTAGGCGAGTAACGACCTCATAGATGGCTCGACCGTTTCGTTAAATTGGGCTCTTTAAATGTTTCATTTGAAACAGATCTTCCTCATACCGTCATTATAAAAAACAATTTATGCTTTGATGTGAACCGTAAACATTACCTTGTTTATCAAAGATTATCTTTATATCTTTTACAGTAAAGTGATACATGGATTGACTTAAAAATTCAATAGATTATGATTAAAGGGATATGTCTATTGTAGTCGAGGGGATTTTTATATTTTTATAAATTTCTTTTAATATTTTATTATATTGTTTTTCTTGTTTACTCAATAGTATTTGTTGTTTTTATTTTAAGACGTTCTGTGTATTGGATTGATAGGAAACCCATCCAGCCAGGTCCAGGCGGTACTACAAAAATTGGTAAGTATCGGTCTATACTCGTCTTATTCATTAGTTTTTTCCAAGATGATTTATCATATTGCCAATATTTGTTATTAGTTTGCCAATATTTGTTATTAGTTTTCTCATATTTGTTATTAGTTTTCCAATATTTGTTATTAGTTTTCCACTATTTGTTATTAGTTCGTCAATATTTGTTATTAGTTTTCCCATATTTGTTATTAGTTTTCCAATATTTGTTATTTGTTTGTCAATATTTGTTATTAGTTTGCCAATATGTGATCCTTAGTTTGTCCTTTTTGGTCATTACTTTGACACTATTTTGATCATGACTTTATGACTATTAATTTGTTCGTTAGCTGGTCAGTATTTTTGCATTGGTTTGTTAATACGTTTAATTAATTTTTTTCTCATATTTCAGTGATAACTGGAAGGGTAGAGGAACTGTCAAAAAGTAAAGATGTTAACAAGGAATATGTTTATCATAGGTAAGAATATCATATAAGAGTTATTGCCCTTGATTTTCAAAATTCCAGTTATGGATACTATGGATCTTGAGAGTTTCTTGGAAAAGACATAGAAATATTTTATTTATTATTGTTCCTTCATATTTTTCAGACCCACGCCCATATGGGAAGTGAAGCCGGGTGCCCTCAAAGCTACAGCATCTGGGCGGGTGGAGCAGCTTAGTTTGCACAAAACATACAATAGACATCAAATGGAAAGACCACCCCATACTACAGTCACAGAGGCAGCAAAATCTGCAAATATCACAGATCGATTGGAAAATTTGGCCAAACCCAAAAACAGGATTGATAGATTTGAAGTTAATGTAAGTGTAAGGGCTCTGAGTTTTAGAGTCTTCAAAAATCATAGTTCATTGCTTAATTGCCCCATCTTGTTGACCTTATTATTTTTTTATGATTTGGTATATTATTACCCCGAGGAAGTATGACGAATGGGGTGTGGTTTGGACACGGTGGTCACTGCTTTACCTGTCCAATCAGGATCATTCATTTTTCTCTTTTTTTCCATATCCAGGAAAAAGAATGGGGAGAAACCCAGCCGGTCTCAGAAGCAGCCAAAAAGGCACGAATAACCGAAAGAGTCGAAAGTTTAGCAGAACCCAAACAGCCACATTCACAATTTCAACCGGCTAAACCTATAATGTGGGAGGTGTCCGATCTCGCTATCAAGGCATTAGCGTCCTTACGACTTCAACAGCTGTCACGACCAAGAAGTCGAACCATGATCAAAGACGATTATGATCCGTACGTAGTGTCCCGTGCGGCGCGGAAAGCCAAAGCAACTGGACGAGTTGAAGAACTCTCTGAGCCTATCGAGAGGAAAAAGCGGGACAAAAAAGTGTAGATGGTCGGGGTGAAAATATCTAAAATAGTTCCTGTTACTTTGGTGGTTTGTTTGCGTCTCTCGTAATTTAAGTCTTTCGTTTCCCGAACAGTATTTTGTAATTGGAAACTTTGGATGCCGAATCATGGCGGGTAAAAACATTTAAGTGTTTATCGGGTGTTGGTAGATACTCAGGGTGGTAATTTAGATCTTTTGTGTTGTAGATGTAATTGAGATCTTCTGGATGGGTGTTGGGATCTTATTGGCGAAAATTTTATCTTCTACTTAGAATTGAAACCTCCTGTTGGTAATTGAGTTTTAATTGTGGTGAATGAGGTCACTGGATGAGAATCGAGATTTCTAAGTTGGGACTGAGATCTTCCGTGAGGAAATTGAGATCCTCTGGGAAAATATTGTAGATGTAGTATAAAGTGTGTATATAGCAAATGTACATTATATAACTTTTAGGGATAACCATTGTTAAGTTATTTTACATTAAATTATTTTTTGTGCATGCTTTTTTTTTTTCGGAGAAGTCGAGTATCTTGGAAATTTCCTCCATTTTTTCTTGAATATTGTTTGTACGATTAGACACAGATTGACGACCGACCTAAATTTTTTTATTACCAATTATTAAAAGTTATTCATCTGTACCATTATATCATTTATTCAAGTGAAACTAAAAATAAACTTTTCATTCGTGAAGATGTCATGAAAAGGGCGGTAGTAGATATTACCTTCGAGATGTTATTCAGATTGTTTAAAATTATAAACACCCATTATTAACATACATCTCTGCTGGGCGGATATACATTTGATAAGCAATAATGTCAAAACTATTCAAGTTTTGGGTAATGGTTAACATGTAGAAGAACTGGAAGGTTTTTGAGGGGGTAAGATAGTAACCAGGAGATACCGAAATTTGCGAAGAAGGAAGGATAGAATTTACATGGGGGTTGGAAGAAGACAGAAAGGGGGGGGGGGGAGAATGGGGATACAGGTAGTTAAGAGGAAAGGAGAATAGGCAAGTAGAGAGAATGACGGGGCAAGAAGAGAAAAAACCAGGAGAAGAGGCAGTCAGGGGAAGTAGAGAGAAAGGCGGAGGATATTGATAGAAACAGGGGGTGGGGGTTGAGAGAGTAGGGCAGATATTAAAAATGGGTAGAGTGCAAGGAGATGAGGCAGAAGGGGGGAATTAGAGAGGAAGGAGAAAAATGTTGACATAGGAAGTAGTGAGAAATACGATAGATTTTGAGAGAAACAGGGGGTTTTAGAGAGAAAGGGGGAATTAGAGAGGAACGAGTAGATGTTGACATAGGAAGTAGAGAGAAAGACGATAGATTTTGTGAGAAACAGGGGATGAGGCAGACAGAAGGGACGATATTGGAAGGAATAGGGGGGGATTAATGGGGTACTCTCTTAAATTGAGAGGTACTCATTGTACCTCCGTGCAATGCTTCGAATTACAGTACTCCGAAGACTTATTATGGATCGCCGATTTACACCGACCTACCTTAACGACTAAAATAGGTTTTAAAAAATTTCCATAATTAGTCTCAGTGGTCAAATAAAATTTGAGAGAATTCCTTCCCTTGAAATAAAACGTATATAGAACGTTACTATTTAAACTTAAAAAAAATGATTCGCGCTTCATACAAATTCCGTTGCAATTCAAAATATTTCGGTTGTAGATTTAAGATCGAGATATCGCCTCTGATGTCTAAAATAATATTCCAGTTGACACAACTTTAATCGGGTTTGGATAGTCCTTTAAAGAATTGCACTTGCTCACCACATTATGCTGAATACCAGGTGCAAATACCAGGTGTAGGATATGCAATAAAAAAATTCAGGAATCTTATGAACTGAAAACAAATCTTAATATTCCAAAATGTTTTTTTAGAAAAGAAAAAATTATTGTAAAATGATCATCTTGTCCGATTTAGCTCGTAATTATTCCCCAATTGTATCTTTTCCGTTGAGCTCCGCCAGTTTTCAATATTTATCGCTCTGCTCATGCGCGCAGGTATATTGTCATTAAGTCGGAAGTAAAGACGACACTTACTAGTGCCAGTTTCCTATTACTGTATATTTTATTGTTAGTGGTCATTATAACAATTACTGAATTGATATACATTAATATACTCCTAAATTACTGTGTAATATACGGATTAATATACTACTGCACGAGAGACAAGTGGGCGTTTAAAAGTCTTTCGTTTGGTGTTTATATCGAGCAGTGATTTGTACGGAATTTTCACCTGTGAAGTAGCCCATATACTTAGGTAGTCAATCAGTACCAAATGGCCTTATGCATATTTTCTTTCGTTTAACGGTAAGTATTGATATATTGTGCATTTTAAATCGAATCTGGAGCAATGAATATCTCCAAACATGTCCTTATTGCGTATTTTATGTATAACACACCTGAACAGCGGGAGTCTTTGATGTTTACCTGTATCTATTTTTAGTAACAAATATTACTATTGTTAAATCTGGGCAACCTTGAGGTTTTACTCGACATTTTAATTTGGCTTTATGTCCATCATAATTGTCGTATATGTCAGGATAAATGATAGAGGGTGACTGGAGATATTTTTTGGGTCAAGGGTAATATGAACAAGGTGATAATAAGCACAGCATATGAAATTTACTGTGTCATTGATATGTGCATTTTCAATGGAGTAACCAAAAGGATTCTTGAAATTTTAAATTTTTGCCAGTCATGTCTGACCTGTCTGTTTCTTCAAAATAAATATAGCATTGGTTTTTCTCCAAGAAAGTATCAGTTTTTAAGAAAACTTGAATTTCCAAATGAAAAATGAAATGATACATGTGGTGAAATTAAAAACCTGCTAATTAGTAATAAATGAGGCAGATAGGGTTAATGAGATTACAGCAGGTAAGATGATTAGATGGGTTAATAAATGTTGGTGATTCATACCTGATTTATTATTGATTGATTAGTAGTCATTAACAATTAGTATTTTTCCTCGTTAGGATATGTCTACCAGTCATTCTGTCATAGTCATTGGTAGAGTAAAGTAATAGGTAATACTTTTTTATATATAAGTTCAATTGATATACAATGAATTTAGTACGAAGGTTTAGCATATGTTGAAGTTATATTGATTTAGTTTTGATGTTTAAGATGGGTTCCCTTATGAAAATGAAAATGCTAATACTTATATGAATAGAAAATAGAGATGCTCAAAAAATAACAGTTTGTTTCACATGTCCATGATTAATTTATAATTAGCTGAATTAGAAGAGAATTACTAGCAGACTGTACATACATGGATATTTATGTTTGGTTAAAATTAAAAATTATATGCAATAAGAACATAATGATATGATTAAGAACACATGATAATTAATTAAAAACACTAAATATTCAAATAGTTTGCTTAATTTGACATTAAAAAATAAGGAAACCCATCTTTAAGTATATGTAGAAGTGGAACATAGTATTTAATACTAAATGTAATGTTTTCCTGGTTAGTATATAACAGCAGTACTTTAAATATAGTCATTGTAATACCAAGACATGTTAGGTTATTCTGGAGGGTTTTAGATTTAAGTTTCAGTTTCATTGGTTTTAAATATACTGGATCTCCCTAAATAAGGCAAAGACTCACATAGGCTTAATTTCACTTCTAATTTGAGCAGAGTTTCAAATTATATTCAACTTTTCAGAAACTGTATGTGCACTTCTAAAATAAAATGGTAGAGTCAATACAATGAAAAAGTGGTAATAAATAGCCTCATTGTAGCTTTCTGTTGATTCAGAATTATATTTTTAAATAATATGATGTAAAATGTTTGCTTTTCCTGTTTGCTTTGAGGATGATAGTTTAGACATTTTAAAATAAAAAAACTTCTAGAAGTACACTTCATTTTGTCACAAATGCAATTACATTCATTCATTTCAAACATTCCTTCAATCATTAGTTTCAAACATTCATCGACCATTCATTCATTTCAACCATTCATTTCAAACTTTGTTTCATTCATTCCAACCATTCATTCCAACCATCCATTTCAACCATTCATTCATTCATTTCAACCATCCATTTCAACCATTCATTCCAACCATTCATTTCAACCATCCATTTCAACCATTCATTTCAACCATTCATTTCAACCATCCATTTCAACCATTCATTTCAACCATTCATTCCAACCATTCATTTCAAACATTCTTTCATTCATTTCAACCATTCATTACAACCATTCATTTCAAACATTCTTTCATTCATTCCAACCATTCATTTCAACCATTCATTACAACCATTCATTTCAACCATTCATTCCAACCAACCATTCATTCCATCCATTCATTCCAACCATTCATTCCAACCATTCATTTCAACCATTCATTTCATCCCATCCATTCATTCCATCCATTCATTTCAACCATTCATTTCAACCATTCATTCACACTTTTATTTCCATTGTAAAGTTTTGGAAATTCAGTTTTTATCCTTTGAATCCAGGAAGTGTGTGGAAGATGACTAAATATATAAAACCAAACCCATTTTTAATCTCATTGATAATCTGGTCATGTGTCCACTTGGCAATGTTGACCAGCTAGCTAGATTGATGTTGACTCTAGAATTAGCACATGGACGCCATTTAAAACATTTCCAAATTGAAAATAGTTTAACAGAGAGCAAAAACATTTGTAGATCATGGTAAGAGATAGTTTTGAAAGAGCTTGGATATATAAGAATAGGAGAAGAAGGACCTTGAGAGGTGGTAGCTTCTCTTAACTAATATTTTTTCTAGCAGTGCTCCAAATATTGAGCAGTGCTCCAAATTCTTCAGGTCCTTAACATAAAATGACAGGTTTCAAGGGTATATAAGCTCTGCTCCCCAAAAATAATTCTGGCTAATGCTCAGAATGATATATATTTCTTGGTATTAGGTATCCTTTTTTAGAAAAAGTGGTTTTTTGATTCCGTTTTCTGTTTTATTAATGATATCCCGAATGGTTTAAAAATGTTGATAAATTAAAGCTTGAATATTCTCACTCTTCGGGTCACAATAAAAAGGATATTTTGAAAGAATTCTTTATATTTAGAGGACAAGATGGTCTGGCGTTTAAAATGTAAACACTCAGTGTTTATTCTTTAAGTGTTTTGTCTTCTAGAGTACACATGGGCAGCCTGCCTAATTCACATTGTCATTCAAATATATGGGTACAGTCACTTTTCTATTTTGATAAAAATTGAACATATCAAAGACCAAAGATCTTGGCAATAATATGGCAATTTATACCTGCCATGATTGCCATATTACAGTTTGTATAGACTATTCATGTAGCCAAATGGCAGAATAAATTAGACTATGCAGACAGCTCAACTTGAGCTCTATCAGCTGGTAAAACAAATATTTAAATGACTGTAAAGATAGCAGAAATTGAGCTCTATCAGCTGGTAAAGTAAATATTTAGATGACTATACAGGTAGCTCTAATTGAGCTCTATTTAGATGACTATACAGATAGCTGAAAATAAGCTCTATCAGCTGGTAAAGTAAATAAATAGAGAACTATACACGAATATTAAATTGTGCTCTATCAGCTGGTAGGGCTAATTTTGAGACACGACATTGACAACTTCTCTCCTTGTAATTTTCTAATCTGACACTTTAAATTCATGTTTAAACAAATGTCATCATCTTAGATTATAGATGACTGGTATATATATATATAACTTCATACTTGTATAGTATATCAATTTGACCTCAATTTATAAACATTTCTGGATTGTTAGCTTTGTTAGACTTCACAAAGAAAGTGATTGAAATTTCAACTGAGATTATCCCAGCTCCTGTGCAACAAGTTTAGGACCAAGCTTATGTTTTTTGTAAAGGTATTTGGATTGTTACTGTTGTAAGATTTCTTAAGGAAAGTTGTTTAAAATTTAACTGAGCTAAATCCAGCTACTTTGTAACAAGTTTAGGAGATTTCAAAGGGAATATTCTTATATTCAATTCCTTGCTTCTGATCAGAAAGATTTTAGTCTCTGAAGCTCCTGTTTTGTAAGTTTTTTTTCTTCTTTTTTTTCCATTTCAGTTGATTGTTGTTTTAAATCATGTTAACTTTGTTGGCTCTAAAACAAATGTGTTCCTTACATAGAGAATTTTCTTTTCGTCAAATCCCAGCTCCTGTCTTATAAGTTTTTCTTTCATTTACTTGGGACCTTGTTTGATAAATCTATAAAAAGTTCAAATTTACTCCCCAAAATATCCCCAATAGTTCAAGTATCGCTCTAAACCAAACTGTCAGATTTTTTTTTAAAGAAACTTTTCCATTCAGGTTTTTTAATTGTTTTTCTTATACCTGACCTGAATAGTTCAATGTTTAGAGGTCGTTTTGGTCTGGTTGAGTTATTTTTGATGATTAGCAACTTGAACATCTTTTTAAAGTTCAATTTTCTTATCTTTAGTTGTTTTTCCTTGTTTTTTTGTGTATGTGTTTATCTTATTTGAAAATCTGACTTCATAAATATTTCAAGGTGAACTTCATCTTCACAATGTCAAGCTGTTACAAGCTTCATCTTATACCTTGATCTCAATAGCCACCTTTCTTGTATCAGTGATTTGATTGGATTGTATGCCAGTGAATACCGCCAATCAGAGCTCTCAGCAAAATACAATCCAGCCAAATAGCTATGTTTACAAAAAGCTGTGATACAAGAGAGGTGATTATTGATGTCAAGGTATAAAACAAAGTTCGTAATAGCTTGACATTGTGAAGATAGTAAAATGTTAATTGGAGATAAACAAATTTAGTTGGTTTGTACTTGCAAAGCTCTTTTGTTGTTCAGAGGCGGCTAGTGTAGCTCGATGAGTTTTTATTCACTTCATTTCACTTCATACACCTGCATTGATGAGGTAAACAGCAAATAGGTAATCTATCAAGCGTAAAATTAGCTTTACAAAATATCTTAAATGTGTAGGCGTTAATTTATAATAGATTGGTTTACTTATAACAAGTGTGTGATAGTGAAAGAGTATTTATTTATATTATGGAAGAATGAATAAATTCATAAAGTGGTGCACCTTTTCTTTATGTTGTCTATCGTGGTGCAGAAAAGTAGATGTAAAACTCCATTCATTTCATTTCATTTCATTTATTTTGTCTGTGTACTTATTACTTAATTTCAGCATGTATCTAATTTATTCTAATTTTTGTACAAAGGAAAAAAGAAAATAAGAAATATCACCACAAAATGAGGTCAGATTAAGAATTGAAGAACCAATCGCACCATGGCAGCTAAAGTAGCTGTTGCACCAGTTCTGTCTGAAGGATTTGAAGATTTTATCAAAGAGTTTCAGGAAATTGAAGATGAGAAAGATGGAGGAGATGAGGAAGAAGATTTACCCAAAACACCTGATGGTAGGTCTCTTATTTTGTTGGCATCTTCAGAAGCTTCTTTAGCTGCTCACAAAGGCGAGGTCTTTGCTCTGACCTTGGCTTAAGTTTGAGATACAGTTCAAAGAGTCCTATGTCCTATTTCAACACATCCTAGTAGTATATAACCACCAAAACTGGTATCGTTCCATTATTTTTTGTTTATGGTTTCTTTTACTAGAAGGAGAAGTGGAGGCAGAGTGGCTGAAGAATGCTGGATATGGGTTCATTGTCAGTAAATTTCAAGGTAATAATCACTTTGTTCAATCATAACTTATATAAACTTTGTGTATTGTGAAATAATTGGCACTAGCATACAGACAAGTTTTTCTAAAGAAGGTTATGTATGTGTATCAAGGTCACTTATAGCATCTATTTAGACCATTCTGATTTGCTACCAGACATCTGGCATTCTTGAAATTTCACAATTGTAAATAAAACCAAACATATTGATCTTCATTCTAGATGGGCGTGATCTCAGTGATGATGAATTGGAAGCTCTGACATCATCACTAACCAGAAAACAGGCAGAAGCTGTGAAGAAACGAGTGGATACCCTTAGTACCACCATGAGGAAGCACAAACACACTCAGAAAGTTCATGTTAAAGATATTTTTAACCCTCCTGATGATCCGGTACGGATGTTATTTTTAGTTCTTGTGAGAGCTTTGGGGTCAGTTTAACAATCCCAATTATACAGTTTTGCTGGATCCATGATAGTTCTTGCCTTTAGGGAATTTGTTCATCCTCAAATCTTTTTTCAGGGAACAACTTCAGCATCTTCGGATACATCAAGGGGAGATAAGCCTCCCTCGTCACCAGAATCTGGCCAAGGACCACAATTTGGTTATCACAAAAATCGTGATAGAACTGCATTTTTAAAGAAGAGAGAGTACTCTATGTCTGGATTACATACATTGGAGGTCTTAAAAAATGATGTTGAATCTGGTGAGATTTTCTTTTAATGACACTGATGATCTAGTCCAATCCTACGATTAATGACTCTTAACTCTGATAGAGTGTCAGCCAAATAAAAGGCATAAAAAACCTTGGAGATTTTATTTCACAAATGCCTTTGCAAGAAAATTCAAAATTGTCCATATACTTTGGATAAATATACTATGGTTTGTCCTCAACTTCGAGTTGGCTTACTGTGGAGGCTTACCCTTGTCCAACGAGCTGACTATAGCTAATGCTTTAAAGATATCTCACTAGCTAAAAACTGAACCAGAGTAGCCGATATGCAACTTCCTCATCTCTTTATCCCAAGATGCAGTATGGTGTAATCCACCTTTTTGTGCAAATTTCAGGTGTTCAGGGAATAAGCTTTAAAGCCAAGTTAACCCAAGGTAAAAAGAAGAGCTATAGAGATGGTTTTGGAGGTCCGGCATTACCAGCTATATCTGATAGTGATATTACTATAGATTTTCATATCCGAGAAGTACCAGTAAGTCTGTTTGTTTTCAATAGGAAACTTCTATATTTTATAAAGGATGACACTTAAGTATTCTTAACTCCTTTTCCTTGGTCGAACCTTTTGGCATTGATTTTCCTCCAAAGATCTGTACCCATTTATAGATTTGTTGAATTGATTTAATTATTTTTCAGACACAACAAAAAGTAGGCCACCATCTACCTGTAAGTATTTTAAAGAACTAAAATGATATTTAACAAGCCCATGGGTAAGGGTGAATCTGTAAAAAGAATTCAAAATATAAAGAATGATTTTGACAAATTAAAAAATGAAAAATCTTTGTGAAAGGATCTTCATTATTTATTTTTTTATTTTTTTTTAAGCTGGAGCATACTTCCTCTTTAAGAGAAAATATTCCTTTTAATAGTAATTAGTTGACTTCCAGGTATTTGAGACAAAGAATGATAAAGGAGGGGTAATAAAGATAGGTGATGTCAGCTCAGAGGACATGGTACGAATCAGATCTCTGGCGTTAATAGAACTTTCAGCGTTATTTGATTCCTGTAATATAGTCTATACTAAATCCAAACGAAAAATCAAGTCCAAAGGTAACAAAAATTAAGTTAGAAATCTCTTGGTCTACTATCATATTACATGCTTTTAAATTCTCTTAAGTTTTTTGACATTGTTTGGCATAAAATGACATTGTTTGACATATCTGAATAGTATTTGACATATTGTTGACATATTGTTGACATATTTGGCATATTATGACATTGTAAGGTTGTTTATGATATTTTGTGATTATTTGACATATTTTGAATTTGTTAGACATATTCTAATACTGTTTAAAGTCTTTGCAATATTCAACAGTTTTTTGGATATATTTTGATATTGTTGGACTTTTTTATGAGAACAATTTGTAGTGTTTAATATATAATTTGTGCTTTAGATCATGGTTTATTTGGAGTTCCCCTACACACTCTGGTAGAACAGGATCAGAAGAAAGGCTATCAGACTCAGGTTCCTCTTATATTTACTAAGGTCAGTTCCTATTCAATTATTCATTTATTCATTCATTCATTCATTCATTTATTCATTTATTCATTTATTCATTTATTCATTTATTCATTTATTTATTATTCATTTATTCATTTTCTATTTTATTTATTCCATAATTTTTATTTATTTTTACATTTGTTAATTCATTATTATATGTTCTTTGATTATTTTCAGTTGATAAGTCACCTGGAAAAAATAGGATTAACTACAGAAGGTATTTTACGAGTTCCAGGGGCTGTAAATAGAGTCAAGGTAATCTACATTAAAATACTGCAAACCAGGGTGCACATTATTCAAGGTGACACAGATTTTTACAGATTTACTGGAGGGTAAAAAAGTAGTGTGGATTGTACAATATATTCACTAGTATAGGGCCCTTGATTGAGAAGTAAAACCTTGGCTAAATTAGTGACCAGAATATTGCCCTGGTGAATCAAGGGTTAGTTGTTGTTTCAACTCGTACACCTTCAGCTTATCAAGATGAGGTTTGTCACATCTTTTTGTGAATCCCTTTCAGCAACTTCGTCAAGAATTGAACGAGAAGTTTTACTCTGGTCATTTTAACTGGGATGAGATGTTACCCAATGATGTTGCCGCCATCATGAAACAGTTCCTGCGAGAGTTACCAGTTCCATTGTTAACATATGATTATATTGACGCCTTTTCCTCAAGTATCCAGTAAGTAATTCTTATTGTACATCAGGGAAAGATCAATGCAGTTTGGCTTAGGAACAGCTGGTAGAAAGATCAATGCCAAGAGATTTGGCTTAGGACCAGCTGGTAGAAAGGATCCTTTATTGTGAACCCATGTTGTTATCCTTTTATTGCCGTTGGTTCTTTGGAGACTAAGGGATGAGACATACACTAGATCAACAATATCTATATTGCAATTTGTGCCATTTATTACTTTGTTTTGTAGATCTGAAATCCACATTAGAACAGTTATATGCCCTCAATTTATTGATATTGTTACTGCCAGATTGTCACAGAGACACATTAAAGGTATAGTTTTCTTTTGTTTGGACACATTTGATAGACATGTTTTGACTCATTTGATTGACATATTTTGACTTATTTAATTGACATGTTTTAACTTTTTTGATTGACATGTTTTGAGTTATTTGATTGACATATTTTGACTTATTTGATTGACATGTTTTGAGTTATTTGATGGACATGTTTTGAGTTATTTGATGGACATGTTTTGAGTTATTTGATTGACATGTTTTGAGTTATTTGATTGACATGTTTTGAGTTATTTGATTGACATGTTCTTGATTTTTTTGATGGATTTATTTTGACTAATTTTATTGACATGTTTTTGATTTACTTGATGAACATATTTTGACTTATTTGACTTTGACATGTTTTGACATATTTGATGGACATATTTATGCATATTTTATGGATAAGTAATGTCTTATTTCAGAGAATTTCAGTGCTGACCTATACTTTGATTAATTTCATTACAACTTTGAATTTTGCATTTCAGTTACTAATTATGTTCCTAAGAAATGTGGTTGCCCACAGTAACGAGAACAAAATGGGACTGACCAATGTTGCTATGATCATGGCTCCAAATCTGTTCCTGGTACCTTCCAGTCGTAAGATTAAAACGGTCCAAGAGGTTGAACTAAACAGAGCTGCAGGAACCTCCAAGATCATCACATTCTTGATAAACTATCAGGACCATTTATGGAATGTAAGTTTAATTTGGAATATGATGGGCTTCGTGATTCCACTTTTAGATCTCAAAGTAAAAACTGAGAACAGCTGTGGCTCTTGATTGCTATCCTAGGGGTCAGGGGTTCAATCCAAGCATAGGTCACAATGATATCTTTTGATTTTTCAACCTGGTTTCCCCTTGTCAATGATGCTTGTCAGAGAGAAAATGTGTCTAGTTGTTTGGATAGGACATCAAACCAAGGCCTTTGTGTACTACAGGCTGTGCATGATCCCTCAACAGTTGGTAAATGAAGCAGAGCATCCTTTTGTCATTAATCCTTAGAAAGAGTTGTGTATTAAACAACAGTGCATATTGTACTCAGGATTATAAGTTAACGATGCGCTTGTCTTCTCTTTCCACAGATTCCCTCTTCCTTCATCACCCAGATCAGACATCAGTATGAAGTTGATCAGAGACGGAAAACCAGAGATAAAAGGGTATGTTGAAGTCTTGTACCTTGTAATTAATAAGTCAAAACATGTCAATCAAATAACTCAAAACATGTCAGTCAAATAAGTCAAAACATGTCAATCAAATAACTCAAAACATGTCAGTCAAATAAGTCAAAACATGTCCATCAAATAACTCAAAACATGTCCATCAAATAACTCAAAACATGTCAGTCAAATAAGTCAAAACATGTCAGTCAAATAACTCAAAACATGTCAGTCAAATAACCCAAAACATGTCAATCAAATAACTCAAAACATGTCAGTCAAATAAGTCAAAACATGTCCATCAAATAAGTCAAAACATGTCTATCAAATAAGTCAAAACATGTCAATCAAATAACTCAAAACATGTCAGTCAAATAAGTCAAAACATGTCAATCAAATAACTCAAAACATGTCAATCAAATAACTCAAAACATTTCAATTTAATAAGTCAAAACATGTCAATCAAATAAGTCAAAACATGTCATCAAATAACTCAAAACATGTCCATCAAATAACTCAAAACATGTCAATCAAATAAGTCAAAACATGTCAATCAAATAACTCAAAACATGTCAGTCAAATAACTCAAAACATGTCAATCAAATAACTCAAAACATGTCAATCAAATAACTCAAAACATGTCCATCAAATAAGTCAATCAAATAACTCAAAACATGTCAGTCAAATAAGTCAAAACATGTCAATCAAATAACTCAAAACATGTCCATCAAATAACTCAAAACATGTCTATCAAATAAGTCAAAACATGTCCATCAAATAAGTCAAAACATGTCAATCAAATAACTCAACTGCACTAGTAAATGTGTGTAATGAGCGCCCTTACTTACACATAAGTAAATTTGGTAAAAATCTGGGAATAAAATGCACCTTTTCTGGATGAAAAAATCAACCCTCCCATGCCAAATGTTTGTGGTTTGTGGGGGCATGCTTAACTTTTTTCAAAAAAAAGCTTAGTCTTCACTTAAATGTCTTTCTTTTCAGATTTTATTTAGAAGAAAAGATAAGAGTGAAGTTTATAAAAAATCTCAGGAGGTAAGGTGCTTGTTCTTCATCTTCACTGACCTTAGCATCGTCAGAATCCTCAGGATCTTTAGCATCTTTGGAGTCTTCAGAATTTTCAGGAGCTTCAGAATCCTTAGCATCTTTGGAATTTTAAGAATCCTCAGCATCTATTGAATCTTTGAATCTTCAACAGCTTCAGGATCTCAATCTGTTGTTTGGATCTGGTACTTATCCCTTTAAGGATAGTTGATGAACTGGCATATGAAGATTGAAGATGCTGACACTTCATATGACTTGTTCAGCTGTTGGCATTCAAATGTGAGATAAAGACCTAATACTGGTGGTGTACTTACCAAAGGAAACCGTGAAGGTCTTCAGAAGAACACACATTATAACCATTTGTACCCTCTGTTTTCAGCCAGAACCCCAGGATGGCGTGATCAGGGTGCAGGCACCCCTTTTAACCAAGAGTTCAGCTTTGATCCAGCTAGATGACAAGATGTCTGCCTCAGACGTGGTGGCTAGGTTTAAAAGAGCTACTGGGTCACACAACGACTCAAATAGGTAAGTTTAATTCCAAAATCTTTGACCACATGGGAATTTTGGAAAGCCTGTTGGGCTTTACATGCCAGTAGGTGGTCTACTGTTTAGCTAATAGCTGACATGGACATTTTCAAGAAGATCTGATGCCACGTCTGCATCTCTTTTGGAGTGTCCCAATGACTCATTAAGCAATTCTTGATGCAATCTTATGGAAGTTGTCTACTGAAATAGGCTTTGTTGGATGTTGGTTTTTCTTCTTGTATTATTGTTCCTCTATATTTCAGTGATCATACAAACGGTCAGAGTCAACCTGGCTCAACTTTCCGTAACCCTGACAACGCTCAGTTTGCAGAAGACAATGCCTATCTGTATGAAGTGGGAGGAAATATAGGTAAGTGTCATGCTTTTTGTTTTATCCAGCTGACTGATGATGGATCTTATTTCTTGAACACATATTGACAGTGGAAGATGAGCTTTTGATTTCCTACCTCCATTTCGTGTCTGAAGAGTCTGTGGACAGTTAGCGTTTGTTTCATCCTTAAATTGCGTCTTACGAATCGAAGCAAAGTGAAAAGTTGAGTGTTTTTAGAGTGTCTTCACTGCACTTTCAAGATCCCTTAACAGTTGTAATGGGTGACTATTCAACAAAGTTCCCCTAATTAATCACTGCATTACTTGAAAGTTTTTAGAGACAATCTGTGTTAGTTTGGAAACTTTATATTTTCTTCTACTTTCTTTTCAGGGGAACGCTGTATAGAACCAAGAGCTCACATGTTATCTATTTATAGAACTAATCCACATGCACAATGGATTATAAAGGTTAAGACTGATAGGTAGCCATGGTAACTTGGTTAATTAGGTTTAATTGGTAGCCCTGGTTACTTTGTAAAGCTTAATGGATAGCTACAAGGTAGTCATGGTTACTTAGTTAATCAGGGTTACTTGGTAAATCTTGGTTACTTGGTAACCTTGTTACTTGGTTAATAGGAGTTACTTTGCAGCCATGGGTATCTTTGGTTACATAGTTGATTATGTGGATATTGTAGCCTTGGTTACTTTCAAGGTTACCTGGCATTCAATAAAGTAATGGACAGTTATGCAAGTATGATATTTGTCACTTCTTACAGATGTATGATTTCCTTATTATGTTAGTGCAATCTATGCCAAAATTTCTTCATCTTGTATTATAATTAGTATTGTGAATGATAAAATTTGGTGTGTATGGCAGAATTATCTAAATAGTATTTGATTAGAAAATACATTTGCATTTTGTTAGTAGGTCACAATATATCCAAATGAAAGGCCAGATCTGGGTCACAAATTCCATTTTAGATCATTACATATACGTATGTCAATTATATGGATAATATGCCAATTTTTATGTCAATTTATAGGTCACAAGTCAGTACATATGTCAATTTATAGATCACATGCCAATACATATGTCAATTTATAAGTCACATGTCATTACATGTATCAATTTATAGATCACTTGTCAGTACATGTGTCAATTTATAAGTAAACATGCCAGTACATATGTCAATTTATAAGTAAACATGCCAGTACATATGTCAATTTATAGGTCACATGTCAGTACATATGTCGATTTATAAGTAACATGCCAGTGTCAATTTATAGGTCACATGTCAGTACATATGTCGATTTATAAGTAACATGCCAGTGTCAATTTACAGGTCACATGTCAGTACATATGTCGATTTATAAGTAACATGCCAGTGTCAATTTATAGGTCACATGTCAGTACATATGTCGATTTATAAGTAACATGCCAGTGTCAATTTACAGGTCACATGTCAGTACATATGTCGATTTATAAGTAACATACCAGTTTCAATTTATAGGTCACATGTCAGTACATGTGTCAATTTACAGATCACATGCCAATACATATGTCAATTTATAGGTCAAATGTCAGTACATGTGTCAATTTATAGATCACATGCCAATACATATGTCAATATATTGGTAATTATATTGAAAACAAATTGTTTATACAATATAATTATTTTGTTTATTTTGTGAGAGATATATGTTTATTTGTTGTTATTGTTATTATTATTGTTTATGTACAAGGTAATTTGATATCCATTGTTCAGCATCACAATTCTGTGGATTTACATTCAAACTTTTCGTTATTTCAGATTTTTTTAATGTGGGCTACAGAATTTAGAATTTTCAAGTGTTTGGATGTTTATTTCAATAATTAAAGTATCGTTATATGAAATATTCTATTGTTAATTGGCAATTAATTGAAATATTCCTTGGTTATTAAGTGAAAAATATCTTTGGCAGATATATTATCAAGTGAAAAATGTCTTTGGCAGATATATTATCCAGTGAAAAATGTCTTTGGTAGATATATTATCAAGTGAAAAATATCTTTGGCAGATATATTATCCAGTGAAAAATGTCTTTGGCAGATATATTATCCAGTGAAAAATGTCTTTGGTAGATATATTATCAAGTGAAAAATATCTTTGGTAGATATATTATCCAGTGAAAAATGTCTTTGGTAGATATATTATCAAGTGAAAAATGTCTTTGGTAGATATATTATCAAGTGAAAAATATCTTTGGTAGATATATTATCCAGTGAAAAATGTCTTTGGTAGATATATTATCAAGTGAAAAATGTCTTTGGCAGATATATTATCCA
>NW_008707245.1:475868-478403 GCF_000327385.1 Lottia gigantea | reverse complement strand
ACTATAACTTGTAATACGTAGATTTCGACATTGTTTTAAGATGTGCCTTTGTTTACAAATGCATTCCAATAATTTAAGTGCTCATGTTAGATTATTGTCAATTTGTTCAGGTGCTAATATAGACATGTAATAAAAATATTTATGTTAAACTTTCTTCTTTTTTTCTTTTCCTTCTTAATGTGTGGCCATCTGAAGAGACGTTTGTTTGTCTTGGATTGGCTTCAGGGCCAAATAAAATTAATCATTCATAGGCCAATTATTTTGAAAAAACAATGTGGCAGGGGAGCCTCTGATTTATAATACTTTCAAAAACATTAGTACAACCATTTTGTTCACCGAAATGGCCCGGTCTTGTGGGGTAGAGTATCTCAAAATTGTAAAAATAAGTTTTTTTTATCTTTTATAGAAAGGCATTTGAACCGCTCTATGTGGGGTTCGAACCCGGGTCGTCATATCGTTGAATACATTTAGTCTGGTGGTGTGCACGTGCTTATACGAGGTCAAAGGTGAGAGGTCAAGAGTTCAAATCTCTTCAAGCAGACATTTTGCTATAAAACTGTTTTGATTTATTATACATTCAGAAACATTAGTACAGCCATTTTTTATTATCGAAATGGCTTAGTCTTGACGGGTAGAGTCTCTCCAAATTGTAAAAATAAGTTTTCTTTATCTTTTATAGAAAGGCATTTGACCCGCTCTACGTGGGGTTCGAACCCGGGTCGTCATATCATTGAATAGATATTGTCTGGTTGTTTGCACGTGCACATACGAGGTCAGAGGTGAGAGGTCGAGAGTTCAAATCTCTTCAAGCAGACATTTTGCTTCAAAACTATTTTGATTTATTATACATACAAAAACTTTAGTACAGCCATTTTTTATTATAGAAATGGCTTAGTCTCGTCGGTTAGAGTCTCTCAAAATTGTAAAAATAAGTTTTCTTTATCTTTTATAGAAAGGCATTTGACCCGCTCTACGTGGGGTTCGAACCCCGGTCGTCATATCGTTGAATAGATATTGTCTGGTTGTTTGCACGTGCACATACGAGGTCAAAGGTGAGAGGTCAAGAGTTCAAATCTCTTCAAGCCGACATTTTGCTACAAAACTGTTTTGATTTATTATACATTCAGAAACATTAGTACGGCCATTTTTATCACCGAAATGACTCGGTCTTGTCTGGTAGCATCTCCCAAATTAGTAAAAATAAGTTTTCTTTATCATATATGGCAATCCATTAACCAAAGAAAAGTAGAACGCACAGTGTCGGATTTGAACGCGGATCGCCATATTGTATTCTTCAGAAAGCTCACTACCAACTGAACTACCGCAATGATTTTACAATAGTTTAATTCCTAGTACAGACTTGGTAGAGTCTATTGGGAATGCTGCCAACGATGTTGTAGAGAATTTGCATCATGTGATATATATTCACAATGGCGCGCAATAACACGCACGTGCATTACGTGCAGTGTTACGATAAATACAGCGAGTTTAAGGAGAAATATCATTTAACTTGGAAATCATCGAAGATTCAACATTTGATAGGGGAAAAATGGCACTTTTGGCAAAAAATTTAAATTTAGAAAATTTACGGATGAAAAGTACAAAACCCGCTTATTTATTTTGAACTGGTTGTACGTAGATGGATTTGGGTTGTTGTATTTTTTTATATTTTGTTAGGTTATTTTTCTTCGTTTTGGTATGTATTTTTTTTTTAGGTGTTTGCTGTATTATTATTAGTGTGTGTGTGTGTGTGCGAATTGGTAATATTTTATAAGAATAAATTAAGTTTTACTTACCTTTGACTTCGTGTGGACTCGAACTCGCAGCGCAATAATCGGTCGTCGATGAAGAAACATTTTAACCGGCTGAGCCATCGCACTTGGCTGAATGATTGTTAAAATTAAAAGTCTATATCGAGACAGAAAGCGATATTGCATTGCTGATTACTAAGAACAAGATATTAGTTTACTCATCAAACCATGGAGCGTGTAAGTCACGGTGGCTCAGTAGGTTCGATAGGTATTCCCTACACTGCAATATGGTTCAAGGGTTCGATTCCCACTGTAAAAATGTTTTTATTAAATATTTAATAAAGACTGTCTTTATATAGACAAATTAACTTCCAATCTTGTCTGTCTCTGTGGCTCAGTGGTTAGAGCGCTACGGCTTGGAGTAATATCACCGCGGGTTTAAACGCCGTACAAGGTACCTTCATTCATTTTGACGTTGCATTTACTCTATTAGTTGTAGTGATGTATAGATAAATTAACCGAGAATTCTCATCGTCTCGATAGCACAGTGGATAAAGTGCTCGGTCGGCGAACAGGCAAGCGATAGTTCGGACCTCGGCCGGAGTAACAATCTAACAATTTTGACAAATTCGTGTAAAAAGTTCAGACATAAAATGGTTAATTTCGACCAAGTTTCTGTGTCCGCCGTAGCCCTGTGGTTAGAGCAGTTGCTTGAGATCACAAAGAGCGTGGATCGAATCTCATTGAGGCCGATGATACTAGATTCATTATTTGATCTAAAAAT
>NW_008707245.1:474977-475818 GCF_000327385.1 Lottia gigantea | reverse complement strand
CTATGCACACACCACTCTTCAACATATAATAAAACAATTGTACATGTCAATTCCTATATATATAAAATGATAAGGTATTAATTAATATATATATACTTCATACACGCCATTACCTTTAACTCAAAAATTCTTTGTTTTTTATTAAAGAGAAAATGTTAATGTGCGACACTTTGGATTATTTTATTAGTGCACGAGAATTAAAGTTTACCGCGTTAAAACTAATTAACTATTGTCTGGAAATGATTTAATTAAATGTAGTTATCCCCCTTAGACCATATTCAGTTTGGCTATATTGTAAAATAGGCCTATTGTCCCTAGAATTTTATCTTCCATCATGGTTTGTCATGTGAACAATATTTCGCGTATCTACATGCATATTAGTTCCATTTCTATGGCAGAAAAAGCTTGCAAAAATAGCCACAAAAACAAACAAATTTGACGTTGTAAAATGAAGTTCTCTCCCTTAGATTTGATTTTGATTTGCTCCAAAGGCAAAGAAAGGCTTATCACTGGACACACAATAGGGCAATATTAAATATAACAGGAATCTATATTAAGAAAATGTGTTTTTTAATATATATAAATAGATTATAACATATATCAAATAACGAAAAACATAATAAATCATGAACATTATAATGATTAATAACTTATAACAAATACCTACAGACTTGGTTTGTATGTCACAAAAGCTTGACAAGAAAGTGTTTATGAAATTAGATACATGCTAACAGTCACATGACAGCTTCATTTAGACAAAATAAGGTGTTCCATCTCGTTGCCAATTGCTGGATATTTTATTGTATATGCCAAGCATGTCTGGCTGAAGCTCTCAACCCAA
>NW_008707245.1:473388-474888 GCF_000327385.1 Lottia gigantea | reverse complement strand
ACTGTCTCATGTTCTCTCTCTCATTCTAATATGAGGGACCTGAGTTCTCTAGAGGTAAGATGTCAGTTGACACGTTGGGCCTACCGCAGGCAAGACACTACCAATAGATAGAACGAGGGGCAAAAGTGAAGAACGAGAGACAAGGAGGGGAGCCGAGGGGCAAACTGGTGCCCGGGACCCTCCAAGATTCTAAAGGAGAGAGGAAGATACTTACTATTTTACTACTATAGTAGGTTGTGACTTTGAACTTTAAATATTACTTACGAACACCTGTTTAAATCCCACTTATTTTGGCTGTGGTCGTAGAGTTGTTCATCCCTCCCTACATTTTTCTATCGTTCAAACGACCCGGGTTCGATTCCCACTCAAACCCAACTTTCGGTTTTAAAGTATTTTAGACGTCCAAAGCAAGTTCTAGTGGTTTTGAGTGCCCACTATGGAAAATCTTTCATATCTAGATTTCCCCGTGGGGTTCGAACCCACCTAAGTTTCTAGAGGATGTTAGTCCATACTATGGCTGACGTTATTTCAACCGTGTTCTCCCGACGCTCTACCACTGAGCCATCCAGTCGAACACAATCTTGGAATTTTTATCCATTATAACTGTAACCTCAAGATTTAAATAGTGTAAAATTAGGTACTTTACATTTATCTTCATGCCCTGGCCACCGATGGATTTGAACCCTCGATTCGTATCTTTGAGACCAACGCTCTACCACTGAGCCATACAGTCAGACAATTTGGGGAATTATTTATCGAATATAACCGTAACCTCGTGTCTTAATAGAAGAAAAATCCTACCTGCCACCAGTGGGTATTGAACTAGCATCCTTTCCCTTCCAGCGGATTTTCAACCACCATAGCCACTAGGCCACCACGGTCGCTAGATTTAATGGACAATTAAGTATATATATATACTTTTACATTCTATAAAAATCTGTAAGACAATACCCGGGATCGAACCCTCGACCCTAACATCGTAAACTTTCAGTTACATACCACTTAGGCCGTTCAGCCACTATGAGTACGATCTAAGAGATTGTTTATCAGAGTCCCAATCCTGGACGCTTTTGTGAATTTATTTAAGTTCATTACGCTTTATATTTAATATATCTCATCCCGAACATCTCTCCAAGGAGAATGGAATTTTTACTGACGAAAGCCGACCCAATTTTAATTTTGTATTGTGTTGGTTGCCTTCATGAGCCTCAAGTGGATGTGGTTTAATAAGTAAAGATCATCTTTAGATCACAATTCAATTCTCACTCCAGGATTCGAACCCACGACCATAAAATAGACATAAGAGATCAACAGTTTAACCGACTGAGCTACCGCGAAAAGCACGTGCATAGTGTTCACCAGTTGACCTAGCCCGAGTAGACTCAGATATCCAGTCTCTTAGAACAACTGGTCCGCATTTTCTTATATCTTCTTCTATAAAACCAATCCATATTATCTTTAAGTCGACAAGCAGTATTCAGTCAAGTGCGTGGCTCAAAC
>NW_008707245.1:348458-473338 GCF_000327385.1 Lottia gigantea | reverse complement strand
ACTGGCTTTGGATACCTTCCCGATTATTCAATACCTCCCATGACGGTAGAAGAATACCAATATTACGACAACAAATTTTTTGGATTTTTGAATGAAAAACCACTTCATAAAGCAGCAGAAGACGTAGCTGATTTTGTTGAAAATTTCATACAATTTATTGGAATATCGAAGCTCTCTAAATATGAAGGTAAGTTGAGATGATGGTTTTTTTAGTATTCGAGAGAGTTTTTGTTTAATGTTAAAATATGTCAATCAAATATGTCCATCAGATATGTCAAAACATGTCAATCAAATAGATCAAAATATGTCTATCAAATAAATCAAAATATGTCTATCAAATAAATCAAAATATGTCTATCAAATAAATCAAAATATGTCTATCAATAAATCAAAATGTCTATCAAATAAATCAAAATATGTCTATCAAATAAATCACAATATGTCTATCAAATAAATCAAAATAAATCAAAATATGTCTATCAAATAAATTTAAACATGTCAATCACAAGAATATTTCAATCTTAAGGTCAAAATGTATTCTGCTGATATGTTAAATGTATATAGAAAACTAAATATTTACTGGACCACCTGATTCAACAAAACAAAGTTTATCTTTGGATGTTAAGGCTATGGTCCCAACAAGGGCAATGTTGTAGGGGGGACCACTCAACAGATTTTCATTCTAAAAAGTGATACAGATAATTACAATTGAGCTCTATCAGCTCAGCTGTTATGAGAATATATTTAGACGTTTAAACTCTATAATTTTTACCTGTGAAGACAATTATATTTGAGGTATGTAGTTGAACAAGAATGTAACAAAAATAATGAAAAAAATATAACAATAACATCTTCACAATGTCAAGCTAGTACAAACTCTGTCTTTGTGTTGAGGGCTGTATTTTCTAGTGTCCAATCCATTTACAAACTTCTGTAATAGATGAAAAGTGAAGTATAAGTATTAGATGCAGTTCGTAATTGCTTGGACATTATGAAGATGATGGCAGCTAAGAAAAGGATTTATAAGTTTTGACTATAGATCGTTAGCAATAGGCTGATTTAGATTAGTTCAACCAAAGCTTGGAATGTAAGAAACAAATGTGCAAAAAATCTATTTACAATTGTTAATATTTAATGATCAGTTCTTTCACAATGTCTTCTCTATTACAAACTGAGTCTTATACCTTGACTGACACCATTAACCACTTGTAGTGATAATAACTTGACTTCATTAGGCTCTTCTCTTGTATCATAGAAGTTTGTAAATTCAGTTATTTGATTGGATTGTATATTACTGAAAACAGACAAGCAAACGCCTTGACAGAAAGTCTGTAAATAATATGCCATAATGTTTAGAGTCTTTATTCCGAGGTCTCTGATCGGCTGTATATACTAGCATACAATCCAATCAAATTGCTGCATTCTGTGGTACAAAGTGCTAAATGAAATCGAAGTATTAGACAAAGTTTGTAATAGATTGACATTGTGAAGATGGCACATCCATCCACACGAGCAGTCCACTTTTTTTGGAGGTAGTTTAAGTAGTAACGAACACAAGATAAGTCTGATGTGAAATGTTTATATTAGTATTTATTCTACCTTGAAATAAACTGGACTGCTCGTGTTTTTGTTTGAAATCTAACCTGAATATTTCTGTGAGACTAAACTATATAAAAGTTACTTAAATAATAAATACGCAGAATTCTCTGATTCTCATCTAATCCACTATGTGTCTTTTAATTGATGGATGTCAGCCAGCTAAAGTTAAAAAAACTATGTCATTTAATCTTGACATTATATCAAAAATAGACACCAAAATATTCATTTTTCTGAAGTAGCTGGCCAACATCCATCAAAATATTTTTCTAATGCTAAATAAAAGTCAATCAGTTTCAGGGTGATACAAATACAAACAAAACATTCTAAATTGAGAATATTCAACAAAGATTCTCATTGGTTAAACTGAATTTCGGGTGAGAATTGACAATATCACAAAACACACAAGGCACATTTTAAACAGCAAAATCTAGAGGCATAATCTTAAAAATTATTTGATTAAATTTTGGCGAAAAGTTAAGTATTTCAGTAAAATGATTGGCTTACAATAGTTCCAGTTCCAATTATGCAATTTGATTGGCTGAAACTAAGTCTGGTTTTATAGCATGGTTGATTATACATGCCATGTGATTGGCTGACACTTTGGCAGAGTTGAGTATTTATGCAATATGATTAGCTGATACTAATTCTGGTTGAGTAGTCATGCAATGTGATTGGCTGACACTTTGACAGAGTGGAGTATTTAAAGCATATGATTGGCTGACATTTTTCAGATGAATATTTAAGTAATTTCATTGGCTATCACATTAACAGTTCAACAACATCACACTACAATTGGACAACTATCATTCTATTGAAAACACTTGAACATTTACGCTATTTCATTGGCTATCACTTTTGCACATGACACCAAACCCATTCAAAAGGCTTGCAATACGATTGGTTGATTGTGGTTCCATTGAAAGACAGATGAGTATTTAAACAATTTGATTGGCTAGCACTAATTCCAGTTAGTCTTTCAGATCCTGACATCGAGAACAGTCCAACATTTCCTCCACATATTCTTCTATCTGCATCGTTGTTTCTGTGATTTCAAATTTCTCTTTTATCATATTTGAGGCCATTTTTAATACTGACTGAGTATCTGCTGATGAATCTAGAAAAATATAGACAACACTTGTAAAAATCTAGATAAATATAGACAACACTTGTAAAAATCTAGATAAATATAGACAACACTTGTAAAAATCTAGATAAATATAGACAACACTTGTAAAAATCTAGATAAATATAGACAACACTTGTAAAAATCTAGATAAATATAGACAACACTTGTAAAAATCTAGATAAATATAGACAACACTTGTAAAAATCAAGAAAAATTGAGTTTTATGTCCTACTATTCTGTACCTAAATGTGCTAATAAAAACAAGACCACCATGCATTGTGCAATGAGGGACCGAGGCATTAGCCTACTCTTTTTTCATTTCCAACTGTCGAGGGATCTTTAACGTGCATAGCCTGTAACACACGGGGCCTCGGTTTATTGTCCCATCCGAACGACTAGACGCTTTTTCCATGACGGGGGGAATCGGATACAAATAATGGCTAGAAATTTGACTTATAGTCTGCTTTATATTCAAAATTATTTGGTTGTCAGTTAGGACTTTGGCAGGGATAATGATCGGAATGTTTTTGCCTGTTAAATCTGTTTTATTTTCCATTATACCTTCAGATATATTACTTGCTAGTATTGAAAGAGTAGATATTATGATGAAATAAGTAGATACTTACAGACAGCAATATGGACTGATAGAGCTATCTTGTTCATGGTAAGAGACCACACTCGTAAATTATGGATATCTTTAATACCTTCAATTTCATAGAAAGCATCTCGAATATCTCCAAATACTAAATGACGTGGTGTACCTGTCAATCGAATAAATGAATGAATGAATGAATGAATAAATTGGACACTTTGTCCCGATATACAACCATAACCGCCATAGGGTAACAGTTTATTGTTTATATTTACGTTTTTAAGACATTCTAATTTTGATATAAAGATTTCAGTATGAATTTAAGTAGGGCCTATTTCTTTACGTTTCAACGTTTGGGACTACCAACATGATTGTTTACATTGGAGACCGTCTATTTGATACAATGACATCAATGAATAACAACGTCATTGGTTAAAATTACCTTCCATAAGAACAACTATAATATCTCGCAGTATGGTAACAGTAGTTACAATAACAAACAACGAAAATAAAAAGGTGCAGATAGGATCAGCAATCTTCCATTCAGGCTGAAAATACAGAATCAGAAATTCAGAATATAATGAGAGCTGTTCTAGAAACGATCAAATGAAAGTGGTAGATTGATCACAACAAGCTTAGATAGTTCTGTAACTGGTAGGGAACTCTTTAACGAACGAGTGGCTACGAGCATCTGGACTGACTAGTACCTAGAGGAACTTTGGTTCAGGATCTAAAGTGTTGGATTGTTCTTCAACTGGTAGAGAACACTTTACGAACGAGCGGCTATGGATTGTTCTCTCAACCTTTCTCATTTTTGCCTGTAGGGACGACACTGGGCCAAGTCTTATCGCAACAAGTTTCTGGATCTATAACTGACAGACTCTTACCTTGAAATAAATAATGAAGGCCGCAACAAGGACTCCGATGCTCTGACACAAATCACCGATCACATGAATAAAGGCAGCCTTGACATTGATATTATTTTTACTTTTACTTTTACGATTATGACTGTGACCATGTTCGGACTCTTCGCTTGGGTTTTTGAACCGGGTATAATCTGTACCGTTAGATTCCTGGTTGATACTTCCGTAACGTTTTTTCTCTTCCTCCGTTTGACCATTGTGGGAATTGTGGGAATGATTTGTGTCATGTTTCTTAGAGTCATGAGAATGGTTGCCATGGGAATGTCCTCCTCCTAGATGACTGTGGGTGTGTCCACTTTGATGTAGCGTAAATCCCAATCTAAAAGAAATGGACAGAGTCTTACATGTGGACAGTACAAGAACAAATATCTGGAGATTTTGGCAAAAAATCTGGGGACTTTTTCAAATAATTTCATGCTCCAAATTTTTTTCCCTCTTATAAACACATCCTGAGCCTTATCTATTAAGATAGATCCATGCCATGTCTCTGTACATATCTGGCCTTCCTTCATTGTCTTGGGGGTGGGAGCACTTCAAATATAGCACCAGGAGTGTGCGGACTGAACCACTGATCAAGTGTAACAGATATAATAGATTTCAGCAGCCAACTTACGCCAGATTAAAAGCTACGCCACAACCAGCAGTTATTAACATGACATCAGCGTTTATTGAATAGGTGGTATCTATAATTCTATTGACAGCCGAATAACACAAGATTCCTGTTAAAACCCATAACATTAAAATGGACAAAAATGCACCAAGAATTTCTGAAAAACATATAATAATATACTTGTAGGAATGAATTTGATTTGGATTGATTTTTAATTCAACTTAGTATCTCTTTTCGAGAGTTCACATAGCTAAAAGTGTATATTCTGATCTGACACATTTGATTGACATGTTTTGACTTATTTGATAGACATGTTTTGATTTATTTGATAGACATGTTTTAATTTTTTGATTGACATGTTTTGACTTACTTGATAGACATGTTTTGACTTATTTGATTGACATGTTTTGACTTATTTGATAGGCATATTTTTTACTCATTTGATGGACATATTTGATGGACTCAATGGCCTTTTCTGAAGCAGAAAATCGTACTTAAAAGACACCTACCAATTCTATACCATCCAAAACTAAGTTTCTTTGTGGCTCTCCTTTGAGCTAAGTACAAAGCCATTAAGCTGATCATGAAACTAGCAAAGTCAGTGAGAAGATGGGCAGCATCAGAGATAATAGCTAAACTACCAGCTACTAGACCACCTAAAAAATATATAAAGTAAGAGGTATTACTTAGATCTCAGAAGACCTTTATCATTTCAATTTTGGATCAAAATGTTTCTTGGATGTAGATCCTTAAAGTGATTGTAAAGAGGTTTTTCTAAACTTTTTATATGTATCAGGGACACTGATAACTTCTGTGGTTGCAATTCCACTAAATCTACAGCGTTTTATGACGTCACTAGAGGGGAACTGCATAGATATTAATAGTAGCTTCCGGTAGCTTCCCTCTAGTGACGTCATAAAACATGTTAGTTTTAGTGGAATTGCAAGAACCACAGACGTATGTTTGAAAATTCAAATGATGTAAATTGAAGCTATCAGTGTCCCTTAGTCACTTTTAAACTCACCTTCTCAATTCAAGAAAGATTTAAGAAAACTTGAAGACTTACCTACCATCTCTCCCACCATGAATATAAGACATAATAAACTAGCTATGATCAGCTTCTTCTTGGCCTTTCCATCAACTTCAGATCTTTCATCAATATCATGACAATGGCTTGCTGAAATATTACAATCTATGACTCATTTGATTGATATGTTTTGATTTATTTGATTGACATATTTTGCCATATTTGATGGACATGTTTTGACTTATTTGATTGACATATTTTGACTTATTTGATTGACATATTTTGCCATATTTGATTGACATGTTTTGACTTATTTGATTGACATATTTTGCCATATTTGATGGACATGTTTTGACTTATTTGATTGACATATTTTGACTTATTTGATTGACATATTTTGCCATATTTGATGGACATGTTTTGACTTATTTGATGGACATGTTTTGACTTATTTGATTGACATGTTTTGACTTATTTGATTGGCATATTTTGCCATATTTGATGGACATGTTTTGACTTATTTGATTGACATATTTTGACATATTTGATTGACATATTTTGCCTCATTTGATGAACATGTTTTGCCATATTTGAAAGTAAGAATTACCTACCATTAGATGAAAGAGATACAGCTGAGGAACTGTTAGATTGTTGTAACTCTACAGATCTACAAATTAAGATAAAAATTAAGACATTTGGCATCTTTTTAATTAAGTATTTACAAGGTTTCCCAATTGAATTATTTCGATTATTAATTGACTATGATAGTCTGCCATTGATAATCGATCTCAATTTGGTAATCGATACCCAGCAAAAATATCATTTATAGTACTATAACACTTTAATTTAAATTTTCAGTGGCATAAACTATTTTTTTTACCACAACAATAATGATTATTATTAGTGATATACATCTCCTGTAAAACTATGATATTACCCAACTATGACACTTCAATTTAATCTTTCAAAGACAATAACTAATTTATACCATAAATGTTATCATTGAAAAACGTTCCCATGAAAAAAATAGAACAATAAACCTACACTTCATTTGAAGTATTATTTTAGATAACTATATCTTTTCCATTGATTATGAACATTAATTTTTTTTGTTCCTTAGATTAAACTATTATTTAAAAATTTCAAATTATCTAATGATTAAACAATCACTTGCCCGACATAACGAATAACAAAAATAAATGAGATAGAAAACAATTTTATGCTCTGATCATGTTATTTCAACCTTGAATTGAATTTCTGTTGTTTTCCCTACAACTGTGGGTTGACAGGAATTATACCATTATCAGTTCCTTTTCATCATTGAACTAAAAAAATAATGAACCTTGAATATCATGGGCTGAATGTTAGACCGGTTTATCTGTATCCATCTACAGCTGGGCTGACTGGAATTATGAGTGTATAAGGCCTATTCAAAATGAAAAAAGAAATTTCACACATAACAGGATCCTTATATAATCTGATAAATCCAAAATTCAGTTGTAACAGGTAAGTTCACCGATGAATATATACTCATATTGACCATTCTTACGAATTAAATTTTATGTTCATTCTAAGACATAGTATCACTTTAAGAGATGAAAAACTGTATATCCCTATAAAATCTCCATTTAAACAACTTTCGTGAATAACACTTACATTAAAAAATACTCAAATTACCTACAGAGAAAAGCCATTGATTTGAAATCAAAATATAAGACACAAAAAACACAAACTTAGTATACTAGTCATTAACTGTGAAATAAACAAGCACTGTATACATTAAAATAACCTGGTTTTTAAAAAATCACCTATAACCAGTCCCAGATTGGTCTCTTGTCACTTTTAATTAAAGAAACACTCTCTACAATCATTCCACCTTGTTTTTTTAAATCACCTTTACCAATGACCAGGCCACGTATTCTCGAAACGATATTAACGCTAGGTTCTTATTTTCTAACATTGATTCTAGGACATCCTAGCTTTAAGATCATTTCGAGAATACATGGCTAGATGTTCACGTGAACCACATTTGGTTTCTTGTAACTTTTATTTAAACAAGCACGGTCTACAATCATATAACCAACTTTTTTTCACCAATAGATCGTGGGCATCAAAACCCATCAAGTATTGTCATTTATAATTGCTATATTTTGGACAACAGTTTTCTGTTGCTGATTTTTTTTTTATGAACGTTAAAATTTTTTACACTGAAATTTCCAGGCTATCACCCTTTAAATTAATAATCATTTGAACAAAAAAAACAATGTAATGTATTGTCAATAATATATATTTGTATATTAAGAAAACAACAATACAATCCATCAAAAGCAACCACATGTTACTAAGGCTGTCTTTGTTCCAGGGCCAAAGTTTTTGTTCCAGGGGTTCGAGGGCTGCCAAAAGCCAATGCATTTTAGGCATCCTTACTGAAAGGTGAAAGGACAATCATGGCTTTTTTTATATTCCTCCCCCTTCTTCAAATTAATGAAAAAATAATTAATTAATTGGTTTAGCATAAAAAAATTATATTTGTCAGATTCATTTCTCTGCAAATCAGCAGTTTGACTTAATCATTGAACTGAAACATGTTGAATTTAGATTAATAAACTTAATAAATATGCCAATAGAATCTTCTATGTATTATTAATAAATAAATAAAAAAAATGAAATGAATGGAGTTTTACATCCTACATTTCTGCACCATGTGGGCTAATGAAGACGGGCAACGCCATGCAGTGTACAATGAGAGAAATTGTCAGGAGGTATGAGATTGCTCTTTTTCGATATCCAACTTTTTTTTTGCCACATACTTAAAAAAAAATTAAAATAAAATCTTTAAATGTGAATTCATAAAACTTTTTTTTTAAGCACATTTGAGAAAAATACTTACTTTGGTAATATTGATTTATTTAAAATGATATCCATAGTGGTATATTTTATTTCATTTGTACAAAATTAACCCGCTTGTTTGCAAGCTCTTACTTGAATAAATTTGTTCTTCATCAGTGACTCTTAATAAGGTTACGTGTTTAAAGAGAGGTGTGTGCAAAAAATAGATTGCGAAAAGCTATATCTTAACATAGTCCTTAGGGATGTGTGCAAAACCATGATGGAAGATCATTGAACTTGATAAGATAATACTATTTTGAAACAGATGTACTGATATCTTTAAAGTCACTCTACTTTGTTGAAAATTTCATTTCAATTTTACTCTGTTGAAAAGTCGGGTAGAGCATTTTGCTCTTTACATGACCTCATTTGCTTTGCATGGTTAGTTGAGCAAATGGCAGCTGTGGGTTCCAATCTCGATCGATGTGTGAAATTCTGATGACCCTGAATAAGTCATTTTTTCTCATAATTCCAGTTGACCCAGCTATAAATGGGTACGGATAATCCAAGAAAGATCAATGCCAAGAAGTTTGGCCAAGGACCAGCTGGTAGAATGAGTCTGTAAAATATAGTTGTATGAATTTCATTTGCTATATGTTGCCTGCGAAACATAAAACACATTTACATTTCGTTTCTATTCAATTCACTGTTTTCTATTTTGTATCTCTATTATCCAAGTCATGTGTATCTCTATTTTTATTTGTATCTATTTCCCATTTGTATCTCCATTATCCAAGTCAAGTGTATCTCTATTTCCCATTTGTATCTCCATCATCCAAGTCAAGTGTATCTCTATTCTTATTTGTAACTATTTTCATTTGTATATTAATTTTCCCATTTATATCTTTTTCCATACAAATTTCTTTTTTCAATTTATATCAGTGATATCCATTTGTATTCATATAAATAAACATTTAAGTTATATCTGGGACATCACCTTTAAAGAGGTTATCTACCTTACAACTAAAAAACACACCTACCCGAGCACGTCTGTTAATTCCATTTAAAACTTGAGTTAAGCAATACACGATGTCAGTTTAAAGTAAAATTTGCTTAATCCACAAGGCAGTGCATCAATTGGAATTTTAAGTCTTCCGTTTCTGCACTTATTGAGGCTAAATCACATAAAACTTCAGTATGTAAATCATATAATATAGAGAAAATGTCCTTTGTTGGTCATGAGTTTACCAGAGGCCGTGTGCAAAATTGACCAAAGACTGTAAAATTAGGAAGATAAGATAAAGTGATAGAACGATTTGATAATAATGAACTCAAGCCTCAAGCCTGTAGCAAGGGATGTTGATTTTGATGTATTTGCCGGTCATTGCCTCAAGCCTACAGCTCCCTTTTAATTTTTAATATTGAAAAGTGATACAGATAGCCAAATCTGGGCTCTAACAGAGCTCTTTAAACTACCGGTACTTCAAAATAAAATAGACTGCTCATGTTTTAATGTTTAAATTGATGGACTCTGATAGAGAAATGGACTACAATCTTTGGATTTGGATTGAGCAATACACAATCACTTCTTAATGACCGGATTATAAGTCATATTATATATCCTTGTAGATAAGATCTTGATAATAAAGTCAAGATGTAAAGAAAGCGAAGGTCAAGATAGAGGTGGATGTAATTCTGAGGCCTTTCCTACAAATCAATGTTTCTTCAAATATATTTTTATTACTGGTTTCCCCGGTCTGGGACAATAGACTGAGGCCCAATGTGCTACAGACTGTACAATCCAAAGATCCCTTGGCTGTTGGAAATCATAAAAAGAATACCCTAATGCCACTTTCCTTACAAAATTACCCTCATCGCATTTATCATAATTTGTATTGCCGGTACTGGAAAGTCTGAGTGTTACATACAACACATCTTCAAGAAGCATTAAATAATATACAGGAGAGGTCTAAGTATTATAGACACCTCTTTATGAAACAAAGGATGGACCTCTAATATTTCACTAATCATGTGTAAGGGTGATAAGAAATAATAGACACAATGAAAACTAATTAAAAAGACAACCATATTACACTTCCATTTTATTAACTACAAAACCAACAATAAGATTTCAACAATATTTAGAAGCGGAGAGCACATATAACAAAAACACTAGGTAATATATTCTATTATGATATTAGTTTGGTGTTATTAATCAAAGAAGTGTGTTATACCATAATATATTCCCTGGTGTTTTTGTTATACAAACCAACAAATTATCCATTGGCTCAGATTGTTTCATCAACTAGGCTACCACAATCACCAACAACTACCTTGTCTACAATATCAGCATCTGCTCGAAGCGGACGTTAACTTGTCATCTACCAAACCAACCATCACACTTTATTGCTTAATGTAAGCTTGAAAGCTCTGTGGTATAAATATTTGCTTCACAAGCATATTTCAGCCATCCATGTCACTTTTAAGAATAACAATCTGACACTTGGCAAATACCTGATTGACATTCTGAAAAGTGATCTGGATATTTGAAAATAAGCACTAAGCCTATCTGTCAAAGAGAAAAGGCATAACATACCTCACAGCTGATGTAGAAGAACTAAGTAAGCAATCAGTTTCACTGTACTCGTTCGCCATGGTCTCATCTATACTGCATCTGTGTCTTGCAATTCTTTTCTTTTGGTGACAACATTCTGGGCACACGTGACTGGCCCTAGAAGTTCCACACGGACCTTCCACTGCACACGGAACATGGCTTGTCGTGGCCGAGTTCGTGGAGAAATTCGGATTTTGGATGTTTACTTCGGGTACATCACTGTCGTTAATGGAACCGTATCTATGCATATTGAAGTCTGGGGTCGAAAGTTCAATGTTTGTTTATGAGATTCAGCCTCCGTGGGTCAAGAATGTACAATATTTATGCAAGATCACACATTTTAAAACTAAAACGCAAATAGAAAGTAGAAACACGACGCCATGTTTACAATTTGCACACCATTCCTGTTTTTTTTCCCTGAAGAGCTTGCTTGAAGAGTTATATCCCCTTAGCTACAATAGTCTTGCGTATCAAGTCACTACATAATGATGTATTTGTGGTCGTCGTCTAAGAATTTATAAATGGAGTTACTTCCCTTTGACCGTAAAGCTTAATAGGTTTCATATAGAATTTTTTCAACAATTAGAATAGAATTTCTTTGCGTTTCGAGATGATTTACCCCCGTAGCTCTTAGAATATAATAATTTAAACCCTTTTCAATCTATTCCTGCACATATATGCAGGTTTCTAAAGCAACGGTTGGCGGATGAGAAGGGTAGAGGAATGAGCAGGAGAGGGGAGAGGGCTTATTATAATGCTCTTTCTTGAGCCCTTCACTCTTGAGCACCCAGGGTATGGAGTGATGGATTACCTAAACACAGAATGAGTTCAATCAGGCCCGTAGCTTTAGGGAATTTTGGCCTCCTTCTGAGAATCTGGGCTAGCTCATTCCAAGTCCAAGTCCTCAAGCTTTATGCTCTGTAGACCCAGAGCACACAGGACTTGCAAAAAAAATCAAATAATATTTTTTCACTCTTTATTTTCTTTTGACTGAACTTAACAAAAATCCTTCAACCAAAATTACTGATCATAAATTAAAAAAAAAAGAGAACTAAGATGATTACCATGTTCTTTGAGGGAAAAAATACCCAAAGGAATTAAACCTTAAAGATAAATTCCCTCAATTAATACGGAAATCAAGCATTTAAATGGGTCCAGCCCACAATAAATTACTACAGAGCAGTTCATTCTAATTCTGGTTAAGTAAAACCTAATGTGATTGGATGATATCTAAAACACTTCAATCTTTATCCAATAAAAAGTCTCTATTCTAATTCATGGAATGGACAATATACAGGAGGACTGAGTTGAGAAATGTGATGACTCTGTGAAAGTAATGGCTCAATATTTGGGGATATTAATAGCCTATGGGATATTTTTGATTTACAATTTTGGATATGCCTGATGGCAATACACACCATGAGTAGAATTTAAGATTTAAAAAGTGTCCAGGTTGGAAACATAGAATAAATTGGAGAAAAATTCCCATATTCCTTTCCAGCTGATAGAGTTCAATTTCAGCCATCTGTATCACTTTTTAGAATGAAAATCTAGCATTGTGTTCAACCGCAGCAATTTCAACTTCATACAATCTTTAAGATCAAAATTTTGAATTGCAAACTGACCAAACATCAGATTTCAATTATGAAAAGTGATAGAGTTAGGTGAAATTGTACACGATCAACATTCAGATGATGGCATCCATTTCAAGATTTCCAAACAAATTTAGATGAATGGAGTTTTACATCCTACTTTTCTGCACCATATGGGCTAATGAAAACAGTCCAAACAAATTTAGAATTGGAACCAATGTCTTAACAGTCCTAACCAAGTTGAGGCATCACACATGTAAGATATGTACATATAAATGATTTTCGTTGCTAATTATTATAATACTATACTAGAGTTAATGCCCATTTATTTAAGAAACTAAAAGTTCTCTCCCTTTATCTTGGCCTTCAATCACCACCTAGAGCTTCTCATTTTACGTAAGTTCTTGCATTTGTTAAATTTCTTTTGCATTTCATTATGAAATAAAAATAGACTCAAAAACATGAATACAATTTAGATGTGCTAAAAATGGCCCTATTATTTCATTGGAAAATTGTAAATGCAATTTGTATTTTAGTGCTATGCTTTAATAGCTATGCTTGAAATCTTGTGTTCTGCCAAAAAAACAAATTAAAGAAATTAAAAAACAATAAAGCATAGCTCGAAAGTATTTTTGCTGCGTCACACGCAAAGCAAACCAAATCATTTTTCATTATGTTAATTAGGTATCCAGTAGCTCTTTTCATTTATACTTCAACAATAAGGTATGTCTATAATATCTAAAAGCTTTCACAGTTATAAATATATATCTATTATCTATCAGAAATATGCATTTCAACAAAAGACATAACTCTATGAGGTTTGACCATGGGCCAGCTGGTTGAAAGGATCCTCATTATTCCAGTCGCTATATGAAATTTTGATTTTGTTTGAAAAGATTTTTGAAAATTGAAAATTACCCCTTGAACATTTTGAAAAAAGATATGCTCAATTCTCATTTTAGGTTCATACAAAAGAAAATAAATAAGGTGACAAAGCAAGATTAAATTAATTAAAAAATAAATTAGATTTTTTCCATTGAAAAGCAGCCATCTTGTTTGTCACAAAAATATACTATCTACACTGAAATCAACTTTGGGATTTTGAATCTAGGCATTTGATTGGCTGATGACTAAATATAATGATATTGAGCCAATCAAAAGAACTGATCTGAAATCCAGTTTCTTACAAAATTGAAAACAGAAATGCAATAAAAACTAAAAATTAAGAAACACACTTTGAACAAATACAATTGAGGAATTTTGAAAGCCTCAATTCCATTGGATAAAAAATCATCCAATACCTTCCCTGTCATTTTAAAACTATCCAATCACATGCAGGCTTTTAACACAAGCTATTAGGCTAAAAATGATATCACAAATCCTTATATGGTCATGTCCACGTTCAAAATATCTTGAACTTTGACCACAGACTATTTTTTAAGAACACAGACATGTCATGTATAGCACTGTCAATAAAATGTAAACTCCGCCTTCTTTTTAAAAAAATGTTTCTGAACACTTTAGTTCAGCTCCTCCCACAAATGTGTCAATCACAATTCACAATTGACTAGAGCGAATCAAATCAACTTTTAGAACTGTTAACTTGAAGCTGATTCAGATACATTGCAGATTGCATTTGGTTCATGTATCCTAAAAAAACGACTTTTCCAATAGCGAAAACTCTTTTCCAAATTTGGAAATAAGGGGAATTCCAGTCTGTTTATATGATATGTTGATTCTATCGCCATGGTAATATATTTGACACTCTATCCCATATATAGCATAGCATAGCACTGATGGAGTCAAAGTTTTGGCAAAACAGAATCACTAAAACAATTGATCCAATCGTCGTTAGGATTCGAAGTCTGAAAAGAGAAGGCGATTAAGTAAGTAATCAATCAAAATGAAGCGAGAAACATGAGCAAAAAGATCAAACGTAAGTAGAATCAATGAAAACTTACCGTGAAGTGAGTAAAGTAAGTCCAAAGTAAGTAGAATCAATGAAAACTTAGTGTGAAATTTAGAAAGTAAGTCCAAAGTAAGTAGAATCAATGAAAACTTACCGTGAAGTGAGGAAAGGTGATAATAAATTAGCGGCAGTGGATACAAAGACTAATATCACAGCTACTAGTGCTAGGACCACGTTAATTAATTTAGTTAATATAGTTCGAAACGTCACATTCTCCACCATCTCCATTGATAGAATCTGCTGCTGTTGTTGTTGCTGTTCTAATCTCTGGATCTACAAAATCAAGGGCAATAACTCTCAATTCTAGGAACAGAATACTCTCACTTTTAAACTTTGATGCAGTAGATATTCTTATATGATAATCACCATTATCCAAATAAAGTATCCTGATGAGAATTTTATATCCAAAATGTGTCTAAGTGTCGGGATAAGCTCCATTCAAGTCTTAAATTTCATGGACAAAATAATTTACAGTTACCTACCCTTGTTTGACAGTTGTCCACCAGGTCACTCAAATCACTGGTTCTCTCATCCAGTCTGTACTCAATCTTCTCCTCCATGGAGCTGATATCCTGAAATATTGGAACAAATCATTAGAAGCAAAGCATAGTCAGACACATCCAAGATACCAATGGTCTAACAGGCTGTTCCTTGCCCGAGTAAACTGACAATGTCAAGGTCTCCAATGATAATGATGATGTACATACCTGTTTTAGATTTGTGATTTCATTTTGATGGAGTTCTGTTAGATCATTGATCTGATCTTCCAGTCTTTCCACCTTGTATTTCTCTTCATCAACTTGATTACGGAGGGTGGTTAGATCAGCTTGAGTTAGGACCTGCAAAATAATATATAGTGGTAAGATATAGGAACATGGTGTTACTAAGAACCACAATTAACAACAATGACCAAAATGGATGTCCAAACTTACTCTGTGGTGTTCGAAATCTTCAATCATACGTTGCATGGCTTCCTGAAGCTTCCTTCCTTCATCTTTAATTTCGGAAATTTCATGGATTAGAGGTTCTACGAGGGATTGTGTTTGAGGAGAAACCTGAGTCAAGTTTTGGGAAGTGGAGTGTGGACTGCTCTGAGCTCCAAACCCAGAGCCAGACGTGATGCTTGAATTATCATCTTCATTATCATCATACTTAAAACTGAAATAGATAAAGGTGTTGTGATAATTGAGATAGAGTTTGGGCTGCTGGGGAAGTCCTGGGAACATGTGGGAATGGTTCACTAATCCGTGTCTAAGCTAGCCAATCTGTCTTGCAGTCTACCATTCCAAAAAGGCAAGAACATCTTAATGTAAGGACAACAGAAAGCCTCTCAGGATCCTGTTTATAGCTGAACCATGACAATGATCAGTCCTGGATTATCTGTACCCATTTACTGATTCTTGGCTAAGTATCTTGGTGATCTTTCCTGGATGATCCAACCAATTTACAGACGGGCATCCACAGAATATAAAAATTGAATGAAAGAGCCATACCTAGCAGGGAGAGTTCCACCACTTTTACTTTGTTCCTTGGACCCTTCTCCATTGTCTTCCATTTCTGAAAACACAAATTCAATATCTAATTTTGTCGAAACGCTGAAGTGTATTAGTCCTCAGTCTCTCATAGACGAATGACTCGATTCTTCAGCTGATTATCTCCCTTCCATGCTTCTGTAAGATATCTCTCTGATAATCATATACTATATATTTGCTGATATAACGCACAGTTTTTTCACTGTCATTTGCCAAACTTGTTGATTTTTTTCAGAGGTTATGTTAGGTTCACTTCAGGGTAAGAAGGAAGAGAAATTATACATTACTTACTTATTGAATTAATGTTGCCTTCACTACCAAATTTATTTTTTATTAAATGTGCAAATTCTTTAGGTTTGGCAACAATAGATCTGAAATTAATAAACAAAGCTATTTATGATTGTCATGTTATGATAAACTAATGGTTATGTTATGATAGACTAATGGTTATGTTATGATAAACTTATGGTTATGTTATGATAAACAAATTGTTATGTTATGATACACTAATGGTTATGTTATGATAAACTAATGGTTATGTTATGATAAACTAATGGTTATGTTATGAAAAACTAATGGTAAACAAATGGTAACACCAATAATAGTAATGGTAATGTATCTTATAAATTAACACTTACTCTTTGGCACCTTTAACACTGTCCACAACTCCCCTGAAATGAAAAATAAAAATGGTCAGCCAAAAATGCAAAAAAATCAATCAATCCATAAACTTTAATGACAGAATACAGCAACTTTGGCAGATATGGCTGCAAATGATAAAAGAGCTTTCACAGCCTGTTAAAAGTAAACTATAAATAATATGTGAGGAAAACTATGTGCGAGAAGACAACAGCTTGTCTGTATTTCAGAACAGAGGTATTTTAGTCACCAGTCAATATTGATCAGTAAAAAAGCCAAACAAATTTTCAAACAAACTTATTTAGGCCTGATGGAAAATTGAGTTGGTAATGTATTGGCTATTGCAGACACAGTTTTGTGATATCTTGTGGGATACCCTTTTTATGTGATATCTACCTACAGGTGTAGCTTTAGTATCAAAATACCACTTACTTCAGCCCTTGACCAACATCGCGTAACATTTCTTTAGGTTGTTTATGACCCGTCAATCCATGGGCTTCAATATCTAGTTGCTTCCGCTGTAAAGTTTCTAATTTTTTCTGCATTTGAATGATACTTTGGGCTGATTTTTGGTTGCGTTTTTCGAAAACTGTTTTGATTCTCTGGGCCTGCTGTTTATCAGCGTTGGTGGCCAGGCGTAAATACTCGTTCACATTTGCTGAAAAAAAAATATTCCTTGGAAATAAGTCTTAAGATTGTGGTATCACTCTCTGTATTTTTTTTATTTAGCTTTTATTTTTAACATAGCCAGTTCAATTAAGATCTAACAACGGCCCTTTTGAACATTCATCCCAATAACCTTTTGACCTAACCTTCTGATTTTTAATGGTAAATATTACCCAAGTCTACAAAAATCAAAGATGGACTTACATTCTTTGACCGACTGCTCAGCCTTGATGGCATCTTTTGTTTTGATGATTTTTGATTGAATATGACCGATGGCTTGTTTTGTTTTTTCGCCATCGGTGGTGCTGGAGTCGTCAACATCATCAATGGCCGCCTCAAGGCTCATTCCATTTTCTCGCGTCATGACGTCAACCTGAAAAATACAAAATAACATCACATTTAATATGGTGATTCAACCAATAAAGGAGAAAGAGATTTAGCTATTTAAGTATTATCATTGTCATCATCATTTAATGTATGCATACTTTAATCATCTTCATGAATTATTCATCATCAGTAATCATTATCCATAACAATAATCATTATTTATGCAAATCAAACATTATCAATAATCATAATTAATATTTTTGGGAATTACAAGAACCATAGAATATGGACAAGTTTCTGGAAAAACAGGCGTCATAAAATGATTATCAAATGTTTCCCGAATACACCTACAAAGTTTAAAAAATCTTTTGTAAATAACGAACCACAGACAATACAAGGTAAAAAGTACCTGAATACAAATACTTAGTCTAGGAATCTCATATGAAAAGAGTTATTAATAAAAATAAAATGTGCAAGTTTTAATATGAAAACCACATGGCCTCAGAATTACATGTTTGCACTGATATAATACGGTATCAGAGAGTGCAGTTTTATCATATCATGGTACAAACAAAGAAACCTTCCTGTTGGCATTATTCTTTAGGAACGGATATGTCCTAGTTTCAAACAAGAGAAAAAGAATTCATTTTTTTTCAACCTGCTAAGGCTGACCAGTTTTGTTTTTTATACCTTATGCCATTCTTCAACTAGTTTTGCCAACATTTTTGGAGAGTCCACATGGCTGATATCATTTATAATCTATTTATAATGCACTTGACAACCCACTTAAAAAGTTTTCTGATTGTCAAAATATCAAGATCTTTATATTGTTCATATAAAACCAGCACACAAACAAAATAGAAAGGGTCACAAATGTGAACCCTGTCTGACTCCTCTTTCTATTGTTTCTAAAAATAGTATCAATCTGTTATTTGATTTTGAAGCAAATTGTCAAGAGACTCTGTTAAAACCTTTCTTATCTAGTAATTTCAAATAGAAAACCCACATATCCATCAAAATTGCAATTAAAAGACACAATCCATAAGGTAACAGACAGCAGCAATTATCAATCCATTTGAATCTTGCACATATAATCAATAAAGCACACCCTGAGATCTCAGTTCAATACTGCCTTCAATTCGGTTATCAATTTCACCCTTTAAGGGAGTTCACATTGTTTACACTCTAAATATAGAATGCTTGATAAAGGTCCTGCCCAAAAATAGGGAGCTTATCTAATCAAAAGGTCATAAGAAATCCATTTGGTAAATAGTAACTGAGCTAGGCCACATGAATCCAGTATAAATTAATCCAATGAAATCTTTCAATCAACTGGTTTGTTGACTCAGGGAATTATCAAGGTATTTTCTTTCTCTATCTCAAGGTTGAGGTCTTCTAAAATTCAGATAAATCCTTACAAAAAATGTTCATATGAATTTATGGCCAATGTAAATTGATAACACCTTGTAATAAAAAATATAGATAAATATATCACAGTGTGGCATAAGGTGTTTCAGAAGACTGAGAATACCAAGTCTCTTCAAACAACCTATTTTATTCCATTTCTATATAACTAATGTTTTTCCAATGAAATTTTACATTTTTTTGACATCATTTTGATGAATGAATAGTTATCAAGTATTAGTAAATTTCAAAATATTACATCATAAAGCAATGTTAAAAAACAATACAACAATTACCTGTTAAATTACTAAATATCTTCTTATTTTGAAATATGAACTGAGTGTAACAAAGTTTAGGGATGAATATGATTAATATATTGAGTAATAGTAATATTAATTTCTACAAGCTGATGTCATTTTTTTTAATGCTGATTGGAAACTCAGTTTTTATTTTCATATTTAATCATGATATAAGTACTATTTTAATAATCAAACTACATTATGAAATATTAAATTAAAAATAGCCTTAGATAGTAATGACTGAATAAGTGAATATGTATTGAAAATTATAATAATATAACTTAAAGGGGCAGGCAGTATGATTTAATTCCTGTTTTATCCCAGATAAATACAGCAAGGGTGTGTCAACTCTCTAAATATGACCTTAGAGAGCACTCTGCACTTTATTTTTTAATAATCAAACTACATATGAAATATCAAATCTAAAAATAGCCTTAGATAATGACGACTGAATATGTATTGAAAATTACAATAATATAACTTAAAGGGGCAGTGTGTGACAATTTCAATATTAACTTAAAGGGGGAGTTCAAGTAACTTATACCTTGAATATTATTATCAGCTACCTTCAAGGGGTAATAATAAATAATCCATAAGTACAACTATCATTAACTAAGCAAATAGTAAGTGTGTCAATTTCAATAAAATCAATCAAGATAAAATGCACTAAATCGAGATGGATACAGCAGATGTGGGTGTGTCATCCCTCTAAATATGACCCTTGATAACACTCTGCACTTGGGCTGTAATCTCCAATTGTCTAAATAATCCATAAGACAAATATAAGAAACTAAGTAATTAGTGAAAGTGTCAATTTCAATAACACTCAAGATAAACTGCACTAAAATGAGATAAACAATTGAGATTAGTGGCCAGTGATATTTCAACTTATCTCGAAACTTTGGAGATTATCATTTGAGATAAGCTTATCTCTTAAAAAAAATAACTTAAGATGATATCATCTGATTGGTCAATTACCAAAATCTGTTTTAAATATAGTTTTATCATCCAATCAGATTACTGTATTTCTTAAAATTTGGATATATCTACGTTAAGTTTTGAAGAATTAGAACCAAATATAATTTTTTTGGACTTTGGACATATTTAAAATATTTACAATCACATACCTAGAAACTTCAAGCATAATCCAAAGTAAATATATATAGATATAGCACTTAATCATATGAGACACATATACTAAAAGTGACCCAACCAGTCCAAAACTATATTTCTGCTCAAGTGCCAGTCTAATCCAAAATCATAATGAAATATATCCTTTGAAGATCACCTTATTATTAAATCTTAATCTGTAGTCAAGGATAACCAGTCATAATATATTGGTAGTCACTGACCTCAAGTCAGTCAACAAGTCGATTAATGCAGTCAATGCCCAGAATATATCCAATATCTGGATTACATTATCAAACAATAATCTATTTTAGTCAAGGATAACAGGTCATTATTAGTATTGTCACCGACTACCAGTCATTTTATGTTTTGCTTCTTATTGAAGATTTTCTGTAGTCACTGAGTCTAATTTCATGTTTTCGATAAACACTTTCAGAATTCCATGACGGCCGTTTTTATTACATAAAGATTCCATCTCGACCTTTTAGATATATTTCGATAGTCGACCAGGCTTCTGTCTGGACTAATACATTTTTTCTGTAGTCTTTGATATCCAGTAAGACAGATGTCGAATCCAGTAGTCCCTGACCTCCAGTAACCAGATATCAATAACTTGTTATGAAGCTAAATTAATCTATAAACTTCTATTTATGGCATCAATTGTCTAAGGAATTCTACTGATCATTAGGTTTAAAGATGCCGATTGGCAGGGCCAGGAATTCTTCAGTTCACAGACTAACGGTGCCATATAATCCTGATGTTGTTGGCATTCAAAATCCATCTGTTAGTCCTACACAAGAGTTTTATATTGCACACTAAATTCTAAGTGCAATTCCAAAAAAGCTTAAGTGCAATAACCTCTCTACTACAGGATCTGGATTTCAAAAAAGCTAAATACTTTTAATTTCGAAGTGCAATTCCAAAACTGGTAAAGTGCAATGACTCTTCTTACACTTGAAGGAAAAGGAAATCCTTTCCAAATGCTAATCTCATACTTTGAATGCTAAGTGTAATGACTTGTTTTTCACAATGAAATCTTATTTCAAAAGCTAATCTCCACTAAGTGCAATTCCCCTAACTGCAAGTGCAATGACACCTCTAACACGTAGGAAATCGTAATTGAATGAACACAAAACCTAATTCAAGTTAATCAACAAAAGGGAGATTTACAAGTGAAAAGGTATCAGATCAACCAACCTGTGTCTTGTGCCGTGCCAGGAGATCAAAATGCAATTAACAACATTCCAGAGTAATCAATAATTGATATCCTATATATAGACACTTTGTATTTTCATAATTCAATGCTGATACAGTAATAAACAAAGCAAGCTCATCAAAAAAACGTTTATTAGGCCAGAGAAAAATTCATTGATTTTCAAACAAACTTTGTCTGTATACATTTCTTAAAGTATTTGGTTTGATTGGTTTGTATGCCAGCGAACACAGAAAGAGGGAATAATAAGCCAAGTTTACAGTTTTTCTGTCGAGGCCTCTGATTGGCTGTTTTAGCTGGCATACAAACCAATCAAATCACTGCATTCTGTGATATAAGAAAGATGGCTATTGTAGTCAAGATATAGGACGAATTTCGTTGTAGCTTGACAATATAAAGATGTAACATAATGGAAGAGTGGGCACAGGCAAATCACATTTCTGAACATGAGCAATCAAAGTCGATTTTTAGACATAAGATTGATTCAGAATCAAAATCAACCATGTTCTGGCCTAAATCTAAATCAATCAAGGATTTTGTATGGTAGATCTATTATGTATTGATATAAACCTATTATCATCTATATAATAAACACAGACATATTGAAAATCTTTTATATAAATACACATCACCCCATACCAACACTCAAAACATACAGATTAAAGGGACACTTATTAAAGTGCACTTAATAAAAGGGCACTTAATAATAGCATATAGGCAGAGATCACTCCATACCAACACTTAAAACATAGATTTGAATTGACACACATGCTTAGGGTAAGACACACGGATGTCAAAGCCAGATATCACCCAAAACCAAAACTTCAAAAAACAAATTCAATGGACACTTTCCTACGGGAAAGACAAAACAACACAAGAACACCATTATCAATATTAACAAAAATCAATGTATTACTGAACCCTGGGAGAAAGAAGTTAGTCAAAATGCATAAATTCATGAAGCTGGTACACACTGCCCCTTTAACTTATATCTAAAAATCATAACAGCACAAAGAGACTAACTGTATTGGCAATAAAATCTAATCTTGATTAGTAAGTGGGCATACATCAGCCCACTTTTACCTCGAATTAACTCAGTTGATTCACCTCTACAATCCAGGACAAGCCCCTTGATCACAAAGCAGGTTTAGTCCTAAAAAAAGGTCAACACCAATTGTAATCTTAGATTAATTTCTCATGGATGAATGCTCACAGAACAAATCTGTTTTTTTTCCTTTTTTGTAATTCTTGATTAGTAATTATTTTCTATAATCTTTTGTTGGTATTAATGGCAGAAAAAAGCCCCAAAATAACTTCTTTGAAATAGCGTTAACAATATTTTGTCCATTTTTGGAATATAAATCAGCTTAGATCCAATTACACTTTGAGAATGTAATCATGGCGCCCATCTGCCAGTGTCTTGCTAATCTTCTTGAAGAGTTCCAGACAGCACTACACTTCTAGCCTATTCAGTAATTTGATTCCATAATTGTCTGGTGTACCACTCCAAGACAATGAATTCTCAAAATAGATTGACATTTCTCTGTATATAATTCTACGAAAGCTAAATTTAGTTTTTCATGACGTATATTCTTCTTAATGTGGAGAAGCAAGCGAAAATAAAATGAAAAATATAATTGAATTTTTTTGGTTTTAAAAAGGGTTAAAGGTAGACTTCGTCAAAAATAAAATCAGATTGCTAAAATGTCCCAAATTTCTTTCCTTCAATTTTCAAGACATACAGCATATTTAATAAAAAAAAAAACATTTAGAGAGTTCACCTCCATCTAAAATATTTTCCAAAGAAAAACTTTCCTTGGGACACCCTTGATCTAGTGTGAATGGCCCTAAAATGTTATCCATCCTGATAAGGGTTGTGTATCTGAAACATGTGTCAGTAATTTACGATGAGCTAAATTAAACTTTTAATAAATTAGCTGTCCTGATAAGGATTGTGTATCTGAAACATGCGTCAGCAGCATGAGATGAGCTGCAGTCATTACAATCTAGTAGAAATATCAATCTTTAATTCCCTATGTTAGTCAGCCATTAAAGTTGAAAGTTATCACTGAGTGAGTCAGACAACAGGATGTAGTGAGGAATGCAGATTGTCAACACACAACAACATTCAAATGACTCACAAAATTGATTTCAAATTCCAGGTTTGGTTGTCAGGCTATGACCAGACGTCAAGAAGACAACAGACACTAGGTGGTCGTCTGATACAAATTGATGGCCTGTCTAGACATTGACCACAAAATGGTTGCTAAGGATGTCATATTTGGAAGTTATCATGAAATTTTGAGCAAGTGGTATTCGCGGATTTCAAATTAGGCATTTAAGTTTGGAAGTCTGTCGTAAAATTATTAGCCTGTCTCCATGCGCACCTTGACATGGTTGCTATGGACTTATTTTGGCGAGTCTATAAACGCTGCGATTCTTGAATATTTTAGAATCTGCTCAACAAATTGTTGGCTTACTGTCTCGACAACAAAATTGTCATAAGAGCTGTTAGTACATACCATTTCCATTTTAATTTGGGAAATTTGAGTAGAAATGGAGACAAAAACCATCCCATGTCATGATGATCTGGTACAACCTGTACCATTGATGATGAGATGTAAAAATGTTTGTTTGTTTGGTTGTGAAAAGACAACATTGTGAAAGATTTAGAGACAGTAAACAACGAGTAAACAACAAGTCAACATCGATAATAACATTTTACTGCAGGTTGACGAGACATCTTCCAAAATAAATAAAATCTGAGACACTTGTTCAAGTCTTGCTCAGAAAAAAAAAACAAACAGAATTTAATATAGAGAAGTACTCTTAATTCAACGAAATACAATAATTTCATTAGTGGCAAAATATTAGAATGAATGAAAGAGCCCATAGAAAATATATGAAACAAAACACTCAATCAGGTTACATCTAAAAATGTCAAAAAATTTAGTCCCTAAATATAAACGTCTTTCTTTCAAATCTTTCTATGAAAAAATACGAAATCTTCTTGACCTTTTACAGCCCTCAAATCAAACTATTGTTTAAAATTTGTTTATAAAATAATAAAAAATAAATACTTTAAGCCATTGTTTTCAAAATGAGTAGGAGGCATTATGACAATTTTTATTAAAACACTTCATGTAACTTTGTAACCACAATTCTAATATTGTTTATTATTTTAAAAAAAACAAAAACACTTTGTCTAAAACAATGAAATTTTAAAAATAAATAAAGGTGGCATTATGGAATTTTTTTTAATTTTTGTATCTAAATTGTTTTCTTATTTTAAACAAAACTTCAGCTGGTACAAAATAAAGTAATTGTGTATGGAATATATAGTTGACATATATACAAAGCAGATGTTTTTGTTTTTCTTTACACAAAGGACACCCACATAAAACAAGTATATGGATAGTAAATATACTGCAAAAAGTCACCAGGATAATCCAAATAAAAACTGAGTAAAAAATTTACTTAGGATTAAAAATCCAACACAGAAGATGCAATATGTCCTAAAAATTACATTAAACATAATAAAAGATTTCACCAAAATGCAAAGATGTCTTAAAATGGGAGGTCTCTTATAATTCCAAAAACACATACAACACCAAAATGGAAAAGAATATGTCCCAAAACACATAAAATTTTACCAAAATTCAAAGCAAATCTTCCTCAAATTAACAAAACTTTTCTAGAAGGCGAAGAAAATGTCCTCTAAACTTAAAAAAAAATATTACTTAGATGCAAAGGAAAAATTCACGTAAAGACAGACAAAGAACATGTCCCTCGATTCACAAAACATCTTAAATATAACTAAGATGCAAAAGAAAGTGATAATCCTACCGTAGACTGTGAAGACAATAAAATAACCTGTAGCGAATGTGACAGTCGTCACGGTAATGTCGTCTGCTTCATGTTTAAATGTCCACAGAGCAACATGCGGTCAACTTATTGATTTTACAGTCTGTCTGTTTCACAGTTTATCACTGGTCACACCTTCGTCTTTCCTGCACTTTCATTAAAATCCCTCCCACCATTTCATGACAATTCAAATTGAGGTCAAATAGGGGATGCAGTAACATCAATGAATGCTCACAGCACCAGGTTTTCTCTATGTAAAAAGATGGAATGGGGGCTTCCACCGGCAGAAATCCCACTGTTTCTTGATGCAACACAAGGGATTGGCTTCACCTTAAAAATGACCTGCCAAGACTGCATTAGGTCATGAAAAGAAATATAGGTCTACTGTCTTGCATATGATTGGGCTAATGAACTAACACATGCAGTGTACAATGAGGGAAACTTAGCCATGATGGCAACAATATCATAGTCATTTATGAAAACATACTTCAAGGCTTCTATACATTCAAAAATTAGTCTTAAAATCTCCAATTCTATGTGATCTTTAAACGAATTTGAAAGAGAATACAAAATTCATCCATCTCCATCAACTTACCTCAAGAAAGGTCTCAATTTTGACTGCCTTGAGAGAAGAAATATTCCGAAAATTCACATAAAACCAAGTCCGACATAAATCCAAATCCTTAGAGTTCAAATTTCATCTATATGGATTAGTCTACAAGCCACGAAAATGTCGGTTAACTCTGAAACGCTAGTCCTAAAATCTTCATCTCCATTTTCAATATTGGTCATAAAATAACAGCTGTGAAATACCACTAGGCCTGAAGAAAAGTGAACACATTGTGCTCCACTAGCCGATTTGAACTAAATGAGTCTTGATAACAATACAGTGACACACTTTAAGGCCAGGCTTAATAGATATTGGTTTAGTGGATTGTAAACAAACCTGATTCCGAATCGGGCTTAACTAAATTTTTCCTGTGACACTTTAAAATTTTTAAATTTTTCCATAGAGTTTGTATACGATTAAACATTGATTTTAAACTTAACTATGGTAATGCTCCAAAATTGAACTATATATTTTTAACTACGCCTAGCTGGTTCCACAGAGAGTCTTCTTCTAACAACGAGACACAATATGGTGTCAGGATGACATGATAGACCAATATTGATTTCAAACTAAGAGATGTAAAGATAGAATAGAGAAAAAGATGGTTCTCCATTATCTATTAATAAACTTGCATGATAACAAGTGACAAGCCACATATAGAAACTAATGGGATGATAACAAATGCAACATATAGAAACTAATGGGATGGTAACAAATGTAACATATAGAAACTAATGGGATGGTAACAAATGTAACATATAGAAACTAATGGGATGGTAACAAATGTAACATATAGAAACTAATGGGATGGTAACAAATGTAACATATAGAAACTAATGGGATGATAACAAATGCAACATATAGAAACTAATGGGATGGTAACAAATGTAACATATAGAAACTAATTGGATAGTAACAAATGTAACATATAGAAACTAATTGGATAGTAACAAATGTAACATATAGAAACTAATGGGATAGTAACAAATGTAACATATAGAAACTAATGGGATGGTAACAAATGTAACATATAGAAACTAATGGGATGGTAACAAATGCAACATACAGAAACTAATGGCACACTTTAAGGGAAGTTGTCATCTACTTTGGATCTCTAAAGATATCTCCATTAGACCACTTCATATTTGGATATCTTACCACAAAAGAAAATAAAATCAGTCAATGATCTCTGAGACACTTGGTACTATCTTGAAGAATCTTTCTAGGAATTTCCAAATCTATGAGCCGGAAGGAAGAATACCAGGAATCAATATTATCAAAGAAGAAGGAAGACAAGAGAAGATAATAAAAACAATAAAAAACAGTCTGGTTAATCAATCATCAAGTCAATAACCGTCCAGTCTTCCCACTTCATTTGTTTACACAGCTAAGCACCCAGTAATGACTTCATTTTTCTTTTTCTTTACTTATTACGTGGTTAGTAAACTTAAAGGACCTCACCCTTTATATATCAATAGTCTTTCTTTTGGTCCATTTTATGACTTAATTCATCACAAGATGTCTTTGGATATCTGAATAAATGTCTTTGGATGTCGCACTTAATCCTTTTCTTGTCTTTGCATATCTTTATATCTGAATGTCTGGATATACTGATATCTTAATATCTTTGGACATATTATGGATATCATAACCAGATATCTTTGGATATCATAATATCTTAGTAGATATCTTTGGATACCTGAATAATCTTAATAGGTGGATATTAGCTCAACAACAGATGTCTTTGTGGGTATCTAATTAGGCTTCTTTGTATATTTCTCTTCACTTGGATATCTTAGATATGGGTGAAAGTGGGTGATCTCCTTCAGATATAATATTCTCATCAATCACTGGAAGATATTGACTACACTAACCCAGTTATTGGTTATAGAAATATCTTCCAGTTAATAACTCTTTAGACATCTCAAATCATTCAGAATGTGTCAGAAACACTCAGAAATGGAATTTAATAACCAGGTTATGAGATGTTGGCTGCTCTGTTTTGTTTCTTGAATTGATATGAGGTCAAAGACAATTGGTTTTGGGTTCCATTAAAGTAACCAAATCAATAGACCACATTGTTGGGCATTGAAATCCAAAAGGTCAAAGTTTAAAGATTTAACCGACAAATCGCAAGCCAAATAATAAAATTAACTTGGCCTAAACAAATCAATGGGATTGTTGCATTGAAAAGGTATGGTGACATCAATGTCCCCAAGGCATTTAACTCAAGAGGTCAAAGTTCAAAGTATATTGACCACTGCACCTGATATACTCTTAACCTGTATAGTCGACTTAATGAATTTTTAATTAGAGATTAATTACAAAGTTCAGCTTTAATTACTTTCTTTAGATACAAACTAATTAAATGTCATAAGTATTTTAGCTATGTTAAAGTCACAGTGGGTCATAAAAAATGCCAAAATGTAAAAGTTATTTGCTATATACACCCTTTAAAAGCTTGCAAAGGTGACAAACCCAATCGTTAATTGGTATCAGGATTCTTTCTCAACAGACCAGTGGATTCTCATCATTCCAGTTGACACAGCAGAAAATAGGTACATAAAAATCCAGTAAAGATCAGGAGGTTTGGCCAAATTTAATACAGTACAAAGTATCCAAAGTTCATTTACCTTTAAAAACAATCCAAACTTCTGCTTGAAAATGGCCTCATGCCTTTTGCCTACTTTTATTAAGTCCTATTTGAAACCACAATACAAACCAAACACAAGTAGGCAACCACAGTGCTGTTTTGACTATAAATTAAACCAAGTAGAAGTACTAGCCTCCAGGTGTCAATTTGTCATTTCACTGTTTGATGTAAGAGTCTTAAAAAAACTTGAATATTCAGTAATAACAGCCTAAGGGATATAAAAAACGTAAAATGGATTGGCTAATATTTATTTTTAGATAATCTTAATTAATTTTGTGACAAATAAAAAATGAAATGGAGTTAACATCTTTATTTTGGGAACATGCATGTAAGCTGTGAAGGTCCTTAGCTATCATTAACAGCTTTTGAACAAGTAAGGCGCAAATGCTTGTTGAAATTTGAAGAACCACAGACATCTGACTGAAAATTGGAATGATGCAAATCGATGCTATCAGTGTTCCTGATACATATAAGAATTTTAGAAAACCTCTTTACAAACCCTTAAAGATGTTGATCAAAACATTATTCAAGGTGAAAAAACTCACTCCAAACTCCCTAGAAGAACACTCAATCCAAAAAAACAAAACAACTCGGAAACTGTCAGCTAAAAAAGACATGCTTCCTGGATTAGTTCCTTGATGCCAATGAACTTGGAAAGGATTATTATAACCATGACAAGCCTTAGGGAATCTCCCTGCTAATGATGCCAATGATTCTCGACTTTGAGGCATGAGACTTAACCAGCTTCCTGGTTTTGTCTAATTAGCACGCTTCCAAGAAAATGTATCCTCAAAAGCCACGAAAACAGTTCCTGGAATAGAGTTTAATGCCCTACAGCATGCAGTGTGCAATGATTGAATTTTGGCAGGACATCAGCAATATCCTGATATTCCAAAACCCAAGCTCAATGGAACTTACTAACACAGACAATGCACTTTAAGCTGTCTATATACCACAGGACCAATAGAGTCCTCCCACTGATTTTTTACAAAATTATGTAACAAGCCCTTAGGCAAGGTGTTAGAAATCATTACCACTAAGTCATTAATCTGTGTCAAGCCTGAGGCCAGTCTCTTCCATAAACTTTTCTTTCTAATGAACATTATCGAAAACTTGCTGCATAGACAAAAATTAATTAAGATCAAAAGTTAGGACAGAGCTAACGAGGTTAGTTAATTAGTCTGAGAATGATATGGCTGTATCTTTTATCTTTCTTTTCAGGCTTCTTGACCACACCTGCCACAAAATTTATTTAAATAGAAACAAGGGCCCATGATTCACATTGCAGGCCATTTAACCCCCACTTCATTCCTCAGAAATTTCAAAGTAGCATTTCTATATGTTTTTGCAATTTTTCTTACGGAGTAGCTCCTCAAACCTTTCATGGTGTCATCTACACCTGTACCTCTATTGGTACCCCCAGTTATAGGAGACTAGCAGTACCACTGCAGTATAATCAATATTCACAGTCTTCAGATTACCACAATGTTATAATAAATATTTCAAACTATGACACAACGCAATCTTAGACACATTGATTCTTTTATTTATTTATTTATTCATGTCTAGGATCAATACAGGTGAGGGCAATGTTGTAATATTTCTTTCATGTAACAGTGACTCAAGATCATTCATTCATTCATTCATTGATGTCAAGGAACAATTCCTTGGAACTAGACTTGGATAAAAGACTTAAAACTAAACTGGATGAAGAACTGTATGAAGACTAGAGTACGGTTAAGCTTACAGCTAAGAATAGATTAAGACCAGACCACGTATTCTCAACACAATCTTAGCGCTAGGATGTCCTGGGTTCTTATCTTCTAACATTGATTCTAGGACATCCTAGCTCTAAGATCATTTCGAGAACAAGAGCTAAGAACTAGTTCTTGCATATTGGTTTAACCATTTCAGTCCAAAAGACGGACAGACGGACAGGAGCATGGAAAAAGAACCCAACCCATTAAACCTACCTTGCCATCAGAGCAATGTGAACAGACTGTATCAAGGTCTTCAGTACTGTGGGCAGAAAGATGACCATCATCAACAGGAGGATGTAAGGTTCCTGAACCAGCTGCTCTCAGTCTAGATGCTTCTGGAGAGGTGAGTTGTTTCTTAGGAAGGCTGGGACTCTTGGCTGCTTTACGAAAAGGATTCAAGGAAGGAATCTTGCTGCTGTCAGACTTTTTCCTGTAAATGGACAAATACAAATGAAATGGAGTTTTACATCCTACTTTTCTGCTGTTAATTGGTCTAATAAAATGGATTACACCATGATCTACGCAATGAGGGGATTTTAAGTATAAGCTAAGCCCTTAATCCCTTTCCAAATTTAGAAAGATCCTAACATGATAAGCCTGAAGAACACAGGTCTTTGGTTTAGTGTCCCATCTAATTTAGATGCTTTTTCTTGTCAGCGATCCTCTTTGTATCATTGACAGGGTGTTGGGAGTCTGAGAGCTTAGCTGGGTTGGAGAACCAGTAGGTACCATCTCAAGCTAAATTGGTTTCCAGCCTTGGACCTCTTCAATGGTTCCTGGAATCTCTGAACCTCTTTAGTTGGTTCCTGGAACTGTCAAGCGGAATGTCATTTTCAGGATGAAAAAAAGAATGTCATGACCTAATGGAACCACTAACTCTGACTGACTGACTGGAATGCCATCAATTCTCAGGAAAGGAAGTGATCTAAAAGGGCTGTCTATACTGTGTTACTATTTATAGTAACTTTATCTCATATCAACTTCCTTGGACAGACAGACAAATGGAAACTTGTAAATGGCTTTCATTTACATCGGAACAAAAAGTGGCAATATTTCAAAGAGTTCTATGACCTTCGATGGCTTTTTATATAGATGTCAGTTAGCTAGAGTCAGAAAAAATAACAAATCTTTTAAGTAGTCAAAGAAACTGCTCTTACACCACTGCACTAGATGAAAGCTCTACTCTTTGCCAATCTTTGAAATCCAATCCAATGAAATGAAATGGAAGTAAACTAAGTGCACTCGGTACTATAATAACAGATATGTCATGCAGTGTACAATGAGGGAAATTTTGCCATAAATGATAAACTTATTTTGTCTTTTTCTATCCACATGCTCTCTCCCTATATGTTAATTTAATCAAATGTGCCAAAATTTGATTGGTAAAACTTGTAAATGTTGTGTTTATTTAGACTCTAATAAATCATTTACATAAATCAATAATATTTACAATAGAGGTATATATCAATAATATTTACAATAGAGGTATATATCAACAGTATTGTCCACTGCCCACTGTTTTTATTTTATTTACATATTAATGTGTTAATGCGTTTGATTATATTCTAATTTCTGACTTGACCTTAATATCATTGATCATTGGTTCTGCAATCTGTTTCACAGAATATTACGTAGTTCGTTATCTAAACATTAAACAATTGATACAAGCCACAAAACTAGACTCAATCACTGGCAAAATATTGGTAGGAGCTAACGAATTGATTGCAGTGACGGCCCAGCCTTCCCCATTATGTGATTTTCATACATTTCTAGTACTTCTGAAGACTATTTACATATATTCAAGATTAAAATCAACCCACCAAAATGGCACACCTGTCCCTTTAAGATTTAAAATTTAACTGAAGTTATGATATTATGATATTTTTTATTATGATTACACCCTACCTAGATGTGAAAGGTCAACCTGGTATTTAACTGAATTCCTACTCTTCAATTGACCCCATTTTAGAGAATTATTAACTTGTGGTTTCATCGTTTGAATGACTGTCATTACTGGACTACATTTCATGATGGATTGACAACATCTTCACAATGTCAAGCTATTACCAACTGTATCTTATACCTTGACAGCAATAGTCACCTTCCTTGTATCACAGAAGTTTGTAAATGCAGTGATTTGATTGGATTAAATACTACCACATACAAAATATCAGAGACATCAACGGAAAGACAATAAACAATTTGGCATCGCATGAAATCGGCAGCTATGATTGGCTGTATTTGCAAACCTACAAACCAATCAAATCGCTACAAGAAACTCATACATCCTTCAAAAATCAAGTTACAGACTTAAAGAAGGGAAATGACCACACTTACCCGAAAACTTTGCGGTAGATAATTTCATCATCAGACGGATAATGAACCTGTACCATTGGATAGAGGGTGTCCATTTTGAAATCCACGAAAGTCAAGTCACTGAATTCCACAAGAAAACCTTTGAATTTCCAAACTTCGGTATTTTCTACCTACAACTTTTGACTTAACACAATAGTTTTCCAAACTAAGAAACTTGGGTAATATCATCTAAAAATTTCGGCCTCTCCAACCATTAAAGCAACACGAAAGTGGCGTTACGTACCAATGTCTTGCTTAAAAGAGTTCAGTAAAAGTACGAAAAAAATGGAAATTATGCAGAAGTCTAGCAGTTTGATAATGAAGTCAATGACATATGGTTTTATATATACTAAATACTCATATATATATATATATACAAATACAAGTAATTGATTTTAAATTAACCTCAAAGGTTTAATGAATTCACAAATATAAAAAGTGTTGAGTTCTTTATTCCTTTCTATTTCTTAAAGTACATTTGCCTGTAATCCAATATTACAAAGTTAACTTCAACATTATTGTGTATTGAGATATGAATTAATTTTGGTGTCACGGTTTTCCAAACTTATGACATCAGTCTAAATCAATCAAGCATCAAAAGGGTCAAGAAGCACTACACTCGCTTTCGTTGAATGAGTTGAAATAAATTTGCATGTATGCCTTCAATCCAATATTAGAAAGTTAAGCCAAAGATTTGTATATCCAAAATTAATTAATTTGGTCCCGGTTTTCCAAACTCATAGAATTGTTTCTCAGTCAAATGATCAATACATTTTTAAGGATGAAAGCTCATTCATGTTCTGTTAACCATCAGAGTTTAAATAATTTGGAAGCTCCAAGATCTTTCACAAAGTCACAAGCATATCCAGAGTGTCTTCGAGATCTAAAACTGCACACCAAATCTCAAAATCTCTCAATCCAAGTCAGCTAAAATATAATCCAATGAACTAAGAGCAGTCCTTGCTGCTGCATAAACCCTGTCCTTAATGGCCGTTTACGAAATTAATTAAAGAATCAAAGATGACCCTAATTAAGACATTTATTAACGAACTTCCTGATTTTATAATTAGAAGATCACTTCCAACATTTTATCCCTTTCCGAAAATTTTATTTAAATTTCCTTGAATTTCTAAGCATTTCCAAATACTTTTAAGTTCAAATAAGTACAAGATCAAAGAGATCTTCTTAATTAAGACATCAATTAATTAACTTCCTGATTTTTTAATTAAAGGATGATGATAAATCCATGGCTGAAACACTGAACAATAAATAATAATAAAAATATTGACCATCAGTTTAATGAGAAACAATGTTATAATGAATAATTTCCTATATAACTATAAACTATAGAGATAACATCCTTCCTTGTATATCATTAAACTCTTATGTCATATCCTTAACACATTTCATTATTAGTATTTGGTTTTTCCATTGTCAAAGGTCAATACGATTCAATACAATTCAAATAATTTGTTCCATTTATTTTCTGTGGGTTACTGCACTGATTCTAGTTCTGATCTGATGCTCACACATATTTTGTTTCATTTATAATCTGTGAGTTTCTTCAATCATTCAAGATATGATCTGATCAATGCTCACCAACCAAACTTTTCAGATTTTTATATATTACAATACAATTTTCCATATTTTGTTTCATTTATTTACTGTGGGTTACTTCACTACTTCTAGATCTAACAGCATCTTTGAAAATTTAGGTTTAAATTACAACCCCGAGGTCCAATAGAATTCCTTACATGATGTTAACCTCTTACCAAACAGATCGTTTAATTGGTAGAATTGGTGAACACAACTTTCTAAATACGATGTTAGATCTTGAACATGTGAAGTAAGCACAAAATGAAAATTCAAAATTACAAGTGCAAGTTTTAACATATATCTAATTAGTTTCAAGCACTCTACTTTTGTGCTTGTTGAAATTAAAAGAGTTTTTTTTATAACCATAAGCTAATTCACACACTAACAAACAAGTTATTATCACAAATTCAATTATTAAACAGAGTTTCCAATGATAACAGAGTTTCCAATAATGACAGAGTTTCCAATGATAACAGAGTTTCCAATGATAACAGAGTTTTCACATCAAAATAATATATAGTTCTCATAAGAAGTTTAACTTCCTACATGACCTATATGTACTTGACAATATTAAACATTCACGTTTTTCCTGTTTTCCAACCACAAATTTCACCGGTTTAGTTGAAATATGTAATTATATTTTGAAATCATATTTTGTTCCCAAAAAATTCTGGAAATGATCGCCAAAACACAGACAATGAGGTTGTAACGCAATGGGATCTATGCCCACTTCAGCAGCTTTCTGCAGCAGCTCAATGATGTTGTAAGATAATGGGATCTATACCCACCTCTTTTCTAAAAGAGCTCAATGCATTATAGGGTGTAAGGCATGATGACATATGCCCACTGGCAGCTTTTGGAATATTGTTGAGCATTAATGCTATCAACAAATAAGTTTCTGTTCTCTGGGATTTCTTCCCATGGAAAGATATTGATTTAACACAAGTTGTAAGGCAGACAACATACGCCCACTAGCAGCTTTGCTTTGGGTTAAAAGGCATGGTAATAAATGCCCACGTGCAGCCTAGCATAGCTGAATTACACTACAAGAGCCAATTTTTAGCATCTAAAGAGCACATCTAGGTTAAAGGTTAGAGTTAGTTTAAGATTAGTTAGTTAGTTAAGCATACTAAAACTAATACTAAATATATTTAAACTATGCTTGCTTATGCTTTCATGCTTAGATTAAAGCATTGTTAGTCAAATATGGTGATGAAAATACAAAAAAATAGGGTGCAATATTGAATATTTCAAAAAATAAAATGATCTTGTGCAAAACAATTAAAGGGCTGAGAGGGACGGGAGCTGGGAAGGAAGGAAGCTGGGAGCTGGGAAGGGAGGGAGCTGGGAAGGAAGGGAGTTGTGAAGGAAGGAAGCTGGGAAGGAAGGAAGCTGAGAAGGAAGTAGCTAAGAGCCTAAAGGTTCAGGGATTATACTCCAAAAAGACCCTTTCTTTTGATCTTTGGAAGCACCCATCCCTCTATGAAGTGCCTAAAAGTGCAGCATGAGGAAAGCCCTAAGTGCAGGGAACTTAGTACAGCATAGGAATTGACCTTACTGTTGCATAGGAGGGAATAATCTAGTGCAGCATATGGGGAAATGACTTATGTGCAGCTCTAAGGGTAAGAAATTTATTGAAAATTGCAGGGATTCAATAAATCAAGTGCAATAACATAAGGGAAGCCCAAAATAAGGGAATTTCAGCAACAGGGAAATTATGAAAGTTCTTCATGTGGGAAGTTACATTGCAGGATTTCAAAATTAAAGTGCATTGTAAGGAAAGTCCAGCAATAAGGAAGTCCAGCTTAAAGGAATTGACCTAAGTGTGAAAGGAGGGAAGTGAAATACCAACCTGAGGACAGGCAAACTAAATCTCCTTTCTGAACCTTTTTTCTCCATACTTTCAATTCAACCACAAAAAATAAATCAAATCATAAACAACATGCAACTCCATTTTATTTTAAATATCAAACTAATATCAAACGTTTTAGACTTCTTTTTAGAGAGTTCTCATTTAACACTTTAGCATATGTTTCTTTCTAAATTTGACAACTGTTTTTTTCCACATTTGACGACTATTTTTTTTTCTAAATTTGACAACTGTTTTCTTTTCAATTTGACAGCTGTTCTTTTTTTAAAATTTGACAACTGTTTTTTGTTTATTGTCTAAATTTGACAACTGTTTTTTTTTTATTTAACAATTGTTTTTGACTTCCATAACAATTTTTGCAACATTTTTACTGAAGTCCAAAACTTTCCAAAAGTCTGATATTAAAAAACATATTTACATCACCAACATTTCTAAAGAAAGAAAAATATTAGTTAAAATTAGTCAAAATAAACGGTAAATAAATAAATATATCAAAAATGAAAACAATGACCGAGGTGAAATGGTGAGAAAAACAAGGGGGCAGGGAAAGAAAAAGAGAAGGGATTAATAAAATTACAGGGTAAGATGCCTTGAATTTGCTCCTTCGATCCAGGGGCAAAGAAATTGGTTTGTTAAAGGGATTGTACTCATAATTTCGATAATAATCCGAAAATCTTATAAAACTTAAAAGAGATCTCTACACTGAAATTATATAATTATATGACACAATCCCTTTAAAATGAAAATTAGTGGCAGCATAACTTCATGCTTAAAAAAACTACAGTTAAATAAAATATACTCAAAAAATGCTGTCAAAGTGAATAATTACTTTATCATGCACGAAATTGCAATGCATTAGTTCCGAAGCAGTCAACCATTCTTAGTTCGTGAATTTTCAGTGAAAGCAAGAAGCAGAATTGAAAAAATCAACTGCAATCGTCAACATGTAAAGGGGAACAACTCTGTACGTCATACGTTTAATGACAACCACAATAAACTTAGCAGTTGTTGTTTTAGCTATATGATTCAAGGGAGATAACTCTGAATGTCATTTTGTCCGTTTGGAACTACTAAGCTACGTGATTGTTATGAGCCCTGAAGGCAGGGTGGAAGCAGACACATTAACAAAATGGTATTGATTTGGCTTTGAGGCTAAAAAAAATGGCAGATAAAGATAACACTTCTTCAGACTTGAGATAATTCTAAAGTTCATTGAAAAGGTCATTGAACAAGACGTTATTCTTTCATTAAAGCATCCTCGCATAGCTAAATGATTGGAAATGCCAACAAAAATCCCACAAGCAATGGCAGTGGTATAGATATATTTTTTTGTCTTGAGGGAGAATTCAAAACTTCCACACATTTCCAACGTTAACCTTTTTCAACTAGCAGACGTCAATAAAACTTGCAACGACCGAGCCCATAATAGTTCTCGATACAAGGGGACATCACTCCAGTACATAGACACTTCAGAGTTATCCCCCTTTCTTTATATCTGAATACTCACATTGTCGGGCAGACTTTGATACTGATTCCACTCTTGCTGTTAGAAGCTGAACTAGAATCAGTTGATATATCAAACGACTGTCGACGTCTGTTAACTACATGATTATAATAGAATGGATCTGAAATTAAATGAATGAATAAATGAATGAATGAATGAATAAATGAATGAATAAATGAATGAATGAATGAATGAATGAATGAATGAATGAATGAATGAATAAATGAATGCATGAATGAATGAATGAATGAATGAAATCCAAAATTTCATTAGACATAGTATAGTCACTTCAGTTAGGGTCTAACGACAGCCCTTTTGAACATTTGTCGAATTAACTTTTTGACCTAACTGACCTTTTTAACCAATAAAATTTCTACCCTCTCCAGCGCTTGTGTTTTGTGACGCAGTGTTTCTCAGGTTAGGTCAAAAGGTTAATTTGACGGAAGTTCACAAGGGCTGTCTTTTGACCCTAACTTAAGTGACTGTATTAAACATAAAAGCAAATAAAAAATGGAACGAAAGTTTGGTATAATCTTAATCAGACTGATAAATAAATAAATGACAAGGGCAGTAACTCCTATCTAACCTGGAACTTGTAAATAGAAGGAATCGGCACCACTACTGGTCGAAGGCTTTTCTTGATTGGCTGGTGGTTCCCCTAATTCTATTGCACTATGGGATAGGTTGTTAGAGCCGCCATTGTGTCCTGAAAATATAAAGCATTACAATTAAATCTCAGAACTTCCGGATGGCAGGAATTGAGAACTATTTCTGAAAATTTAACAGTATTCAGATAAGGTAACATACGCCCACAGCAGCAGTTAAAATATATTACTGAATTAACTCTCATTTTTGTTGTATTATTGCACCCAAATTCAAACCTACCCTTCATTTTTTTGTTCTTATTTTACACAAGTACGGAGTTAGAATTTTCTTTATAAAATTAGGCAATGATGAAGTAATTTTATATCTTTCCTCATTGCTCACTGCAAGGCATTAACAACCTTAGCCCATGCAGGCGAGTTATAAACTATATAAAACTCTATATCATTTCATTTTCTCAAGCCAGACAATATCAAAGCTAATTCAAAAGATATAAAAAGCTTTTAAGAAATACATTATGTCAAATGATACGGAAATATCAATGTGTCTCGGATGCCTGTGTGCTAATAGGGTATATGTCTCGGATGCCTGTGTGCTAATTGAGTGTGAAATAGCCTGTCAAATTGTTAATAATCCTTCAGAAAGTTTGAGTCTGAGGTGAACATTTCACATCCGTTACAATGACAGCTAAATTGAATTTCTTGTTTTTTGTCCTTACTTCGATATTAAGATTTTCACCAAAATATGCTAAAAACAAAATTTCAATTTAATGCAGAGTTGCTTTAGAATGTGTGGTTTGAATAAATGAATGAATGAATGAATGAATGAATGAATGACCAATTAATTTCCTGATTGTAAGAGGTCAAAGTTGAAAGAATTCAAGGAAATAGATGAAACAATTTGACATAAATTCATCTTGTTAGATAAGATGAATGAATGAATGAATGAATGAATGAATGAATGAATGAATGAATGAATGAATGAATGAATGAATGAATGAATGAATGAATGAATGAATGAATGAATGAATCCACAAAAGAGCTTTCAAATCTATCAGATTAAACCAGAAACTTTCCAGTAAACACAAATACATGGTTCTTTGAAACCTTTTATGGTATAAGCAAATATGCATAAAAATGAATGAATAAATAAAGTTATAAAATAGACAGATGGTATGAAGCAATGGATGAATAAAAATGACCTAAATACCAACCTGGACTAGTTTGTTTTGGAATGCCCTGTAGTAAATAATCCGGAGTACTATTTCTTCTCATTTTCTCATCGTACCAGGCATCCAGCCCATCCAGAGAGTTTTTATGTTTTAATTTCACCATTTTGTCAAGTATTGTCAATGTATATCACAATATAGAATCCACTATGGAATGATGGAATGCTTACTGTTTGTTTGATATCACTCTAATTTTGGGGAATTCAGCAGAATACTTGATATATGCTTATTGTTTGGAACACATGCTATCACTCTTATTTTGAGAATTTAACAATGTTCTTCATGAGTATTTTTAAAATATTCCCTGTTAATTGGCACAGACTGTAGTTTTAACCTCTATGATGTCAAATTTATTTTTGTACCTTATTAACTTCATTATGTTCATCTAAAAACATATCAGAAAAATGTGTTGATTGATCTACATTCGTTATGTACCAGCCTGGATATATGAAACCACTCATGTATTTGACACGCCTCAACTTTATAATGAACTCTTCCACACATGCATAATCTCAATGAATATGAATAGATGCATGTATGATTGGAAGAGCTCATTTGTAAAATTAGGGCTGTTTTTAGTCTGTCACAATATATCCAGTCTTGGGTACGTAAGTCACCAAATATCAAGATTCAACTGATTGTTTATTCATGGCTAATCCGGCTCAGGCTATCCTTATCTTAATCCATTGATCTCTTGATCCTTTCTATAATCCCCCAATCATTCAATATTCTGAAGGTGTAACTTAATCCATTTAAAGGCACACAATCAGATTTAAAATTCTCTTCCTCCTGAACTGTAGGCTCCCTTAAATTACGGTTAATTCCAGATTTTTAATGCACGAATATGATTTTAAATCATTATTAGTGATTGACCAATCAGATGACTAAAATACACAGAGATCACAAAAGTTCCTTATAGAATTCCATGGAATCTTCACTCTTTTGAAAAACCAAATGTCACTCTGCACTTGAGTTAGTCACATCAACTTGACAACATAAAATCTAAACAAATGACAATATCAAGAGCTTAACTAAAACCATATTTAATAAATACCTTCAACGTTTTCACCAAATATTTGGCTTTCAATCAAAAAATATCTGTCCAATACGGACAACAAATTTAGAATGACACTGTAAAAAATTGTCCAATCCAAAAGAAATAGTAAAGTCATAATCCATTGACAAACAATAATGGTGATTTGAAAAACATGATATATTTGTATGCCACATAGTACACAAATTCCAAACCTGAATTACCAGTCAAATATCAAAATCTGATATCTGTCCACAGAGGGAAAAATAATTTTAACACAATTCTTCTAATTTAGAAACTGGCACATTCTCCCTTTCTAACACAACAGTGCTTAAATCCTGGGCTAGTGCTTTTTATTGAAAAGTAGCTTGTCCTTACTACAACATTCAAGTCACTGTTGAATGAACCATCACTATAAGCTTATACATCCAAATACATACAAATACATCCAACCCTATACAGCTATTAGTTCACATTATCTTAAAGTCACATTGTGCCATACTTCTTCTTCTAGGACTCACATGGGACCATTAAAATCAATTAAGTGTCCTTGCCATTGGGACCTTTTACACCACAAAACAAAATCGTGACCATTGTCTTTGCCAGTGAAATTGTGACTTACGCCTAGAACTTATAAGATGTGATCGAGGAAGAGCAAGCTCACTTTTTTGAAAAAATCTGACGTTACTATGCCATTGGGTTTATCTGCTCAACACCCCTTTCTGAGACTCCACATAACTAATATTGCTCAAGTGGTATTTTACTTATTTAAAAAAATTGCTGTGACCTCCAGACTAGTGGGCAAGCACCTAAAAGTCTTCAAGTCTGATCCACCAGTTACCCAGGTGTTAAGTATTGATACACGATTATGTTAAAGTATTAGAACCTGAGACCATCTTTAACTCATTAAGAGAAAAGATATGCCTTTATAATGCTCTTAAAATTGATATAATTACAGACATTTAGTCTTCACAGATGTCACGTTAGTTTGCTATAAGACATTATCTTAAGTCATGTTAAAAGCAATAAGCCTACACAAATGTCTTATTAATGCCCGACAAGCCTACACAAACATCATGTGAAAGCCTACACTTTTCCCCTGATTAGGTGTTAGAATGCAAGAAATCATTTCTATTCTATAGCCATTTTCTTGGAAGAACCCTCACAGTTGCAGTATTTTGAATTCAGCCTCGACAGTTGTCACCCTGTTTAATCAATCTGCCACCTATTTGTATCTCCAGTCTTAAAAGACTGGCACAGCCATTGATAATAAATTACATCACAATATTTGGCTCATGGTGATTTTAAATGATATATTATATTACTATAAAAGAATATATAGTAGAGATATGAATGTTATCATGTAATAAGGTAATTTGAATCTATTTTAACTTCTGGTATATTTACAAATAGTACTGGTATATCTATACATATTTATATATTTATTTTATGACATATATACTGTTCAAATACGGAAATATACTGTCAAAATACTGAAATATACTGTTCAAATACTGAAATATACTGTTCAAATACTGAAATATACTGTCAAAATACTGAAATATACTGTCAAAATACTGAAATATACTGTTCAAATACTGAAATATACTGTCAAAATACTGAAATATACTGTTCAAATACTGAAATATACTGTTCAAATACTGAAATATACTGTCAAATACTGAAATATACTGTCAAAATACTGAAATATACTGTCCAAATACTGAAATATACTGTCCAAATACTGAAATATACTGTCAAAATACTGAAATATACTGTCCAAATACTGAAATATACTGTCAAAATACTGAAATATACTGTCCAAATACTGAAATATACTGTTCAAATACTGAAATATACTGTCCAAATACTGAAATATACTGTCAAAATACTGAAATATACTGTCCAAATACTGAAATATACTCTTCAAATACTGAAATATACTGTCAAATACTGAAATATACTGTCAAAATACTGAAATATACTGTTAAAAAAATCTACCAAAATACAGAACTCAATACTAAAATGCACAGTCAAAATACTGAAATACTCTGATCAAATGCTGAAATACTCTGTCAAAATACAAAAGAATACCTTCAATATTCTGAAATACAGAACTCAATACTGAAATACTTCACCCATATACTGAAATACTTAGTAGAAATACTGAAAAACTGAAATACACTGTCTTAGATACTAACAACAGTATACATCTCATATCAGTGTACTAATATAATCCAAAATAAAACTGACTTAAGGCAACCAAATCAGTAATTATAGAGGCAATCAAATCAATGATTTTATATTCATACATGACATAAGAAAAATAACATAACTGAACTATAATGACAGTATGTCTTTATATAACCATTTACTAGTCAATCAAACCATAGTAACTCTTAGTATTTAAAGGGACATGTTCACCATCCTTTTGACCAATCATACTTTAGTCTCAGAAATAGAAATTTTTTAGCTAAGCTAATCAGTAATAGTGTTTACAGCTCACTGTCGAAATTTGAACCTTCAAATCCATATATGTTCAGAATTATCCGTGATTGAAAGTTAAAATGACCAAGTTTCACTAATGCATTAATATCAAATAGATAAACTAATAAATTTGCAGATACTGTCAGTTCAAAGCTAGGCTGTTATCAATAAGAACCATAAAGATCCTTTATCCAGCATAGAGATTGCATGTTGTGTCAGCATTTTTCAAGAAAATCAACCTTTTAAAAAAGCTTTTAATTAAGGACAGACTTATAACATCAATAATTTCTACACAAATCAATTTTTATTTCAAACAAATACCATATCTTAATTATCTCTTAATATCACTGAAAGAATTGGCATGTATCAAGATAGAACCTTCAGATTCTTTAACCTGGTTTCCCCTGGCAGTGATACAGGCTTTTAAAATAGTTTTCCCTGTCAGGGATGCAGGTTTTCAAAAAGGTTCACCGCCAGTGATGCTTGTTTGATACTTATTTCATTTACATCCTTTCAAATGTCAGAATTAGAAAAAGCTTGATTCCAATAATGTCCCTAGGCTCCAAAAACTCTAACCAACCGAGCTACAGCCCTCCCACATGGTAACTAAAAACACTTCACTTCCATCAACAACGATCTCATTCCAATGAAAGAAAAAATTGATCTAGTGAAGAGTGCTGTACAAAATGGTGGAAATTATATTAGAATGAGAATGACCAAGTAATGAGATTAAATCAATTCTTGAATCTAAAATAGAATAAATTTGAATTAATTTTGTTATTGTCTTTCGATCTTTTTTACATTTTATTTCAACAGTCAACAACTTATCGAGGAAAAAATAATGCTACATCTTCGTTCAAATAAGAAGGACTTGTCTACCTTTGAAAGCTTACGCAATGAACTTTTCTTCCTCCAAATGAAGAGCTCTTAGCAACGTAGCTGAGTTCAGCATCACAATTCATTGCAAACAATTTACACACAAGTCCCCGCATTTGTTTACAACAATTAAAATATGTTTCCTGCTTACAGGTGAACTTTTTAACCTCCAAATGAAGAGCACTTAGCAACGCAACGTAGCTGAATTCAGCACCACAAAACTTAAAAAATAACGCTTCTGAAATTCTTCAGATAAATCACCGCATTGAAATTCACATTAATGAATACTGTCATAAATATGTCTGCTCATAGATGAACTTTTCAACCTCCAAATGAAGAGCTCTTAGCTCTTAGAATCACATAATAACGCTTCTAGAATTCTTCACAGAAATAACCACATTGAAATTCACATAAATTTATACAGTCATAAATACGTCTGCTTACACATGAACTTTTCAACCTCCAAATGAAGAGCTCTTAGCAAGGAAGCTGAATTCAGCATCAATAAACTGACCCTGTGTAAGTTGATTTGTATTCACTTGTCAAGCCCCTTGTCAATCTTGTTGACACATACTTTGATGTATTAATATAGAATACTTAGTGTGGATACTTTTATAAAGTCTCAAATGTAAACAAAACTTCAGGCCATGGACGACTGTGGCCTAATACTTTATCCAAAGTTAATGGGTAATTTTGAAATGTTTGAAGTTGTTGATAAAGAAGTATGCTATCAATCAAATGGATCATCTTGATACTTTTCTATCAATACTTGCATGATACTTTACTTTCAATACTTGCATTGTACTTAATTTTGAATACTTCTTTTATTTTGAACACTAGCATGATACTTAATTTTGAATACTTGCATGATACTTAATTTTGAATACTTGCATGATACTTTACTAATACTTGCATGATACTTTAAATTCCATACTTGTACTAGCTTATTCTCAAAGCTTTTTCAGAAAAATGGTGCACAAAATAAGTCTTGAATCAAATTTGGATGAAACACTTCAAGTAAGAGAGCTGAAAACAGGTTTTAAGCTTTAAACTTCTGGTTTCTGACCTTGTATATTTTTCTCAAAATGTTAAAAAAGTTTTCGATAAATCAATGGCATCTAATGTCAAAGGTTGAGTTATTTTTTTTCTAAAACTCATATTTCACAATAAAACCTGTAATAACAGCATGGTAGAATAATCATTACATATATAAAACACAAACTGTTGTAAAGTTCAAATGATACAGTTAATGTAAGGCTTAGACAGTGAAAATATCACATTTAAAGAGATTGTCAAAAGGTTTTCTAAAAATTTGTATGTGTATCGGGGACACTGATAGCATCAATTTGCACCATTCAAATTTCAATCAGACGTCTGTAGTTCCTGCAATTCTACTAAAGTCCTTATGCGACACCTATGTCGAGACTGAAACCTGGACCTTCAGGTTAGTGTGCAAGCGTCTAACTCACTGAAAACCACTGCAGACCCTCTAGGGACACAGAACAAAGATAAAATTTTACTGTTCATGTAATAAACATCTATCTGTCTATCAACAACAAATCTTCTGCCAAATAAAATAAATAAAAACAAAAGAGATATAAACACATGAATACATAGAGAGTTTATATTCCTGCACAGAAATTCATACATATTCTTATGACCAAGATTACTTGTAATTATTTTACCAGTATCTCTATTCATTATGAAAATGATGCCATATTGATAAATAATTGGTAAAGTTTGGCACATTTTATAGAATTCACTGAAACCTTAATTCCTCCAAGACATTTTCAAAGAAATAAATAACACCTTGAGGTGACTTTCAACGAAACTCTTGGATTTTTCACATTTTTGGCAGGATTTGGCACATTTTAAAGAATTTGCTGAAACCTTAAAACCTGTGAGATTTTCAAAGAAATAAATAAAACCTTCAGTTGCCATTCAATATCACCAACTCCTAGATTTTACACATTTTCTGAAAAAGTGTGGAATTTTCTTCAAACTATTAGACAAATGTAGACAGTTTTGACTAGAATTCCTGATAATGAAGCCAATTTCTCCAACAATTCTTACATTTTAACACTTTTGATAGAAATGAGAAAGCGGGTTTTAAAATATAAAAAAAAAATATTTTTCCAAGAAATCATGCCAATTTGTCTCAAACTTTTTACAAGTTTCAACTTTCATATTCATATTACACAAAACAACAATCCCTCAAAAATATTCCATAACATAAAATAACCAACACCATATTTCTTAATGATCTGAAACCATTTGGAATTTCCACCATCTGGACAAAGTTCCAGAATAAATCTTCCATTCAATGGTGCCAAGTTTACCAAAATGTCTTTACACTTTAGATAAATATAACTGATATATCAGAAGTCTGTAAAGATTATAAAACTAGTGTAAGAATATGAAATAGAAGTATCAGAACAACAGAAATTAAAAAAAACAATATGATTCCAGAATAATGTATTCCTGGTAATGATGCTCAAATATTTTCAAAACCCAATTTTATAAGACACCACAAAAGATACAGATTTCCGATTCCAAAAACTATTTCCAGAATATAATATTCCTGGCAATGATGCCAATGAAAGAGTATTGGAATGGTACGACAGTGTACCAAAAAAACAAATCAAAAACTGGAATGATGCCACATTATTTTGTGCTCAAATATTTTCAAAACCCAAAGAAACAAATCAAAACTATACCACAAAACATATAAATTTCCGATTCCAGAAAACTAATTCCAGGATATAATATTCCTGGCAATGATGCCAATGGAAGATGATTGGAATGGTACCACAGTGTTAAAGTATCTAGTTAATTATATCCTATTCACAGTGAAGTCAGAAACTTAATGAAAACAATAACTACAGTGTAACACAAGAAATCAATTTCAAGTCAGCTGGTACACGCTAGGTGGCTGATGGTACATTATTACCTTTAACACAGGCATTGGTTAGAGTTTTAATACACAGGCATTGGTTAGAGTTTTAATACACAGGCATTGGTTAGAGTTTTAATACACAGGAATTGGTTAGAGTTTTAATACACAGGAATTGGTTAGAGTATTAATACACAGGCATTGGTTAGAGTTTTAATACACAGGCATTGGTAAAAACTTAATAACACGGGCATTAGTTTAGCTGCTACTAATGTTTCTATGTTTTGTTTGGATTTCAGGTTTTCATTTTGCATATCAGATTGTTAGAACTTGGTTTACAACAAAGGCATTGTTTAGGATTCTATTACACAGGCATTAGTTACATCCTTACACATATGCATTTGTAATTAGAAAGGTAGTACCTTCATGATTTGTACTGATAACTGATTGGATCTTACTAAATAATTGATCCAAATCGCCAAAGGCATGTTCAATCAATGGCCAACTTCCTGGCAATTCTGTTGACCACAATCAACATCAATCAAGATCAATCAACCAAATTGATTTATAATTTGACCTTTCAGGACAACATTACAATCAAACGCCTGTTGGAAAAAAAATAGCTTAATTTTTGATAATTTGTAAACAATTTGTAAAGATAACTTTGATTGGTTATTGCAGTGAAAATATCATCCAGTAAGATTACTTAAAACATATAAAAATAAATGTACTGGAATTTTACACCCAATTCATTTAGAGCTTCAGCTTAGGGGGGTCTTAAAAGAGGAAAATCTGTAGCCAACGGGGCCTCAGTTAATTGTCGCATCCAAACGACTTCTCAATATCAGCCTCTCTGATTGTCATGACTGACAGATATAAACCTACACCTTGACTAGAATCGATTTGACATTAAAAAAAAGGAAAGATATTCCGAGATTAATTTGTCCAAGTCATGATAATATCGCGAAAGAGGCACTCGAGTTATTACCGTATAGAATATCATAATTAAATAGAAGATAATAGTAAGCAATACGCCATATTAATATCATAGTCATTAATCAAGAGTTACGTCCCTTGAGAGCCATTTTGACGGTAAAAAAAATCTATATTTTGTTTCGTTTGAGAATTGATATCTCTATTACTATTTGTCTTTCAATATTGAAGAGTGGCAGGTCAAAGAGCGCGTCTGTTAGGTTTTATTGTTGTGATTACATTTATCGTTCTGTGGCCATTTTTGTCAGAAAATTTAAATAAAAAAAATTTCTTTGTTTGGTTATTTCTAACAAATGGTTATTGTGGGTTCTAATCTTGAATAATTTGTTAAAGTCAGATGACCTAGAATAAGTCATCTTCAATCATAATTCCAGTCAACCTAGCTGTAAATGGGTATGGATAATCTGAGAAAGATCAATGCCAAGGACCAGCTGGTAAAAAGGATCCGTTGTGAACATAAGTTGTTATCCTTGAAAGCTATCTCTTCTTGGATTTAAATAAATCTGATTGGATAATAAAACTTAATTCAAACTTTATTTTAGTGATTGACCAATCAAATGACGGCAAATTAAATTTAAAATCATATATGAGACTAAAGTTACTGGTATTTTCATTTGATCTTCCAGAAAACAATATGTTCCCGAGGACACATGGATTGTGTAAGACCTAACAGTATTTTTTTTTTCAAAATCAGTTGCTTAGCAACATCAAAATTACCAGCAATAAATAATGTATTTTTTGGATCCTTCTGGCCAACGTGTAAATTGAATAACTTTAAAAACAATGTTGCTAAGCAACACCTTCAAAAAAAAAGTTTTCTCAAGTCAAGAGCATTGATCTGAAATTTATTAAATTCCCAGAATTCAACTTTATTATCAAATTAACGAAAGACTAATAGGGACAGCTAGAAAGAACATTGCCATATATTTACATTAGCGTTGATAACTAGGAACCCTAATGAAGTTATAACAAAAAACACAAGGGGTATATTATGGTATAACTCACTTCTTTAATAACAAAGCCCATAACGTTTCAACACAATTTACACGTGTCATCATCAGATAAAATGAAGTAGTGGGGGTAAACATGAGGATGACGACACGTGTAAATTGTGTTGAAACGTTATGTGCTTTGTTATTAAAGAAGTGAGTTATACCATAATATACCCCTTGTGTTTTTGTTATATCTACTCTCCACTTCTAAATATCATTCAAATCTTATCCCAATGAAGTTACTGTAGTGTATGACATGAATTTTGACCAATCAATGCCAAGTTAACAAAAGCTGCAACCTGTTCCTTTGTTGCGAAGCTTTAGATGGAGTAGAGGACCAGTTTAATCGTATTGCATAATTTGATTCTTCTATTTCTTAACGTATCAAATAATCCCACGATGGACTTTGTACCTCGTCATCTTAAGACAAGGGAGAATTAGTTTTTAATTAACTTTTAACACTAGTACTAGACATTAAGTATTTATTAGCTAGTCTTTATTACTCTCATTAATACCTTCATTATCATCATCTTTACTTCAACTCTTCATCATGGAGGTAGATTTCTACTACTTCAGCCATTTTGCTTTTCAAAACGCTTGCAAACCAAAACAGTTTTGATGGATGCTTCTTGAAATATATTTTCATTCAATTGTAACACAATCAATCTTAGACGTTATTAATTTCACATCATGCCCATATTTTTTGGCGCCATACTGAAAACTATTTTGTTTCATCAAAATAAATTTATCCCTTTATCCCATGTCCATCCTGCTAATGCACTTTTTTTTTTAAGAGAGTAAGCTATCATGAGCTTTTGATTGGGTAATATAAATGGATAGCCAATCAGAATGCCAGAATTGTATCCGCTAATCCAGTTTTATACGGCATTAAAACTTACTTAATGTCAAAGACATCATGAAACTTTTAGATCAATTGAAAGGATAACAGTAAAGTTTCTGACAACTTCTCAAAATCTTAACAGTGTTTTTATGAAGAAAATCAACTTTTCTGTTCATTTTTTACAGAAAACAGAAAAAAACGACACTGAATTTGACAGGTTCTATAAATATATTATTTTATAAGGCTCTGAAATAATCGATAATTTCAATACAAAAACTATACCATGATTGACTAGAAAAATACCAAATTACAAAATTGTCTTAAATAAATAAAATAAAATGAAATGAATGGAGTTTTACCTCCTTTTCATCATATAAAGACATTTGTTTTAAAAACCAGTAAAAAACATAGTTTATAAATATCACAATATATACCCACATCGTGATATATTAATGCTTCATATCGTGATATATCAACTTCAACCAATATCGCCCAGTATTACTTTAAGAACATCCTTTTCTTCCTCTTTTTTTTAAGAGCATCCTTTGACAGATATCCTGCAAGAATTTTAGAAGTCTTTGTATTGAGAAGATCTTTAGAAAAAATATCAGGAATCAGGAATGACAAATGACAGACTAAAGACAATATACCGCCATTGTATTCTTCGTACATTTCCTGTTTTTACTTTAAATTCCAAACTCTGGAACACCTCCGTAGACCTAACTCTGTCATTCTTTTCATATTTAATAATTCAGTTAACATTGCGACACTTCCATATTAAACAAAGACAATCTTCCTTTGTGGTTATTCTATGAAACAGGTGGAAATTCATTGATTGAAGTGGTTAGGGACCACTGTCTTATAAAAAGTTTCTAACAATTGCAGGAAAGAAAATTGTTATATCATAAAACAACTTGGAAAAATCTGCACATTTTTAACGAATAAAATGTATCGCCAAGTATCAATACATGACATTGCGATATGATATGCGTATCGTGGCAAGTTGTATCGCGATACATGGATTCACTGATTCATCCAGTCAGCACTAGTGGAAATGTCGATTAAGAGCTACAAAACTGTCAAAGGGGAGCTTAAGGATCCTTTCTACCAGCTGGTCCTTGACCAAACCTCTTGGTATTGATCCCTCCTGGATTATCTGTACCTATTTACAGCTGGGTCGACTGGAATAATGAGGATCCTGTCTACCAGCTGGTTCATGACCAAACCTCTTGGCAGTAATCTTTCCTGGATTATCCATACCCATTTACAGCTGGGTTGACTGGATTAATGAGGATCTTTTCTACCAGCTGGTCCATGACAAAACCAGCTGGGTTGACTGGATTAATGAGGATCCTTTCTACCAGCTGGTCCATGACCAAACCAGCTGGGTTTACTGGATTAATGAGGATCCTTTCTACCAGCTGGTCCATGACCAAACCAGCTGGGTTTACTGGAAGATGACATGGTCATCGGACTTTCACAAAATGATTGAGATTGGAACTCAAAGTCACCATTTGTTAGGAGTGAAGTGACATCATGTAAAATATATATCTAGGTATTCTCCTTCAGTCTACCAATTGAATTGAAATTTTGTCAGTTATTTTTTATCATATTAGCTATTACTATTGATTCTGAAATTTTATAAAGAGGCTCTCAGACTAAAAAATTAACCAATCTACAGACAGTATACAAAATACACTTCAATCAAATTCAATCAAATTAATTCAATTTCTTCTAATCAATGAAAATTCCGATTGATTTTAAACAATTTTATAACAAGCAGAAAAACCGAACAACTTCTGTATAGGAAAACTTAATGATTGAATGAATGAAAAATATAACAATTTGATTAAATTTGGGAAATTACGAAATTTTTGATCAATGAAATGTTCTGAAATTGGCAACAATCAATGATAAGACAAATTTAATTGCGCACATATGATTGACGGAATTATAATTGCATTGCAAAGGAATACAGTCGTATAATTTATATCTCGGACTCCACCAGAGCAGATCAATAACACCTTGGTCATTTCGACCATTGTCTTATTCATCATTATATTTTATTCAATTTTGTATGAACTAAACTCCAAATATTGACATGAAAAGAGTAAGGGAATAGTTTTTCTTTAATATGAAGAAACGGAAAACAAAGAAAATCTATCCTTGACAATTGAAATGAAATGAGCTTTATATCACCCCACACTTGGAGTTTTACACCCTACAGTTCTGAATCTAATAGTGATAATAAGATAAGAAACAAAAGTAAAATTGGTTCATGGCATTTACTGTGAGACTAATGTTTCACGATAGACAGAAAATATCTGAACAATTTAACCTCCACAATTGAAGAACAAGTGTTAAACTACTGCCAGTAAAAGAAGAGAAATATCTGGAAGGTTAATAAATTACAGAGTTTTATTGTCTGTTAATACTTTAAAGTGGCAGTGTGGACCAATTTACTGGTGAGATACAGAAATATTCTATTAAGTTTAAATGAACAAATTGTAAAAATAGAAGAAACTTTGTTTTTAATTGAGTTATGTTCTTCAAGGCCGTGGTTTGCCATCTTTACGAGTTGATTTGGGTCTAAAATGTAGGAAAATAATCTTCAGAACAGTAAGAAAATTAAAAATCTATATATGGTGGAGTCTGGGGAAAAGATGAGTCGTCATTTTAACTTTCTAACACGGATAATTCTGGACACACATTGATTTGAAGGCTAAAAATTCGACAGTGAGCTGTGAACACTATTACTGATTAGCTTAGCTAAAAAATTCACGTTTCGGAGACTAAGTTAAGACTAATCAAACAGATGGTGGAAGTGTCCCGTTAAACTAATCTTTTAGAATAAAATAAATTGGTATGAGAGACTATATCGGTCTAGACTACCAGTCATTCCGGAAATTACATTGTGTCAGTGACAAACATTGACATGCCATTGAACCAAAATCTCCAGAATTGCAGGAACCGCAAATCATTTCTGACAGCCTCAAACACTTCTCACTGACTAGAAGATGGGAACTGACAACTAGTCTATGTCTAGCTTGAGGACTAGCTTAATGACAATTTAATATATCAAGCTGTTGATCTACGTCCACATGATTAGTGAGAATTGAAAAGGGATACTGTCACCTAAATTTAAGACTTAGCAACTGATAGAGCTGAATTGCATCTATCTGTATCTCTTATCAAAAGTATAACATTGTTATCTAAAGCCTTTAAAAGATGTCCAAATTTGTGCTTTCAGTTAGTCTACAATCAATTAAGAATAAGGTTACTTTGATCACTTTCTCTGAATCTTTACTATTCCTTCAGTCAAATTTGCTTCAATATCATCAAACAAATTAGGAAAGGTTAATCTTAAGGAGGTGTCCCAGGGGAATAAATGAAGGTATGGAATGAGAGTCCACAGACGAATTTATGATCATTATAGACAAAGATATCAAAATCAATTTGTTTCCGGACAATCACGGAGGGAGTGAAATTGTCCACAAGAGAATCGGTCATTAAGTTAGTGTCCATACTGTCCATAATGACGGTAGTCTAACAAATATTAGTCAACATTAGATCAACATTTGTTAAAGACTATCAAAACTGATTGACTTTCTCACACATTGTCTAAACGGCAGTAACAGGAGAATATCAGGACCTTCTCACATGGTTTAAAAAGCAATAACATCATACCATGATAAGCATATATCACGTGGTCGTGTATTGATACATAACAGTACTGGACATTCTGGATGACGGGAAAATATGGGAACCGGTTGATCGAAAGGCCATCTCTTTGATTGGCTGTATTCTCTAGCGTACAATCCAATCAAAACGCTGCCTTTTCAAACTTTTGTGATACAAGAAAAGAAGAGTCTAAATGTAGTCAAGGTATTAGATGTAGACCTGACAAAACTGGAGCAAAAAAACAAGATGTAGAATCCCAATTCACAATGTTTATCATAGTATGATATAAAATGTTTAATTTCATGAATACATTTGGTATTTTATTTCAGCCACACACCAATCTAATTCAACGTCTGGTTAGGTAATGTTCTTATCAATTCAGACCAGACACAGGTCTTGATAGCATAATTACATGATGTTTACAGACCTTGATGTTAAATATTCCTTACACAGAGATTATTCATAGATTTAAGGGTAAAAACATGAAGAAGGTATTATACCAGGTGTCTAAGCTTGCATCAACAAACGAGCCAAAAAGTTGGGGTTTTATTTCAATCCGTAACTCCATTGTTTTGGCATTGACTTCGAAGAGAGAGTCCACATTTCGAACATACCAGTACAGACTCTGGTGAAAACATATCTTTAGCAATTACAAAATTTAAATGAAAATCTGAGAAATTTTAATGGAGTTCATTACCTAAATAAACATTCTAAAAGCAAAAAAATTTCAGAAACAATACTATGCCTTTAAGAAAAAATGTTTCCCGAAAAACACAAACAAATAAAGACTGATGAAGAAAAAAAGTTAGCAAAAGTTTAAAAAAGGTTCATCTTTGACTTGTGATTTTTGATAAAAAATATATTTTCCACACGGACTTTTACGAGGATTTGTTTTAAGACCTTCAAAGATCTTTATATCAACATTAGAAATACTTTCAAAATGTCATTTTATACAAGGTCTCTTTGACTTTCTTCTCTTTGTGTTGAAAGAAAATAACATGAATGGAGTTTTACATCTAATTTTTTTTATTTTGGGCCAATGAAGATGGACAACGCCATGCAGGGTGCAATGAGGGAAATTAACCTACTCTTTTTCGATTTCCAACTGTCGAGGGATCTTTAACATGCACAGCCTGTAACATACAGGCCTTGGTTTCTTGTCTCATCCGAACGACTAGATGCTTTTTTCGATGTCAGCCTCTCTTACTTGCGTCACAGACAGGGGGAAAAGCCATTATATTGACCTATGTTGGGATTGAACCCTGGACTTTCAGGTTATGGAACAAAGGTTTAACTTTTTAAACCACCCCTTACCATAAAAACAATCAACAAAAATTCAATCAACAATCCAAAAAACAATGTCGGTGGGTCGAAAACAAAATCAATGACATTGCACGTTTGTAAATACAATATCAAATAGTAACCCAATATCAAATTCGTGAAATTTTACTCATTCTATATAAAGTGCGTCTAAAATATTTGCCAAGGACATTCAATTCAAGAACAAATACTTTGATAGTTTTTACGTAAAAATATTCAACAAAACAGGTGCTATCTCAACAACTACCAGGATCTTACTGGCAAGATATAGCAAGAAATCAGCTCCAAGGTGATGTTACACAGCGAAGGTACTGTGTTTACCTTTTCAAACCCTAACATTGGGTTTGGAAGATCACAAAACAAGTACACACATACCACAAGTCAACACTGGTGTTGAAACGGCGAGTTTCAATATTTGGCAAAGGAAAAACAGATTTACTCAATTTGATTAATCAAGTACAGACATGCTTGACGACCAGTAATGAGAGACTTTAGACTTCATTAGAAATTTCACAAGAATTAAATCATTTTCCATGCTAACTCAAAAAGTATTTTGGTCACGAACATATTTGTACTCAAGAATTATTTTAGGAAAGAAATGACTTCCTGAAAATACCCTTTCTTAGGTTTGTGGCCCGACTGGTTTCATTCTGGTTGGAACTTTTCAGGGGCAGCGAGGCAAAAGTGAAAATTTCACCTCTATATATAGCTATAAATGTGGAGACACAATGCAGAGGCGTCTCTGCTGAAATACGGAGGCGTATCAGGTGTTCCGAAAAGAGTAAACACAGACAGCTACGCAAGACATCCGCCATTCCCCTGTACTATATATGTGAAAAGACAAAGCAGGCATCAGGAAGCTAGAAAATCATTAGTAATTGCTAAACAATTTAATCAAGTCCTCAAGCATATTTTCAAAATGAAAAGTGACATGTACAGCCTTAACAACATTACTGATTGTCATCAGAACAGACATGTACAACAATGTCTAATATTAAAACAAATTCATTTGATTAATGGTGATCAGTATATTTTAGGAAATACACAAGAGATTGCAGGAACTTGTAAACAGAACACATTAAATTAATAAGTTCCAGAATCAGTCTGGTTCCATGTTGCAGGAAGATAATCATTTTGATTATATAATTATGTAAATGCTACATGTAAATGTAATGTTATGTAATGTTAGGATATGCTATTTAATAATGTTATGTTACAAAATAGTGCAATGTTATGTTATATAATGTTATAAAATAATGCATTGTTATATTATATAATATAATGTTATGTTATACAAAATAGTGCATTGTTATGTTATATTATATAATATAATGTTATGTTATACAAAATGGTGCAATGTTATGTTATATTATATAAAATAATGTTATGTTATACAAAATAGTGCAATGTTATGTTATATCATATAATATAATGTTATGTTATACAAAATAGTGCAATGTTATGTTATATTATATAATATAATGTTATGTTATACAAAATAGTGCAATGTTATGTTATATTATATTAATATAATGTTATGTTATACAAAATAGTGCAATGTTATGTTATATTATATAATATAATGTTATGTTATACAAAATGGTGCAATGTTATGTTATATTATATAATATAATGTTATGTTATACAAAATGGTGCAATGTTATGTAATGTAATCCAATGTTATTATGCTACATAATGCTAAGTAATTCAATGTTAAATGTAATGCTATGCACAATGTTATATATATTTATTGAAACCAGCACATACTCTGATTAGAACAAAAGCCTGTATATGATAAAACACTGAGAGATGTCTGTTTAATAAATCTGGTACACCCCACCCCACCCCACATTTAAAAAATATTCTCCTTAGAAACGTAATGAAACTTTTCAAAAGCCTGTCGTCTAAAAACAACGATTATTTTCAAGTTACTTCTAAGACTGGAATTGATTTCCTGCAGGTACCATTCTTTACATGAAACTCTGAAGATTTTAATTAAATTTTATAGGCCTTGGAGGCGCCAAAACATATTCTCAAGACTTTCAGAAACATGGTCGTTGAAATTGAAAAAAGAAAATAATACAGATATATCAAACATATTTTTCTCCACAGCATAAGTGGATATTTGTATAATTTTTACCCAACCATATCACTCTTTAAAATTAAAATTAGACCAAAATATATAGAGTTGAGCTCTACTATAAAACAATTTTGAGCTTACAGTAACATAATGTGTGCTTAAAGGTACAATACAAAGCATCCCCTGTCCCTTACTGTACCACCCCTCCTAACTGTTCCTCGCCCCCTTCACAAAAATAAGATCAAGAAATAGAAGTTAGGATGAAATAGAGGTAATTCTATTTAGATAATTATTAACTTTATTCTTTGGATATAGACCTAGACAGTCTAATCTTTTTAAAAAACCAGTACCTAGTAATCTTTGATTCAATTAACTATCATGGTCTTCAAATGACAATATAATAACATTACTGGAAATCAATCAACAGAGTCTACCATTTATTGATTGATATTGATTGATCTTGATTGATATAAACATTACATTCAGAGTTTCTGTTTCTCAACAACTCTGCCAGTTATATCAAATGAACATTATCATAACATTACTGGAATTTAATCAACAGAGTCTACCATTTATTGATTCATCTTGATTGATATGAACAAGGCAAAATACATCTTCGCAATGGTCAAGGAATTACAAACTTTGTCTTATACCTTGACTACAATAGCCATAGTTCTTGTATCACTCAAGTTACAGCCAATCAGAGCCCTTGATAGAAAATCTGTACATAACTAACCGTAATGTTAAAAATCTTTCTGCGAGGGCTCGGATTGGCTGTATTCGCTAACATACAATCCAATCAAATCACTGCATTCTGTGATACAAGATCAGTGACAATTGAAGTCAAAGTTTATAATATCTTGACCATTGTGACGATGGGCAAAATATAGCGAGCCACCTCTCAACACGTTCAATTTAGTTACTATTACTAAGGGGAAACAATCCAAAATAATCTGTCAGCAAAATACTACAGACTACTTTCATTAAAATACTATTAGGATTCCGTTTCTTAGAATTGGAAGCATCCACAGTTTTACAGAATGTTACATCTTATTTTCATAGCTGAAATTCCACAGTCAACTCGTCAGGGGCGTAACTGAGGGGTGAGGCGATAAAAGGGCAATAATGAGAGGTGTCAAATGGCCCAACCCCCTAAATACCTCACTGCTACTCAATACATCATGGATGCATTGGACACATTCTTGTACAGGAAGTCGAATTTGACCAATCGACCAATGAAAACTATCGTCTCAAAAGTTCTAAGCCGCTGAGTATAAGACAATAATTTCCATTGATCAAAATATCTTCAGGATTTCGACAAAATTTTTGACAAAGTTACTTTTATAATTTTAAATTTGAAGAACCATTATTAAGTTATCAAGCTTTTCAAAACAACGCCCCATGTTTGTGAGAGTTTACGGATGTACGGACTGTTCAATAAATAAAACCATTAATCTAATAATCTGCAATTGTAAAAGTTCACTGAAGCAGACACACAAATACGTCTAAAACCAGTACATGGATTTCATAATAATTACATTATTGCTTGTTTTCTTTAGATTTAGATCAATACTTGAGAAGTAAAGACTTAAAGAAACTTGCTGTTAAAACTTTACTCTTGTAGAGCTTATTTTCAGCCTTAGAAAAGTAGTATTTACCACCAAAAATGTTTCCACGGGAATCTTGCATTTGAGACTCCTCTAAAGGGTTGAGAGTAAGTCACAACCTCTGTCCTTTGATCCAGCAGACTGATTTCCAATGACTCAATTTAATGGAATAAAAATGAAGATTCATGAGCGTAGGGCACATAGAATCCCCATTCCATTTTTTAGTACCTTCTAAAGTGTATATCTAATTCTTCCTAACGAAGAGAAAACTAATCCAGCAAAAATCTTACCTCTTTATCCAAATATTCCAGTCGAACTGAGGAATTTTGGCGTAATTGGCCTTCATTTCATCGATAAATTCCAGTCATTGTCTTAACCATGTACTTATTTTACCTCTACTGAGTGAAAACACTTTAATAATCGCTAGACTTCTATTTCTGTCACTGGCTGATTGTTTTATACTTCTTTCTTATTGATCAGTGGATGGATGGATGAATGAAAGATAGACAGTAGAAATGAGTGAACAAACGATGGAATAAATGAAGGAATGAATGAAAGAATGAATTAAGACAGGATCTATCTTTGATGTTGGTAGAAATCTATCATTTTCATTATTTATTTTTACTTTTACATTGGATTGACAGAATGAATGAAAGATTGAGGGAGTGAATGAAGGAACAAATGAATGAAAGGGAATATATACTTAAAAGAAAAATGGATGAATGAATGATAAATTCTCAGACTGTAGGAATAAATGATAAATTTTCAGAATGAATGAATGATAAATTCTCAGAATGAATGAATGAATGATAAATTCTTAGAGTGAATGAATAAATGATAAATCTCAGAATGAATGAATGATGAATTCTCAGAATGTTGTTAACATTTTAACAAGAAATTCCATTGAGTAGTGAATATGAGTATAAATCTAGTAAAATTACTGGCACCGGTACCATGGTGTTATATTATCAGGTTGTTTATGTCATGGTAAAATTGCCAGTAATTTGGCACAGTGTCAATATCCCGGTACCAGGCATTCTTTTAATTTGTTTACATTTAGATATCATACAAATCAATGTATTGTTATTCCTATTTTTAGACATTAAGTACAGTACCATTTGTTGAGATCTTATTTAAGAAAATCATTCACAGAATTTGAAAATCTCCTCTTGATTTGGCATAATGACAAAGACCTTCCATTACCTCAATTTTGATCTTAGATCTAAGGCACTTTCAGGACAATTTGAAATAATTGTATGATAAAGTTCTGTTGCCATGGATACAAGTAAATTAATTTGAGACATTTACCAATCATAAGACACTAATTGTTAGCCTGCTTGACTTCAGATGAGCCTAATGAAGCAAGGTGGTATATGACAGAGATATTGGTCTTATATTGGATCTGTTCCATAACCCAGGGCAAAAATCAATATCCTTATCTTGTTTTAAGATGATGAGAAAAGATGAAAAAAATAAGGCGTTTTGCTTCCAGATTTTCTACTGCGGATCGAGCGAATGAAGAAAATAAAGACTCCCTATGTCATGCAGTGATCAATGAAGTAAACTTTGCCAGGAGGCTGCACAAGTTTATCTCATAATTCACTACATACAGGCATTTACAGATGAAACTTGGTTAAAATCAATGAACTTAGTCTGTAAAATTCTATTTTAAAATCTCTAAATTACTCCCTTGAGTGGTGGCCATCTTTTTACACAATTGAACTTCATGGAATTTTCTCTCCGAATTTTTAAAAAATCGGATAATGAGTTTAAAGAGCTTGTTTTTTATTTTCATTTAATATTTACTGGTGTTAAAAAGGTTTATTGCTTGGCCTTCGAACAAAGACTTTTTTACACAGAAAGATCTTCTAAATATTTTCAACCCAGCCCCGTTGTTAGGGTGGGGTCCATAGGGGCGGGGCCTAACTCAGGAAGTTAGAATTAAGCCCAAGCAAAATCTTCTTCAATTCAGCAGAGATTGATTCATTTACAGTGTCTTTGTACAAAATCAACAAGATTTTTGGCAGCTCAAAATTGTCAGAAATGAGTTCTCTGGATCTTTAATTCTTTAAATTATCTGAGTAAAAAATCTGAGCCCCAGCACTAATTCATTCCTAGCGACGGGGGGCTGTTTCAACCATTAAAAAAGACACAAATTGTTTTGTTTTTACATTCTTCTTTATTACAATACCTCAAATGGGATGAATTTGGCATATAAACAACCACAGAGTTTTAAAATTTGGACAGACAGAAATTCGAACATTATTACTTAAGGGTACTGGTACTGGCTTTTAGCCTAAGTCATTACTGTCATTGATGATATATTTTGTTACTAAACTGCCTAGCAACTGGTTAGATTGACCAATATAATATACTATTATTTAGGTACCATACCAGCAGTAATTTATTTGAGTACCGGTAGGCCTAGTGGTAATAATATAAAATTATGGTCAAGAACCACACTGTTATTCCGTTCATGATCTCCCATAAATGGTCATTTAGCTAACCTATATATCGTGCCTGGTAAATGTCAATAACTTCTCATTGACTGATAGCTAGACAATCTTTGGAATCCTTCCATCAGTCAGGCCAAACCAAATAAACTTCATTGAGTGAATGGAATTTGGAATTTGGTCGATAAAAAGTTCTAGTTATCTCAGGGGCAAGCCGTCTTTTCAGCATGACATTCGACACGAATGGGAATTTGAAGACAGGGCTACGACTGACACGGACCATAAGTTGTACCAGAACTTGTTCTGATGCCAGAAAAATAATATAAAGTGACATACTTGCTAAACTTCAATAAAATCCTGCATAATTTCTTCTCTATTTTTGTAGACCGGAAATGGAATTTGAGATCGATGACCGATTCAAGGGACTGAACTCCATGAAGAATCAGACCACAATTACAAGTTATTTTTTTTCACAGAAAAGGCCCATCCATGAGCCTATAAATTTCATGATATTTATTTGCAGGGTAAAATATGAAGCTCCAATAAATTTTCTTGGAACTTTTTAATCCCACCCCCTCCATTCAAAAGAAAAAAAAAGGCTTCAGACAACAAACAACTCGGCCAGTCGCAAATTCAACTCTCTAATGTTGGAAACAATGAAAGTCTACACGTTATTTTCATTTTTCTACAACTAAATTTATTCTAGTTTCTATAATAAATAAAATACAAACAAACATAGCTATTACCTTTCACTGTCATTCGTAAGTTCTATCTTCTTAGCCCACGTCCATATCAAATCCATTGACCAACAATCTGAAATCTGTCTGCTAAGCCATGTTTTGCCAATGTGCGTTTCTAATTCGTAGACAAATCATCAATTGAGGAATAAGGCGGTGAAGAACCACGATGGCACCTTCCTGGTATCCCCCCCCCCCCCAATGAATCAATGGCCATCGCAATTTCTTTGAAACAGTTTAGTTTCAGTTTCTGTTTCTGGTTAACCACATTTATTATTCTATTTTCAGCTTGACAGATAAAAGAAGAAATTAATCAAAATGGCAGACGACAAACTGAAGTCTATGAAATCTTTAATAAGAGCAGTATTAATGAGCAGTAAAGATGGTGTAGCTACAACTAGATTATTAGGTAAATAAATAGTGTAATCGTTCTTAAACATCCTAAATCCTAAAAATTTTAAATGGCATCAATTTGCACCATTCTTATATCAGTCCGAAGTTTGGTGCCAACTTTGCTGTGAATTAGTTTTTGTATGATTATGTTTACAAGTAGGCTACTGTGCATTTATAGTTTCCATTTTCAAGATTCCAATTGTCTGGCAGATATCTGCTTCTTCCTATGGGCATGGCATCTTTGGATATTTCCAGCTAGTTTCCCCCTAACAGTGTTAATAAAAATGAAAACAGTTCGAATTGTTCAAGTCATGTCTAATTTCAACAGATAATTCCAATTTTAAATCAGATGTCCAGCTAACTTTCACCTGTCAGTATTGTAAATAAAATCGCATCATTTTATGAGAATTAGAAAAATGATTTGGTGTCATTTCTAATTTTAGCCGATTACAGCGAGTTTGCTGGGGAATATCTGCCGTATAAAGAGATGGGGTTCCCGAGCGTGATCAAATTTATAGAAAGTATCCCCGATGTAGCCAGGATACGATATGACCATAAAACAGGGGAAGAAAGAGTCATGGCTGTAGCCGATGAATCTACAGCTCATATACAGAAAATGGTCTCCAAACAGAGGTCTGCTAAAAAACGCAAGAAAGCTTTGCCTAAGGTGAGTGCTTGGCTCTATTTCTGGGGTTATGTCCCACTATTATGTTCCTAATTTAGTATTTTATTTAAAACTGCACTTCCTTAACAGATAGATGCCACTGTGGTCCACTTTATCCAAATAGCTTCGTATTACTTGTTGAATTTTTCTAAGACAAAAAAAAGAATATTTAGGAAAGAATGTCCTGCCTTATATATGATTGGATGAAAAATGAAATTTTAAATTCTGCTTTTTTCAGGTCATGCACAGAAGACCCACAAGACCAGTAGTACCAGGCAGACCGCCCAGAGGACCTCGCCCACCTCCTCGGGGACCTTACAGGGGTCCACCATATGGGGGTCCACCTTATGGGGGTCCACCTTATGGAGGTCATCCTTATAGAGGTCCACCTGGCTGGCAAGATTACGCTAGAAAACCTATGTACCCGCCTATGGCTAGACCCTACAGTTCTCACGGCAGACCGGCTGTCCGACTGGACCCTTATGGTCGAGCTATATCTCCTTTGTTACAAGTACCACTGAGTGAATTTGGAGGCATGTGGGATGATAATAATAACACACCCAAAGACAATCAGAGTCCTGTGAAAAATTACACTGTCACTGTGGGAAATGTGGTTAGCCCCCGTTCTGGAAATTTTCACAGAAAAGTATCCGACAACCCTTGTGGGGAACCTTATGATGATAGACGAAAAAATCCTCATCCGGTAAGTCCTGTGTTTCAATGAACAATGCCTTCTTGTCCAATCTCTAAAATTCAATTTACCAAACCTAGTTTTTCTGATGAATGGCATCTTCACAATGTCAAGCAATTACGAATTGCTTCTTATACAAGAAATGAGCCTAATGAAGTCAAGGTATAAGATGCAGTTCATAATATCTTGACATTGTGAAGATGGATGGAGTCTTTAACATCCAAAACTTTAGTCCAAAGTTGAATTTATTTCTATGTTTTAACTGACATATTTTTTGTTTCGATTCCTGGCTTCTGTTTAATTACTTTTGAATTTCTTTCCAGGGTGCAACAAATGATAAAAAATATGGCAGCAGTTTTGAAAAGCCACCAAGATTCCAGAAAAAAGAAGAGAACTCTTCCATAAAACCAGTTGCAGGTACAGTTTTCTACATTTTGAAAATTTCCAATTTTTTTTATTTGCACACAAATAGGTTGGAAATTTCTTAATTTTTGATTTTTAATTTTTCCAATTTGGAAGCTTGTTTTGTTAATTCGTCCTGCCAAATAGGTTTGGACATTTCTTTTCCAATTCCAACCAATAAGCTTTGAAATTTAACGTTAATTTTTTCCTTCTTTAACATGACATTAATGACTTAACTTAATAACCTATCTTTAAGCTTTTAAGCATTCAAGCTTCTCCAGTAATATAACAACATAAGCTTCAAACTTTATTAAAAAATTCCTGTTTGCAGATTTGTTTGCTTATGATTTTCTCTACAACTGCCTTATTTCCAAAACTTTGTGCCATTCACTCAGCACCATTCCTGCTTACTCTTTGACATCTGTGATTCCTGACATTTCAGAAAAAAATTTAAATTACGGCGCCATCAAATCACAAACACAAATGGAATCAAAATTACTTGTCCTGGATAAAAACACAATATACGAAAATTTCTTTTGAATCTTTTGAAATTTTGACTTTAAAGAACCTGACAGTGAAAAAGTTTAAAGTGACGGAGACACACATTACTGACATGTTAAAGGGATTGTTGCTAGGGCTGTTTATTTTGGAAATTCACCGCCCGGACATTTGAACACGAAAATCAAAATCTTGTACCAAATTACAACGAGAATGCACAAATTCAGAAAATCTAGCTCTTCAGATCAAAATTGCAATCAGTCATTTTGGAGCTTTGCTCAGACATGACTGGTAAATACAGATAAATTAACAGCCCTGGTTGTTATTATTGTTCATAGTTATTGTTATTTTTAGTTGTTAATCCTAACACAATGGAAAACTGGGATTCACCAGAGAAATATCCCGTTCAATCCACACAAATTGAAACAGATTTTTCATGTAAGGCTTACTTCCCTTTATTACGCATGCATGTAAAATGCCCAGTGTGCTGAATAGACCCTGTGTGTCCCTAAATTTAAAATTTTGAAATTTTTGAAATTATACTATATAAAGCATAGTAATAGAAACATAGGGCATAGGAGTGAAAGGCATGGGGCATTTTACACCCTCCAAATTAATACTACAGTAGTCCTTATTACTTCCTTGTTCAAAATGGCAGAGTTTTTATAAGTTACAGTCTTATTTTTCCTGCTTATATTGTCTCTTTAATACCTACAACAATAACATTTTCTATCATGTTTCACTTTAGCATGTAACCCTCATATTAGGGAGCGATTATAATTAATAATAATAGAGAGAAGAGAAGGCTACTTTTAGTTTCTTTTCAATTTTCTTGGAAAATAAAGTTCTTATCTATTTGGAAATTTCCAAGAAAGACATCTTATATAACTTACTTGTTTTTATTTGGGCATGGGAACACTGGTTTGATTAGTTTTAAAGAAAATTAGATATTAAATAAGGAGAAATTTGAATTTATTGAAGTTAAAATTATATGGAATTTTTGTAATGGAGATCAAAAGTAATTCATTTTTATTTTGTACTATCATGCCTGATCATTCATTCATTCATTCATTTTTGTTCACTGTGCTTTTAAGCAACGAAATATTGTCATTCTTTCATTTAAATTTTTGCAGCTGATTCATCTGACAGCTGTGAATATTTAGAACTTTTGGAGGATTTTTCTCTCCACCATGATGTTGAGGTTAACGTGGATACGACAGAGGCTAGAGTAGGATCAATAACTGGACATTTGGGACTTGTCCACATGAAGGGAAGAAATATTGGCAGTGTTGGTAAGTCCTCTATCTAGCTTCTCCTATGTCTAACCCCCTGGGGCCTGATTCTTAAAGACTTAACTTTAAAATGATTTCAGTGTTCCAGTCATCTGATCGGTCAATCACTAAAATTGATTTTAAATTCAGGTTTGTTATCCAATCAGATTACTGTATTTCTAAAATCTGGAGTTGATTTGTGGAGAATAAAGCCCCCTGTTGGAAAACTAGCTCACATGCAAAAAGAATTTAGATGGGGACAAGAAATTGCAGCCCTGTGTGCTACAAACTGTACAGAATCCCCAATTCCTTAATATGTGTATGAAGACATTAAATAATAAAAGATGGCGTTGATTCTTTCAGAAGTTTTTGAAACGGAGCTAGCTGCCAGGGAGCAAGCAGCTAAAAATGCCTGTAAAGAATTCAATATCACTAAAGGTAAATATGTGATCTATTGGAAATTTTCACTGTCAGGCATTTTTACCCACAAATTTAGATAATCTTGTCTCATTTGAGGAGAATTTAATTTTCGTTTCTGAGAGAGCTCAGAGCTTAACTTACATGTGAAATAATTGGGTTTTTTCTTCAAGCTCTGAGCTAAGCCTACATGTGAATGATTAGGTTTTTATTTGAGCTCAGAGCTTAACCTATAAGTGAAGCTGTAAGCTTAGTTTATAAGTGAAATAACTGTGCTTCTTTCTTCAGAAAATGTATACCAGGACAGATCAGAGACATCAGGTAATTCTAGTGCTGAAGCACCGCCAGGACAAATCCAGGCCATTAATACAGTTCCTGATGCCTCTGCCAAAGTTCCTGTAGAAATTAAACAGAATATAATGAAGGTAGGTATGATATAAGGAATGTCAGATTTTTAGTCAATAGTATGTTGAATGTCAGTTGAATGTCAGCATTAAAATACATGATATATTGAATGTCAGCATTAAAATACATGATATATTGAATGTCAGTTGAATGTCAACATCAAAATACATGATATATTGAATGTCAGCATTAAAATACATGATATATTGAATGTCAGTTGAATGTCAGCATTAAAATACATGATATATTGAATGTCAGCATTAAAATACATGATATATTGAATGTCAGTTGAATGTCAGCATTAAAATACATGATATATTGAATGTCAGTTGAATGTCAACATCAAAATACATGATATATTGAATGTCAGCATTAAAATACATGATATATTGAATGTCAGTTGAATGTCAGCATTAAAATACATGATATATTGAATGTCAGCATTAAAATACATGATATATTGAATGTCAGTTGAATGTCAGCATTAAAATACATGATATATTGAATGTCAGTTGAATGTCAGCATTAAAATACATGATATATTGAATGTCAGCATTAAAATACATGATATATTGAATGTCAGCCTTTAATTAGTCAAATGAATGCCAACCATTCAAAAAAAATCCGTTGAATGTCAGCCCTGAAATACATGATCAATTGAATGTCAAATTTTTGATCATCTCTGCCAGATATTAGAAGAGATCACCGAGAGAGGACTTTGGGGTGCAAGATTTAAGGTAAGATATACAGAAGAGTTTGGACCAGCACCAGATGACTTGATAGAGATGATACAGCAGTGTACTGATATTGCCAGAGTTGAAATGTAAGTTTACCCCATTGCCCAATCCACTGAGTTTAGTCAGTTGTCTTTAGTTATATCTTGGAACACTTATAGACTAGTGTTCAGTCATCTTAGTTAACATTGCCAAGAGGTTTTGCCAAGGACCAGCTGGTGGAAAAGATCCTCAGAACCAAAACTGTTATTTTCTCTTGTATTAGTAACATTACAAGTTTGTGACAACTTCAGAAGTTTAGCAAAATGTTAAAAAGGTTCCAAATTTCTAAAATTTCAGAACGCATGACAGACCTATAATATACGTCATTAAACAAGAAAAACAGAAAGAGCCAGAACCTAAACAGCAAGCAGTAGAAGTCCAAAAACCAATCCAAAATACTGTCACACCACCAGCCACTAAGTCTTATTCAGCGCGTACTATTCCTATCATAAAACCAACTGTAGCCTCAGCTGGCAATTCCTTACCCCTCATAGTCAACCCTTTTAAGGTATGTAAAGATGCTGAGCCTTTTTTTTTTTCAGTTAAAAGCAATACCTCACTGCTCAACATTTTGAAAAAAAAATTTGAAATAGAAACTGATTTTGAAGATTATTTTCTTATATTTCAGGGCACTGTTATACCACCAGCTCCAGAAATGACCATTGGGTAAGATTTCTTCATTCATAGTTTAGCCTTCATTCCTTTATTCATTCATTCAGTTATTCATTCATTCATTCTTTCTCTCTATTCCAGCACGGATCACATAGCCTATGTAACCTATGCCACATCAGTAACAGAATTCTGTATACAGTTGGAAAGTAGCTGCTGCGATCACATAAATGACGTGCTCCAAAAAGTTTGCAAGGTAGGCAAATTCTTTTGTATGTCCTTAAATGCTACTCTTGCTACATAAGATGCCAAAAGATGAAGAACATCGTGTTTTCTATTTGCAGGAATAAGGTTTTGACGCCATGTCTTCTTTCCTTTCAGAATTTACCGAAACCAGATCCAAAGTATGTAGAGAAAGGTATCTACTGTTCAGCTCTGTACAGTGAAGATGAACAGTGGTATAGAGCTATAGTCATGACTGATGTAGTAGACAGGGTAAGCATTGTCTGCTTTTTATTAGTTGAGGTCCACCTTGTTCCCTGTTATCTAAATAGCTTGGGCATGTACTGTCAGTCAATCAGTGTCTGAACTTGATTAGAAGAAGAATTGTCTTCAGATCATGAGTAGCCCACAGAAAAATGGACAGAAACTACAAGAGTTACTGTTAATCCAATATAAATTATCTTCCAGAAGTTAACGGTCCGATTCGTAGACTATGGTAACATCGAAACAGTTTCATTGGACAATATCAGGCAGTTACCGCCAAAAGTGGTCAACCAGCCTGAGCAGGCTATAGTCTGTTCTTTATATGGTATCAAACCTCCAGTAAGTACTTATTTGAAACAGACTTTAGGCATAAGTTTTGATAAAACCTTGAGCTGCTTTTTGACCAGGTTTTCCATGTCAGTGATACAGGTCCTATGGGCTGACATGGGAAAAGCCTCTAGTTGTTCAGATGGGACAATAAACCAAAGGACAAAAGATCCCTTGACAGTCGGTAGTCTAGAAAGAGTAGGCTTATGTTGCTCTTCTGGCAAAATTTCCATCCTTGCACACTGCATGGCATGCCCTTCTTCATCAGCTCAGTCAGTTGCAGAAAAGTAGAACATAAAACTCCATTCATTTCATTGTCAACTTCTATACTCTATTACAGCAAGGTGATACCCAATGGAGCAAAAAATCTTTACAGATATTGGCTGAATTTGTGCAAGATTTAGCCTTAATAGCCCAGCCTGTCATTATACAAGGTATGTTGGCCATTATTTTATCTCTAGTCAATCAAAGTGTGGTCCCTTAATGAGAAGAATTAACAGGATTAAAGATTCATTTGTTCATTAATTCTAGCATTAATTCATTCATTTTCCCATTCATTCATTCTATAAAGATTCATTCATTCATTCATTCTCTCTACTTCTAGATGGTATATATGACGTCAATCTCTACCATGTTGATGATAAAGAAAAGTCTGTCAATCAGATGTTATTGGACCAGGGAGAAGCTGTAGTATTGTCATCACCTCCACAACGATCTCCTGATGAACCAGGTAATCATCCTGTTCTTCAGTAGACGCATCATGATCCATTTTCGGAATCAAGAATTTGCTTAAGTATTTGTATTGTGAGACATTTTATCTTGCTGTATTTTCAATGCAGCGATTCTGATGATTGATGTTGTATCCTTTGTTATTTTCAGAACTATTAGATATCCCTGATGAAAAGTTTTTGGATGTGTATGTCTCTTTTCTCAGTCCCATTACTGGTGTAATGGTTAGGCTAGTTGGTGATCAGTTCTCGGTAAGGCCTTGTTGAATAGAACATGTATATATAGATGTCCTTGACACATAAAGTATCTTTCTGAGCTCTTGATGCTCTGTACTTTAATGATCAAGAGTTAATGCCCTTGATTTCAGGATAAATTAGAAGAGTTGGAAGCAGAATTAGAAAGTTTCTACAAGATCTCACCCTTCAACTACATAATTACAGCTGGGATGGTGTGTGTGGTCACCTTGGATTCCTTGTACCACAGAGTCAAAGTTCTATCTATAGAAGGAGACAAGGTAAGCTGGTTCTTTTGGGGATTACAACCAGAAACTGGCTTTTAAAAATACTGTAATCTGATTGGTTGATAATTTTAGCGATTGACCAATCAGATGACAGCCATATCAAACCCACTGGTCCCAGATAACACAGTGAGTTTGTGTAAAAAAGTTTTGAGTTATTGCCCTTGTCCTATCACGATATGTTTTTGTCCTACACAAGACAACTATGGTACATTTTAGGCTGAGTGTTATTTCTTGGATCATGGTGATTCTGAATTGATATTAAAAGAAGTATTAAAACCAATTGATGTCGATTTGAACAGAAAACTTCCTTATCAGGTAAGCGTATATATATTTTCAAAATAGTTCATCACTATACTCAATATAATCTCATTTAAAGATCAATCAAGTCCAAAAATCATACATGACTGGTTTGTCCACTCAACATCCCTTTTGGAATCAGGGTTAACCATCATTAACCATCTGAACACTGAATGTAAATGAAATAAAACCTTGTATTCATTGACCTATGGGCCATCACTAACAACTGTTAAAACACCTCCGTCCTCCAAATAATATAACTTAAAGCATATGTAGAATGGCCCCAAGAAAGGTCAACTTGAGCCCTCCATCTTTCGTCCTTTCCAGGCTGTAAGTGTAAATTTATATGGTTTAGAGAACTACTTAGTTGATCCCACAACATTTGATCAGTTGTTTCTGGTCGTGGCTAAAATCTGTGTGGCTGAGGTGGTATCTAGGTAAGGTTTTCTTTTAGCAATTACTCTGGTTCTCCAGGTAAAAGTGTCCAATCGTTCAGTAGGGGCACCTGAATACTATAGACTGAATTGCCCTCATTGCACACTGCTTGCTTCATTAGCCAATTCAAGAACAGATAAGATTCAGATGGGAGCTTAAAACAGAATTGCACCAAGCTATGAACATGCAAAAACAGTTGGATAATGTCCACAAGCTCAACACACTGTCCATTTATCCATTTCAGGGATGGCAAGCTAACTGTAGTTCTGTATGACACAGACGGAGAAGAAGATCTCAACATCAATGAACAGATCGCGAAGATCCTCATTTCCGAGGGAAAGACAATTGATTTGAACTTATTCTCGTGCAATGTGGGACCCAGTAATTCCAGTGACACTCAAAGTGTGGGTAGCAACGACTCTGGACCTATCCACTCCCGAACAGACATCCCCAAAAACATTGTGAGTCCTTTCGAACCGAAGCAACAGAATGATCTAGCTGCTGAAGCTGTGAGCTCCATGCAAGCCAACTTTGACAGCATGACCTTAAGCAAGAACACTGTAGAGACAGCCAGCCTCCCGTCCGGGATCTCCAATAGTGCTAAGTCATCCTCTTCCAGTATCTATACCTGGGATAAATCTCAAAACCGAACGTCGACGCCCACAAACGGAGCGTCCATAACCCCTACTGTGATAACCAGTGTCCCACAAGCCCCATCAACTGCTACTGTGATGCCACCTTATGTTGAAATCCCTCCTGTGGGTAAAATGCTCCCTATATATGTTCTGTGGGTTGCTGACCCAACAAATTTTGTGGTAAGTAACTGTGGCAAATTGATGTATCTCAATACAACATGCTACTATACATGTATTGTATACGAGGGAACAGCTTAGCTTAATGACCCAAAGTGGTCTTTCCAATGAGAGAGGCAATGCATCTATCTGATGGTAGGATATCTGAAGCATTCTTTAATTAGTAGGATATAAAACTCTATTGTATTTCTGTGTGTATTTCAGTGTTTACCGTATGATCAAGTGGAAGATCTAGAAAGATTTATGGTTCAACTTAATGACCATTATGCCAGAGCTGTGGTAAGCATGTCAAGTTTTTCCTGGGCTGAAATGTACAAAACTGGTTGGGGTGTGTTCTGTTCACTCTGGAATCATCAAGAATTTTCTTTTCAAAATAACCGTTGATAGTATTATTTTAATTGAATAGTCTATTTATAGTTTGAAGAAGTAGAACCAGAAGTTGGACATCTTTATGGTGGTCAGTATCTTGGAGCCTGGTACAGAATGATCGTTAAAGAGATCTTTGGAGAACAGGTAAGCTATTTAAAGCGTTGTCCGTCTTTATTTGCCCACCTGGTACAGAAAAATAGGACGTAAAACTCCATTCATTTCTATTTATAGCTCAATGTATATATGGCTGACTATGGGGAGTACACCATCTTAACAGCTGAGGACCTTCAACCATTGCCCAGAAAGTTCTGTTCCCTTCCTTTCACAGCTTTTAAAGGAAAACTTCATGGTAGGTACCTCGTGATGCACCAATATTGGCATTTCATTGTGTTTGGTTAAAGAATGACCAAGGACTATCTTGTCCACTGACGAAGTCGTTAGCTATGTTAACCCTTTGAAAGGAGATTGGAGTGATGCACTTGAGAGAGTTCTTAGCTTTACTGATTTTCTGAAAGGAATGCTGAGCGAACAGGTTCATCAGAAGAGTGCCTTTAGGTACTCCAGAAGGTTGAACATGCCCTAAATGAAGTAAAGGGAAACTTCAAAGGGATTCACGTTGAAAATCCCAGTTGCAGACTGGCAGTCAGTGCTTGAAAAGGGTGAAGAAGTTTTTAATTAGATTTTCTTTAATTTTACCAGATTTAAAATGGTGTCATGATAGAGGTTTGTGATCTGTTCGTGTTCTGCACTCTTCAGAATTACTGTGTTTTAAAATTCATATTTTGAGACTTCACGCTGTTAATGTATTGGATTTTTCTAAGGCTTTTTGGGAAATGGCTAACCAAAGTTTTGTTTTGTATTGGGGGCACAACACTTTGATGATAATGCACATGTTTAAAATAGAGTTTAATGTCCTATTTTTCTAGTTTTAAAAGGACTAATGAAGACACAACGCCATGCAGTATGCAGTGAAGGACCTAGATTATTCATTTTAAGGTTCTTTCCATGTCAGTCCTTCCATCCAGGAGAAACAAGGCACATAACATTGTGTTCATCCTCCATTTTCTTTTTGAACTTTAACCTTTAAACTGTGACCCTAATTTGAACTATATTTATTACAGGTCTATCCAGTGTTGGTGACTATTGGTCAGAATCCTCCAAATATGCCTTTATGCAGCGGGCTCAAGGTCGCAGCTTCTTTGCCTTGATCTGTGATAAAGATGAGGAAGAGAGGATGATCTCCCTTAGATTGATTGACACTTCGGATGAAAACGAAGATGTCTGCATCGATGAAGTTTTGATTAGTATGAATTTAGCTCGAAGATCTTGAATTATGTATAGGGAGATCCCTGCTTGAGGTTGTCTATTTCAAATACATAGATGTGTGCTTCACCCTTGATACAACATGGTAGCATAAGATGTATTTGAGAACATGAAGTTAAGTTTCAATTTGCATGTGTTCATTATTACTGCAAATATTTCTCATGTTCGACTTGAAATAAATTTGTGACTTTTGAGTATGATTTTCAGTCAGTATTAAATGTCCCAAATTCCCAACTTTCCCCTAAATCATAATATTCTAGTCAATAGGGTTAAATATTTGATATTTATGTACAAATAGTATAAATAAAGTCTTGTTTTTTTGTCTTTTTTTCATATTTTCTGCAAGATCAATTATGAATCCTATATATAATAGATTTCTAAAGAATTCAGGATAATTTAGTAGCACTTTATTTTTGTGTGAATAGCCAAAGACAGTTAACCCTTTGAATACTGAACTGTTCACATTGAAAACTATTTGTGTTCAAAGGGTTAAGGATTGAGATATTTGAAAAAAAGGTGTATATAATTTTGTTTTTAAGGTTTTTGATTTGTTAAAATTTTCCATTCCATTTTTTTCATTAAATCTTAGTGCTTTTAATCCAAGTTGTTTTTCCTCTAGCAATGTAGGTCTAATATATCTTTGCTTTGATTTGATAATACCTAGTGACCTAATTAAGCGTCATACCTAGTGACCTAATTAAGCGTCATACCTAGTGACCTAATTATGCGTCATACCTAGTGACCTAATTATGCGTCATACCTACTGACCTAATTATTTTGTCATACCATTGGTATAGTACATACTCGTACCAAGTGGATTCTTAAAGTGCAAAAAGACAAGGCACAATGTTCATTACTGTTTATGATATATCAATTTCTACTAGACAAGATGTGGATGCAATCGTTATTTTCTGCTGTATCAATACACTAGATATTGTATTTGGTTTATTGGCGTCTGAAGATAATGTTATATGATTGAAAACAGTTGATATCTTAGTACTATATATCGCGTATTGTTAACTGTATTATCTTGTAAATAAAGATTATCTTGTTTTAAATACTTGTAATCTTTTCTTTCAATTCACCCCCACTCCCTACTATTCCCGAGTAGCACTACCCATCTTCATTCGAGTTCGATCAACGTAACTATTGCTAAAAGTACAATATATACAAGACATTTTGACGTTTTCATAGACATGTTATGATTAAATTGACAGATGATATGTTTTGATTGGTATATTTTGACCTATTTGATTGATATATTTTGAATTATTTGATTGACATGTTTTGACGTATGTGCTGGAAAGGTTTTGACATTTTTGATTGACGTGTTTTGAAATATTTGAGATATTTTGACGTCCATTGCATAATAATATATATGACAATTTTGTTTCTTTTACAGATATGGTTCGTTTTCTTTGTAATTTAACCAGTTTTCTAGCATTGCATTTCATCGTTGTATTTTAGGTGGTGTTGATTTCAGAACATGCTGTTTTGAAAACACTTTGACCTCTGTTCGATCAGTTTGAAGTCAAAGTAGGGGAGAATTCTGTTGACAACCTGTCTTGCAATTTCCTCTAGAAATTGAGGCCAGTGTGCTCTCTAAAAATGTGCTGTTTTTCAAGGTGGAAAAGGGGGGTGGGGCTGATTTTTTACGCCGGATTGTGTGAACTAAATAAAGACAACTGTTACAATATACAAAAATATAATTATACAATACACAATACAATACAAATACAATACAATACAATACTATTACAATGCTATTACAATTCAGAGATTTAATAACTATGACATGTTAATCTTCCGTCCACAGTGACTTTGCCAGACAGGAAAACCATAGATGAGTCTCGGACATCAATGGAAACCTGTGTCCGACCTAATGCGAAAGCACCTCGGAAGCTATACTCGGACGTATATAGAAATACATAGTGATGTCACGACGCACAAGGATTTTTTTCAATATATTCATATACATGTTTAACATGCAAGCCCTTTCGATACTAATCAAGGTACAATCCCACTCTTCGGACCCTACAGTACCTGTATGATTTGTTGGCCAACAAATCTCGATCATACGAACTTAACCAGCAAAACAAGCCTAACATCACCCTAACACAAGCAAGTTTAGTCCCTACAATCCCTAACACGAACCTAATCAAAATCCACTACAGCCCTACACAAATCCTAACCTTAGCAAACCTAACATTCCCTCCAACACAGAATCTCAGAACGTTGAGATTCGAGAGTGAGATTGTGTGTAGCACAAAAGGGTGAGCATAGTTCTACATGGTTATGGATAATTAAAAAAAATCTTTATTTACCACAACACCCTACGGATAAGCCTGGTTTCTGGTAGCATAGCGTAGCGTAGCTTCTTAATATCTAGACCATTGATTGAATTCAGTGGATGTTTTCTGAAATTCAAATCAAATTCATAGTTAAAAGCGAAATCTCAATAACATTAATGTAATAGTCTTATAATACAAAATATGGAAATACAGCAGAAATCTCATCTTCACATCTCATCTTCTCAACACACATCTCATCTTTCTAGTCAAGTCCGCCCAAAATATCTCAAACAGATATAACTAAGAATATCCGGGGGGATATATTTAAATTTTGAATCTTGCTTAGTCCCATACTCGAATCTCAAACGCCCCTATCGTAGTCCCTATCATAGCCCTATATTAATCAGAAAACAAGTAAAACGAATCATTATGTTGCTGGCCGGCAACCCCTAATCGAATTATCATATCTAACCTAACATCAAACCTAATAGAAACCTAGCACAAACCTAACTCGTGAGAGATATGAGTAGGGGAGGCAGCAAGATTTGCTACATCTGAGCTATTAAACTATGAAGTATATCTGTAAAAACGAGATTGACTTAACTTCTCTTTGGTTTGGTTTGGTTTGGTTGTTGTTGGTTTGGTTGTTGTTGGTTTGGTTGTTGTTGGTTTGGTTTGGTTGTTGTTGGTTTGGTTGTTGTTGGTTACAATTTCCATCCGTTACCTAAAAATAGAATCAAAGGGATCAGTACACCGTGTACCGAGCAGGCGAAATATAGGACCGAAAACAAAAACCCTAACATTGAAACGACCAGGAAAATGAATAAGATAATAATGAAAAGAAAAAACAATATAAGAAAAATTTATTTATTATTCCTTTAAAGTTGATTCTTGTCCTACAACTAAAAAAAATTGATTAGTTACAAGTAAGGATGGGGTGGGGGGAGGGGGGAGGGGTGGGGTTCAGTGTTTATTCAGAGTAAGCATACCCTGCAACACCATCAAATATTGAGCGTCAGCATGCTCAGTCTACAGCCTTGATGGAGGTAGGAAAGGGGGGTTGGTTTAGAGTAAGCATACCCTGCCACCAAATTAAGTTCTATTGCATCACATCATTCTTAAATCATCAGCATGTCCTTCCAGCGACATCTTTCTCCAGCTTTTATCATAACAGTCAAGGTAACAGGTCAGAAGAGGAGCGACGGTACTTGTCCCTAAAGTATCCTAGCACCTAGCTGAGCCCTATCTTTAATTCTACTCCTAGCACCTAGCACCTAGCTGAGCCCTATCTTTAATTATACTCCTAGCACCTAGCTGAGCCCTATCTTTAACTCTTTAAAATTTAAATTACTAAAAGCCCTACTGTTAAGTGTAAAAAAGTTATTATGAAAAATGGAAAAAGTTAATTGAAATCAAAATTATGAAAATAGAAAAGATCAAATTACTCAGTGAAAATTAAAATTAGGAAAATGGAAAAATCATATTATAATGACAATTGAAAAATCATATTATGAAAATGGAAAAAAGTTAATTGAAATCAAAATTATGAAAACAGAAAAAGAAACTACTCAAGAAAAACAATCGTGATCATAAAAAAATTAAAATTAAATTAAAATTAATTGAAAATATTAACCCTATACCCTAACACTTAACAAAAAGTCCTATCTTTAAAGAAGTGGTTACATTCTTCGTCCAAGGCAACCAAAAAAACGACCGAGGGAAGCAGATAATCGTCCAAGGGAAAGAATTGGAAAATAAAAGCTTCTGTTAGATTCAGGAATTTCGGGGTTAACATTAGAGGGGTTGGGTTATTATTAGTACTTGGCCACCACCGCAACAGTGCACGGAAAAAGGAAAAAGGAAAAGGAAAGAGTAAAATCCCCTCATCTAACAGACTCTTTTGTGCAACGTTACAACCAATCAAATACAAAATATGAATGTAACCATTAGAATTTAATACGAAATTTATTAGACCTTAATGACAATTACTTTTAAAAAAAAGATTAAATCGAATCCTACACCTACACACTTATTATTCGTACCGCCGTATCAGAGAGCCAACATCCTCCATACAAATGGCATTCTATGCATAGAATCGCCATTGCCATACCACCTTACAGAAAAATAAAGAGATCATTAGTAGTGAAGCATCAGCAAAATACACAACATGACAGCTCCATACCAATGTCTTTGACTTCAACACATGCATGTGTTGACAGTCAAACATAAATATATACACACACAAACACACCCTATCACACCCTATCACACACACATATCACACACTATCACACCCTATCACACACTTTCAAAACAATTCCCTAACTCCAACCTATCAGCCATACCCTAACACAAATTCAAAGTCAAAGTCTCAAAGCACGTCCGTCAATATCATCTCTATAAACTATATGGTATAGTTTAATTTAGAGCCTCACATGGTCCCACACTCGTATCCCTAACGCCCCTAACTTAGCCCTATTGGCCGAGCTAAGTCCTATAAGCAAATCGATGGAAATAATTCGCCGGCCAGCAACCTAAAGAATTATATTAAACCTAACAAAATCTAGAGCAACCTAACCAAACCTAACACAAACCTAACTTTGACGAGAGAGAAACGAATGTGGGTGCAAGGGGTAGCTACAATAGAGCTAATATCAGTATGAGATGATGTCCTACCTAACAATCCGAACCTAACACCTACTCAAGCCTAACAGCACACCTAACACCACCAGGAAACCCATACCTCCAGTATGCACCAGTTCAGTTCGACTTTCGGTAGCATTCCGCGACCCTGCCTCGGGATCATGGTCGTCTATCAGTGTTATACCCACCCAATTTGCCACCTCCATGACCCTCTCAAAACCAACAACACCTGAGCTGGATACGAGGGAGTGAATCATGCGCTCACAGGCCGTCTCGGACAATACTAGGGTACCAGCTAATGCACTTCACTGGTCGATGACTCTAACCGGAGCAATGGGGCAACTAAACCTCGTACCAACACACACACACCATACGTCCACCGGTCATATCGGAGACCCAGAGGGCGAGATAGCACGTCCATAAACCGTTCTCCAAAGGAACAGGGACATAGATTTGCAGAACTGTGTGCTTTCTAATCGCCTCCCCGTTCCAGCACACACCGGAAATATTCCTACACGAACCCAATCATCCTACTCAAACACCCACCTACCTTTTTTAATAAGGATTTTTTCCTTTTGGTTATTTCATTCTTGACCATTTCATACCATGAAATCGAATGAAATCATAAACATCCCTTTGACCATATAATCTTGGCTACCATTTATCATACTTTCATTACCTAAAAATAGAATCAAAGGGATCAGTACACCGTGTACCGAGCAGGTGAAATATAGGACCGAAAACAAAAACCCTAACATTGAAACGACCAGGAAAATGAATAAGATAATAATGAAAAGAAAAAACAATATAAGAAAAATTTATTTATTATTCATTTAAAGTTGATTCTTGTCCTACAACTAAAAAAATTTGATTAGTTACAAGTAAGGTTGGGGTGGGGGAGGGGTGGGTCTCAGTGTTTATTCAGAGTAAGCATGCCCTGCAACACCATCAAATATTAAACGTCAGCTTGCTCAGTCTACAGCCTTGATGGAGGTAGGAAAGGGGGGTTGGTTTAGAGTAAGCATACTCTGTCACCAAATTAAGTTCTATTGCATCACATCATTCTTAAATCATCAGCATGTCCTTCCTGCTGGTGGGGGAAGTAATAAGAAGTGAGGATATCACATGAAAGCTAGTGTAGGGTAAGCATACCCTGAAACATCTTTCTTCAGTCATAACAATCAAGGTAACAGGTCAGAAGAAGAGCGACGGTACTTGCCCCTAAAGTATCCTAGCACCTAGCTGAGCCCTATCTTTGATTCTACTCCTAGCACCTAGCACCTAGCTGAGCCCTATCTTTAATTATACTCCTAGCACCTAGCTGAGCCCTATCTTTAACTCTTTAAAATTTAAATTACTAAAAGCCCTACTGTTAAGTGTAAAAAAGTTATTATGAAAAATGGAAAAAGTTAATTGAAATCAAAATTATGAAAATAGAAAAGATCAAATTACTCAGTGAAAATTAAAATTAGGAAAATGGAAAAATCATATTATAATGACAATTGAAAAATCATATTACTCAGTGAAAATCAAAATTACGAAAATGGAAAAAGAACCAGAAAAATAACAATCGTGATCATGAAAAAATTAAAATTAATTAAAATTAATTGAAAATATTAACCCTATACCCTAACACTTAACAAAAAGTCCTATCTTTAAAGAAGTGGTTACATTCTTCGTCCAAGGCAACCAAAAAAACGACCGAGGGAAGCAGATAATCGTCCAAGGGAAAGAATTGGAAATTAAAAGCTTCTGTTAGATTCAGGAATTTCGGGGTTAACATTAGAGGGGTTGGGTTATTATTAGTACTTGACCACCACCGCAACAGTGCACGGAAAAAGGAAAAAGGAAAAGGAAAGAGTAAAATCCCCTCATCTAACAGACTCTTTTGTGCAACGTTACAACCAATCAAATACAAAATATGAATGTAACCATTAGAATTTAATACGAAATTTATTAGACCTTAATGACAATTACTTTTAAAAAAAAAATTAAATCGAATCCTACACCTACACACTTATTATTGGTACCGCCGTATCAGAGAGCCAACATCCTCCATACAAATGGCATTCTATGCATAGAATCGCCATTGCCATACCACCTTACAGAAAAATAAAGAGATCATTAGTAGTGAAGCATCAGAAAATACACAACATGACAGCTCCATACCAATGTCTTTGACTTCAACACATGCATGTGTTGACAGTCAAACATAAATATATACACACACAAACACACCCTATCACACACTATCACACACTATCACACCCTATCACACACTTTCAAAACAATTCCCTAACTCCAACCTATCAGCCATACCCTAACACAAATTCAAAGTCAAAGTCTCAAAGCACGTCCGTCAATATCATCTCTATAAACTATATGGTATAGTTTAATTTAGAGCCTCACATGGTCCCACACTCGTATCCCTAACGCCCCTAACTTAGCCCTATTGGCCGAGCTAAGTCCTATAAGCAAATCGATGGAAATAATTCGCCGGCCAGCAACCTAAAGAATTATATTAAACCTAACAAAATCTAGAGCAACCTAACCAAACCTAACACAAACCTAACTTTGACGAGAGAGAAACGAATGTGGGTGCAAGGGGTAGCTACAATAGAGCTAATATCAGTATGAGATGATGTCCTACCTAACAATCCGAACCTAACACCTACTCAAGCCTAACAGCACACCTAACACCACCAGGAAACCCATACCTCCAGTATGCACCAGTTCAGTTCGACTTTCGGTAGCATTCCGCGACTCTGCCTCGGGATCATGGTCGTCTATCAGTGTTATACCCACCCAATTTGCCACCTCCATGACCCTCTCAAAACCAACAACACCTGAGCTGGATACGAGGGAGTGAATCATGCGCTCACAGGCCGTCTCGGACAATACTAGGGTACCAGCTAATGCACTTCACTGGTCGATGACTCTAACCGGAGCAATGGGGCAACTAAACCTCGTACCAACACACACACACCATACGTCCACCGGTCATATCGGAGACCCAGAGGGCGAGATAGCACGTCCATAAACCGTTCTCCAAAGGAACAGGGACATAGATTTGCAGAACTTTGTGCTTTCTAATCGCCTCCCCGTTCCAGCACACACCGGAAATATTCCTACACGAACCCAATCATCCTACTCAAACACCCACCTACCTTGTATAAGACTTGTTACACTCCTTAAAAAATTATTTCTAACCAGAGATGGTTGTACCATCGAAGCCACTCATGTGCCACCAGACTGAGCAAAAATCTGAAATATGAAAGAAAACACTGTGTAAGTAAAGTGACAAGGTGAACGAACACATATAGGAACAATGGAGAAATTTTTTTCCCTGAGAGCGCCAGTTTCTGATTCCTCTTTGGTTGTCTAAAGACCAATGTTTTTTTTTAAAAAGCCTCGGTTAATTGCTCATCTGACTATTGGATTTTCAATGAATAAAGACAATATAAGCAACAATTACATACCTTATAAAGGTGAAAGTTTCTCCCAGCGAGGTTCTTTAGCCCATAACCTCTTGATTCAACAATGAACTCCTTGGTAACGTACAGCAGCTTTTATTTCTTAACCCCCGATTTCAGCTCACATCCAAACAATAGGGGGTAGAGGTGATTTGTTCGATTGGTCGTACTTTCTATCTGTATAGAAAGCTGTAGAAGCAAGCCTTAATTAGTAGACAAATCGAACGTACCCAATCAAGAATTTTCGAACTGACCAGAAAGAACTGTTCATCAAGAAGTCTTCAACAATGGTTTAAGTTTGAGGTTTCTAACGTCTTTTGTACTACACTGAGCACAATTCATTCCTTATTTTCTCCCTTAACCAAATTTTGTAACTTTTAAAAAATGATGGGGTTGGGGTCATCTATTAAAAGAATGAAGGAGAGGGGTGGAAGTGAATCTATATATGATGGGTTAAGAGAAATATATAATATAAATCGGCTAGAGGGGAGTGGGGACATCTTAAAATAAGGGGCACCTGGAGAGGAAGGAGTGGGGAATGGGGACATTATTTTAAAGATCGGCGAATCATGTATATTGCGCCTATGGTGTGTTCGCCATTGCTCTTGTATCGGGAATCTCAACCGCGTCAGTAGAACACCCCCCCCCCCCCCCTTTGTTAAGTCAGTAACAATAAGGCTCGACTTCAATTAAATGCTCGAGCCCTTTTGATATGATATTAAAGGGATATCCCAAACTAAGTAATTGTTGGTAGTTGTAGTAGTTGGTAGTTTGGTTGGTTGGATTGGATGATTCTGAAGTGTTTGGTTGGTTGTTGATAATTCGTGTGATCTGTGGTTCCTGCAATTCGATTAATTCCAGGCGATTTATGATGTCACTATACAAAAAGCTGATATAATGGGCCTAAGGACATTTGGAATATTCTATTTAAAACCAACAGCACTACTTAGTTTGCTATATAAGCAGCCAGCCAACTTGTTCCATTTCTAACTCTATGGACATGTCCAAAAGTTGGTTAGACACTCTCTTATTGGCTCTGGGTAAGATCGCATATTACACCCACCTGTTTTTGAGAACGGTCGGCAAAATATCGCCGCCGTTTTTATGTCCGCAAAGGTCAAGGTTTCTGGACATGCGCAGAAGGTTATTTGGCGCGAATCGATGGCGAGAAATCAATAAAATTGGTAAAGAAGAATGAAATTCCCGACTTTCTGATGAAGTAATTTAGTGTCATGGTAAGTATTGAAGATTTCATCAATTTCTACCCCTATCCTCGCCATTTCAGTGCGTCCAGCCGAATAATTATGCTAAAATTCAAGAATAAAAGCATAGTTTTGTTTTAAAACAAGGGCACGTAACTCTGAAGCAACTTTTCTAACCTGGAGATTTTAAAACATGTTTTTGAATAATGATGATATCCCAAGACAATGTCACGTCTTGAATTGACCTTAAGATGGTAATGTGACATGTAATAAACCTATACCACATTGCCCCATCATCTTGATCCAAATATGGTTCGACCAGGCCTACCTACCTACTACAATTTGCAAGTGATACTTGGTGAGATGTGTCATAGCTCTACTTTCACTTTCTTCACCCTGTTTAGTCATATAGAAGCACATCTTCCTCCAAGACTTAAATTAATTACCATCTTTTCTTGCAGGATATCAGGAATTTCTTTGCTCCTAAGGGAGGATCCAAACCAAAATCAGACACATCCAAAGATTCGGATGAAAAGCCAAAAGTGGTGAAAAAGATGACTCCTCAAAAACCTGACAAGAAAATAACAAGTAGATCAGCATCCAAAAGCAGGAACAAAAGTGGTGACAAAAAATCAGAAAAAGATAGAAAAAAATCTGGGGATGCAAAAAAAGAATCGAAGAAGGTTTCGGAAGAAATTGTTATCATTGATGAAGATTCTAAAGAAGAGGCAGAAACCTCGAAAAAACCCAAACCTAATGCTGTGAAAACAGACAAAAACGCACAATCGAATGGAACTGGATCTAAAGATAACAAGGAATCAAAAGATTCGAAGTCAGCACATAAAGCAGACGACAAACATGCTAAGCCAAAGGACAAACCAAAAGACAAAGACTTGTCTAAAGATTCCAAAAAGAAGAAGAGTTCGTCCAGTAGCAAGGAGGAGGATGTATTAATGGTGAGTGAAGAAGAAGAATCTCCTATTGGCAAGAGGAAAAAGAAACGAAAGGTAATTGTCACTCCTGTTCAATAAGCACCCTATGTGAGCACTATTAAAATATTGATTATTGGTTACTTTAGTGCAATGCCAACCGTGTAAGATGCACCAGGGTTGTTGTTTAATTTCTATTTACCAGTATGTCTGACTGGCTCTTCAAACTGTCTGCCTTTGACATTTGTCCTCAGGGCATTATATTCCTTATAATCATTGAGTGACGAATATAAAATATTTTTTGTTACAGCCATCTAGTGATGATGAATGCACAGAAGAAATCAAAATGGATAAAAAGGGAAAGAAAAAGTCTAGAGTCTTAGTTTCAGGTAAGATCAGAAGATTCACATCCAATGTTTCTGATTCTGGAGCAAAATTCTCCTCATTTCACACCTCATTTATTTTTAAGTATCCCTTTACAGAATAGAGGAGTAGGAAGTAAAACTCTATTTCTTTGTTTCAATTCACCTGTTTCTTGACTTCTCAAATAAGATTGTGTGAACTCCAGAGAGGTCTAGATGTAATAAGATTATGATGAATTATTATTTTTTCAGATTCAGAAGAGGAAGAAGAACCAGTTCGCAAGAAAAGTAAAAATAAAAGGAGAGAGGCAGTAGTATTTCTGGATGATTCAGGTATTTTTTAAAACAAAATTGAATGTGTTCATCACCCTTTTTGAACCGTAAAAGCAAAAAACCTAGAAATCTTGAATCTCCTTTACGTATAATTCTTACTGACAAACCACTTTCCAATATAAAGACAATCAGGCTAATCCATACAACTTTTTTCATGGCAGATGAGGATGACAAGAAACCCAAAATCCAAACTCTGGATCATTTTGTGATGGACACGCCCACTCCTAAGAAAAAAGAAGAAAAAAAGAAAGAGGTTAAGACAACTATCAGTGCTGATGATTTTTTCGGTGGTGGATCAGTTAAAAGAGTGGAAAGAACTCCTTCAACAAAAAGAAAATCTGTAGGTTTAATTTGAGTAATGTTCATTGTGCCACTTTTGACTGTCGAGTCTTGCAGACGACAACCAGCTTTGCCATTATAGTTTGTCTGCAATTAAAAAGAAACTACATGTGAGAATGTGAAGTCCATAGTTTTTTGATTGAAGACAAACCAGATGTCAAATTTTTAATCTATGACTCTACAATGCTTTTGTGTTGTTTGATTATGAATAGTTTTCAACAAGTTGTTCAAGAGTTCATGCCCTTGATCTATTGTATTACAGAGTCAGTTAGAAACTAGTATTAACAATGATGATTTAGAAATGCATGATGATGATGATTTTCTGAAGACATTACAACAATTGGACTCTCAGCAACTAAAGCGGGTAGGTAGTTATATTGAAAAACAGCATGACTTGTGGTCTTTCTCACCAACCAAAAGGAGTAGATAGTTCTATTTACTGTGGGATGTTATTACTATCAAAATCTTAGTGAACATTTTAAAAACAGCTTGACTTGTGGTCTTTCTCACCAACCAAAAGGAGTAGATAGTTCTATTTACTGTGGGATGTTATTACTATCAAAATCTTAGTGAACATTTTAAAAACAGCTTGACTTGTGGTCTTTCTCACCAACCAAAAGGAGTAGATAGTTCTATTTACTGTGGGATGTTATTACTATCAAAATCTTAGTGAACATTTTAAAAACAGCTTGACTTGTGGTCTTTCTCACCAACCAAAAGGAGTAGATAGTTATATTTACTGTGGGATGTTATTACTATCAAAATCTTAGTGAACATTTTAAAAACAACATGCTATGTGGTATACTCTTTGAAAGGCTTAAGTCACTATTTGGTTTTTTAATTATAGATAAAGTTGGATGAAGATGCTAAGAAGTCACTATCCAAAAATAATGGTAGGTCCATATTACCTGGAGAACTCTGACATTTGATATCCAAATGGCAATCCAGAAGACCAAACTCCAACAAATTCCATCCTAAATTTAAAACTTTCATTAGCAATTATATATTGAGTCCAAAATTATCATCAGAAGCCAGTTTTCTGTCAAATTTCCAGTTAAATCTTCTTTCTTTTCAGATAAATCCAGCCTAGCCAAGAAGTTGGCTGATAAAGCTAAAACATCAACCACTGCTGGTGAAGCTGAAGACAATGATAGCAACAATAATAACTCTAAAACTAACAAGGTAGGCAGCTTCTTCCTCCTTGAATGCAGAATAAAACCAGGTCTCATTGAGCTACAGGCAGTGCTCTTTCAACTGCAGCAAGATATTAAAAACATAGCTAATGCTTTCTATATTCACTCATTGCACAGAGCAGAACACTTTGTGTTCCTCAAAAAGCCGGCATTCTTCCATGCCATCTTTATTTTTGCAGACTTCCCCAGCCAAGTTGAAGAATCCCTCGCCTAAGAAAACACCAGTTAAAGTTGAAATGACACCCTCCAAAACACCTATGAAAACACCACCTAAAAAGGCTGAAACGCCCAAAACTGCAACTAAAACGGTAAGCTAGAACATTATGATTTTGGTAACACCTCATGCCATTTTGTGGCTTGCTTTTGTGTACTTGATATCCCTTTTTGAACTCAATTTAAAGAAAAACACCTCCAGATCAGCGAATGATAGTACTGTGAATTTTTGTTTCAGTCTCCTGGAGAAGGAGATACGCCTGGTATGCAGCGGAAAGGAAGCACAGGTTACCGTGGATACCTTAATAGGGAAGGACCAAAAGCTTTAGGATCCAAGGAGATACCAGAGGTTTGTAGATTTACTTCAAATTTCGCTCCTTGTAAATCTATATCTCATTCAATCATGCCTTCATTCATTCCTTTATGCCTTCATTCATGTCTTCATTGATTCATTCATGTCTTCATTGATTCATTCATGCCTTCATTGATTCCTTCATTCCTTTATGCCTTCATTCCTTTATGCCTTCATTGATTCGTCATGCCTTCATTTATTCCTTCATGCCTTCATTGATTTCTTCATGCCTTAATTCATGCCTTCATTGATTCTGTATTCTAGGGAGCAGAGAACTGTCTGGAAGGACTGACGTTTGTTCTAACTGGTGTGTATGAATCTATAGAGCGTGATGAAGCAAAGAGCCTGGTAGAGAAATATGGTGGTAAAGTCACTACATCCATTAGTAAGAAGACTAACTATATCGTAGTAGGACGGGATGCTGGAGAGAGCAAACTGAACAAGGTAATGGTACTATTCATTCTGGATCTACATGATCTCCCTGACCAGGTGGCTCCAAGAACAAGCTTTCATCAGGTGCAAGTGTGTGGCAACTCTGTGTATCTTTTGCAAAGTTCACATAGCCAGTTTTCTACTGTGTTTTGCAGGCCAACCAGTTTGGTACCAAGCAGTTGGATGAAGATGGGTTATTTGAGGTTATAAAAACACGACCTGGTAAAAAATCTAAATATACCATTCAAGCTGAGGAGGCAGCTAAAAAGGTGAGTTTTATTATATGTTTCAGTCATCTCTGCCGAAATATCTTCATTACTGAGTAAAGGTAAAGATTTATAATGTTTCTGCACTTTTTGTGAAATTTGCTTAGGTTTGTTCTATTACTTCTTCAGCCATTTTTTGCCCAAATATTTTGTTGTTGGCTTTTCCATTCTCATTCTTTTTCTTGGAATTTGCAGGAAAAATGGCTGGAAAAAAAGGCCTCAAGGTCATCACATAAAGAGGAACCTCAGACATCATCTAAGCCAAGCTCAAGCAGTTCAGACTTTTTGTCGAAACCTAGTTCTAGTGTAACAGACAATTCTATTGGACAATCAAAATCAGAGAGCCAATCAGAGCCCTCGTTACTTTGGGTGGACAAACATAAACCAACCAATATGAAGACTATCATTGGTCAGCAGGGAGACAAGAGTAATGCTAAGAAGCTTTTTAATTGGCTGAATTCTTGGCACAAGAGCAGAGCATCGGGCGCTAAGCCTGCAGGTAAGACTTAAGTCGTCTTTCCGTGGGCTTCCTCACTCAATCAAAATCTGACTGCATTTTTCTATAAATCATGTTCATATTGAATAACAAGTTTGGTGTTTTAGAGCTGTATTTTTATTCAATCGTACTCATGCTGATTTGATAATTTTAGGAAAATTCTTCAACAAGGCCAATGATGATGGTTCTGGATTTAAAGCAGCTCTGTTATCTGGCCCCCCTGGTGTTGGTAAGACAACCACAGCTACTCTCGTCTGTAAGGTGAGAACACTTGTCATTGATAATGGACATCTTCAGGGAGTGGCTCTTAAATTTTGTAACCATCATGATTCGTGAAGTTTCTTGGCCAAATTTACTTTCCTCTTTAATACAGAGACAAAATGCTTTGATTTTGACAAATGATAATGGGAAATTGAGAGGGCAATTGGTACGAGGGGTCATTGTTAATTTTTATTTTGCAGGAAGCCGGTTTTTCTTACGTGGAGTTGAATGCATCTGACACCAGATCTAAGAAGAGTTTACAAACAGAGGTGGCTGAATCATTAGATAATACGACTCTTGTGGATTTTATGGGTAAGACATGCTATCGTTTGGTCCTTCATCAGTTCATCCAGCTGTGCTGATAATTTGGGAAAGGTCATTACCAAGAGGTTCCACCCAGCTGGTATTGGTAGACAGTATCCTCGTGGTTCCATTGTACATAACTGTAAATAGGTACAGAAAATCAGGTATTGCCAAGGATCAGCTCAGTCTTTGAGAACCGAAGTCCTTATTGATGTACATTGATCTATTTTTAGGTACCAAAGCTAAGAAGCATCATACAGATGGTCAGAAACATTGTTTGATCATGGATGAAGTAGATGGTATGGCAGGCAATGCTGATAGAGGTGGCTTACAGGTAATATTTCATCCAATCTATCTTGATATTGTCACTGAGGATTTCATTGTTTAAATCAGGCATTACTCTGGGGCAGCCTGTAAATTTCCAGTCTAATTCAGTCAGTAGTACATGTATATTTTTTCCACATTAATTCAAATTGAATCTTCTTTGTTCCTACTAGTATTTCATTCAGTCAGTCATTCAGTCATTCAGTCATTCATTCATTCATTCATCCTTCCAGATATCTATACTCATTCTTATTTCATTCCTTGATTTCGACCTTTCCAGGAACTGGTGTCTCTAATAAAAGGGAGTAAAATACCAGTGCTTTGTATCTGTAATGATAGAAACAGTATGAAGATGAGAACACTCTCCAACTATTGTTTTGATCTCAGATTTTATAAACCAAGATTAGAGCAAATCAAGGTAAGACTTGTGTCTTCAGCCAGCCTGAAATTATTATAGGAGCCAAGAGCTTGCTCGCTAATCTAGAGGTCCTTGTTTCAATCCTGCATGAATCGAGATGATTCCTTTGAATATTCAACCCGCTTGCTCCTGTCAGAGAAATTGTACAGAGCTCTAAAATTACTTTTCAGGGTGCTATGATGTCTCTCGCCTTTAAAGAAGGTATAAAAATAACACCACCAGCCATGAACGAAATAATTTTGGCTGCCAATCAAGACATAAGACAGGTAAGGATGTGGGAATACAAGAACAAAAAATCATGGGCTGCTAGATAGCCTCATAGTTGACCAGGCCAGTATGTCAGCTGTTTGCAAGTCCAACAGCTTTGCTAGATGATTCAAAATAGAAATGATTGATAAAAACCAGGACCCTGTGTTCCATTTTGTTGTAGTATGATCCAAAGATTTTGAAAAGGGATCCAGGTGTCTGCAGAAAGAACTTTAATGCAATCTTTTGAATTTGTAGGTGATCCATAATTTATCAGTGTGGAGTGCCTGTGATAAAGGTGTCAGCTATGAACAAGCTAAGATAGATTCCAAAAGTGCCAAGAAAGATATGAAAATAGTAAGTAGACTTTGTTATGAACTACAAAAAGATTTGTGTCCAATGGGATAAATACAAGGATCTCACAGCTTTTATTCACACATTCACTTCAATGGGTAAGAATTCTCAAGGACCAGCTCATTAAACCTTCTTATCTCCCTTTGATTTCAGGGTCCGTTTGATGTCTGCCGGAAAGTTTTTGTATCTGATGAAGAAACAGCCAAGATGACCATTCATGATAAGTCTAATTTATTCTTCAACGACTACAGTATAGCGCCACTCTTCGTCCAAGAAAATTACCCCATGGTCATTCCTAATGCTGGGAGGTAGGTATATCCACAGAAACTACACTAATATGATTCAACCCCACAGCAAATGACAATCCTGCTGAGCTGATAAGCTGTCCTTCTTCCTATTTAAGAGAAATGTGGCTCTTCTTAAAAACTTCTTTAAACTGTGTACCTTTTTGTAAAAACTGGTATTTTGTCTGGTGTCTTCAGACCAGCAAAAATAAACTTAGCTTTTTACCTTACAGAGGGAACATGAAGGAGCACCTTCGACTGCTGGCAAAGACAGCTGACAGTATTTGTGATGGTGACCTGACTGATAGAATTATTCGTAAAGAAGGTGTTTGGGGATTACTTCCAATGCAGGTAAGTGGTTGAAGGTTGATGGAGGATGACTCTCAAAAACACTTATTTGTATTAGGATATCATTCTTAGTAGTAAATGTAGCAGTTCAGGATATTCAGATGAATTAACTGGTCAATGCTTTTGCTTTTTACCAGATCTTGTATTGATCCTTCCTACAGATTTGCAAATTTATGGATGACTAGGTTTGTCGGGAGCATCCTCTTTCAGAAAGTTCATATTTCTGATCATGGTTGTATGTTATTTCTATGTTACGTTTTTTTCAGGCTATGTATTCCAGTGTCATCCCTGGTGAGCTGATGAGAGGTGGTTTCCCTCAAATGGTGGCCTTCCCCAGTTGGCTTGGTAAAAATTCTTCTACTGGTAAAACTGATAGGCTACTAGCTGAACTTAGTATGCATATGAGACTCAAGTAAGTGGAATATATGTGGACCCTCCAAAAGGAGTACCAAGGTGACAAATTGGAGAAAATAATTTTGTATCGTGCCTCCTGACGACAACACCAAGTTGCTATTGCATATGATCCTTTGCATTTGATTTTGAGTCTATATAAAATTCAGAGATAACAGGTTCCTGCTTCCTGATATCCTGAGTTTGTCAGTTCTTGATCTATTTAACAGATGAGAGAATCTTGCTGATGTGAGAAAGTTTTAGCTCTCTATACTCAGCAGTCCATCTTCCTCAGATCTTGATACTGACAGTCACCATTATTGGTCCCTTAATGCAGAAATAGGGTGTAAAACTCCAATCCATTTCATTTTATTCTCCTTTATTTCAGTATCTCTGGAGACAAAAGAGCCTTAGCCATGGACTATCTGCCAGTGATGCGTAAAGCTCTGACTGAACCACTGGTCCAAGAAGGTGGAGAAGGAGTCCCCAAAGTCATCAAGCTGATGGACGATTATGACATTACTAAAGATGACTTTGATAATGTCCTGGAAGTATCTAAATGGCCGAACAGTTCTGATCCTCTCAGCAAACTGGACTCTAAGGTGAGATGATATTTTTGGGAAGATTAATGATTTTGGATGCAGAGGTCATGATAAATTGTGGTTGTTAAGGGAACAATTCCAAAGGGATTAATACCATAACCATATCAACAATATATTCAAAAATTCTTTGACATGTTCCTCTTGCATCTTCCAGACAAAGGCAGCATTTACTAGAACCTACAACAAGGAGTGTCATTTGACGCCCTATGCTACTGGTCAGACCACCAAAAAGAAGAGGGGTAAAGGGGGAGGAGCTAGTGAGGATGAAGGTGACCTGTTGAAGATGGAAGGCGAGGATGATGATGCTGCTACTGTTGATAGCGGGGATGAAGAAGGAGATGCTCTTGAAAATGATACCATGATTAAGGTCAGTTTGGTACAGCCAGAGAGTTGGAATAAGGGAAAGGGGGGTTGGGAATCTTTAGGGATTGATTTATAGGTATGCTCCCAATCTCAATGTGCACTAAGATAACTGTTCAAGGAATGTAACCATATTTTGAATTTTTCAGGCAAAGAAACCACCAGCTAAAGGGAAAACTACCAAGAAAGAACCAGCAGAGAAGAAGACTTCAGGGAAAGGAAAGGGGAAAGGCAAGGGGAAAAGTTGATTGAAAGAAAAGTCCCCTATAGATACCAATGTGTCTGTGCAATGTCGTTGAATAGTGCTCCAGGACAATCCAGAAATAATTAATCTGATTGTCTCATACATACCTTAAAGTACAGTATTTGCTCAAAGAATGCCTTCAGATATGAGATGAGCCGGGTAATTTAGCAAAATGTAGAGGGGAGTGGCTATCTTTGTATTGCATGTGATTGACATACTTAGTCCCACCTTCTGCATGTGTTTGCAGACTAATTAAAGGGTCAACAACTGTATCTCTAATCATGTGCTAATTAAGAACTGTACTTCACATCATTGTTCTATAATGCATCCACCATTTTGTTTATTTGTAAATAATTCCAGAATATGTTGTTTTTGTATATATTTATGAAGATTGTGCAAAATATTTGTAATAAAAAATTCCAAAAAGCAAACCGGGCTGCCAAGTCAAGGGTTTTTTTTCCTACTGTTATGCAGAATGATTATGAAAGACTTCAACCCCTTTCAAATTCTTCACGGAATATCCCCATCTCTGTCATGGCCGTCTCTAGACAAAAATATAGAAAGGAGATGTTCAAGGTTCGGGGGACAACTAACTAATTCAGACCACAATTAACCCATTTAGACCACAATTTACTAACCCAGAACACATAAATTCAAATGGTTCGAATCGAGTTCATAGGAACAATAGTATGGTCGAAGGGACGCGACAACATTTAACGACTACAGACAACAGTTAACTAAGTTATACCGCGGGATGATTTGAATTGATTAAAGAATCGTTTGATTAATTTTGGTGCATTTTGCCATTTTTGAGTGATAGCATACGAACTTCCGGTAAAGAGAATTAACCTTGGTCATTTTATTAACTTACTCTGGACTGAATTCCTTCCCTTTGACCATTATTTTACAAAGGGTCTTTCTTATAATGGACTATCCCAGAGTTGGACAGTTGTTATGACAGGTCGTAAGTGTGTATCGCGTTGGTCAAGTGGACAGCGTGATTTCTTTTGGAGAGGATTGTCTAGGGTTCGAGACTTCTGAATTTCCATTTTTTTTATTGATAATTTTGATTTTAAAAGTAACTTAACTTATACTTTGGCCGAGCGTTTCTCAGTTGGTAACGGTCCTTTCTGAATGTGTTTTCTCTTGGTCTCGAGGGATGCACGTTTTCTTTTCGTCTTATGGGTCCAGGGTTCGAGCCTCTTGAATTTCTTTTTAGTATTGATGAATTTAGTGGAAAAGTAGTCGTGAAATACAGTTTTGACCAATAAAAGAATTTGAATGGCGCAGAGAACTGTACTTAAAAAGTTTTCGAGAGTGGCCTGCCTTGGTCTAGTGGACATGGTGTTATCTTCTCGTCTGATGGGTCCAGGGTTCGATCCTTCTGAATTGCTTTTTGGTTTAAAATTACGAAATAAATGTTTTGAAACGGACTTTGTCAACTTTTAACTCTTTTGGTCATATTGTCTTGTTGGTATAGATAACACTGCTGATTCTTATCGTCTTATAGATCTAGGGTTCGGTCCCTCTGAATTTCTTTTCAATTTCGATGCATTAAATATGTTGAATTATTCTTAAATGTAGCTTTGTCCTACGGTTGGTCATTTTAAAGCATGCTATATGTCAATTCCATATTGGTCGAATGGGTTGGACGTTTTCTTTTCGTCTTGTCAGTCCAGGGTTCGATTCTTCTGAAAGTCTTTTTTTTTTATTTAAGTGTTACGGTAAAATTAGTCTTATACCCGGGCTAGTTCGTCGCTAAGGATAATTTAGGGAATGAAACGGTTTGGTCTAGTGGACACCGCGTATCCTTTTCGTCTTGTAGGACCAGGGTTCGAACCTCTTGAAATTCTTTTTTATATTAATAAATTTAATGATACAATAGTCTTTGAATATTGTTTGATCCAAATTGTGTCAACTGTTAATATCACTAAACATGAAAGGCGTAGAGGTGCAGTGGACTGGACGTTTTCTTTTCATCTTTTTTTTTTATTGATAATTTTTATTTTGAAAGTAACTTAACTTATACTTTGACTCAGAGTTTCTCAGTTGGTAACGCTCAATTCTGGATGTGTTTTCTCTTGGTCTCGAGGGATGCACGTTTTCTTTTCGTCTTATGGGCCCAGGGTTCGAGCCTCTTGACTTTCTTTTTAATATTGATGACCAATAAAAGCATTTGAACGGCGCAGTGAACAGTACGTAACAAGTTTTCGAGAGGGGCCTGCCTTGGTCTAGTGGACATGGTGTTATCTTCTAGTCTTATGAGTCCAGGGTTCGATCCTTCTGAATTGCTTTTTGGTTTAAAATTACGAAATAAATGTTTTGAAACGGACTTTGTCAACTTTTAACTCTTTTGGTCATAGTGTCTTGTTGGTATAGATGACACTGCTGATTCTTATTGTCTTATATATCTAGAGTTCGATCCCATGAATTTCGATGCATTAAATATGTTGAATTCCTCTTAAATGTAGCTTTGTCCTACGGTTTGTCAAATGTTAAAGCATGTTTAATGTCAATTCCATATTGGTCGAATGGGTTGGACGTTTTCTTTTCTTCTTGTCAGTCCAGGGTTCGATTCTTCTGAAATTCTTTTTTTATTTAAGTGTTACGGTAAAATAAATCTTAGATTACTTATACCCGGGCTAGTTCATCGCGAAGGATAATTTAGGGAATGAAACGGTTTGGTCTAGTGGACACCGCGTATCCTTTTCGTCTTGCAGGACCAGGGTTCGAACCTCTTGAAATTTTTTTTTATATTAATAAATTTAATGACACAATAGTCTTTGAATATTGTTTGGTCCAAATTGTGTCAACTGTTGATATCACTAAACATGAAAGGCGTAGAGGTGCAGTGGACTGGACGTTTTCTTTTCATCTTGTGGGACCAGGGTTCGATCCTCTCAAATTCTTTTGGGTTTTGTAGCAAGAAATAGTAAAATTTACTCACGTAACCTAAAGTCTCGGTAAATCAGTCGCTGGTCTGCTGAACACTTATGACGGTTTCTTTATATCAGTTTTCTTTGAAACTTAAACAAAATATTACAAAGAGAACAACGATAACAATCAAGGGAAGTAACTATATTTAATGATTTTTGTAACGCGGGATAATATGAACATATCATTTTTACAAATTTTCCCTTAGGATTTTTTTTTTTTATTTATGTGTGACATGTGCATTAGTATTTATTGTGTATGTTGAAGACTGTTGTATGCGCGGTATGAGAATTTTATATAAATACAATATGATTAATATTAAACTCTTACCTTCAATTTTTCTTCTTACCTTCTGGTCTTGAAACCGCATAGCTGGACGACGATGGCGGACGAACGCATTTATCGATTGAGCCAACGCACTTGACTGAATACTGCTTGGCGACTTTAAGATTATATGATTTGGTTTTTATACAGGAAGAGAGTAGAAAATTCGGACTGGTTGTTCCAAGAGACTGGACATCAGCGTCTCCTGGGGTTAGGTCAACTGGTGAACACTATGCACGTGCTTTTCTGCGGTATCTCAGTCGGTTAAATTGTTGATCTATTATGTCTATATTATGGTCGTGGGTTCGAATCCTGGTGTGAGAATGGAATTGGTGTGATCTTTAGAAGAACTTTACTTATAAAACAACATCCTCTTGAGGTCCATGACGCCAACCAACACAATACAAAATTAAAATTGGGTCGGCTATCGACAGTAAAAATCCCATTTTCCTTGGAGAGAGGGTCGGAATGAGATATATTGAATAGAGAGCATAATGAACTCAAATAAAGTCACACAAGCGTCCAGGATTGGGCCCTTCTTAAACATATTATTTGTGTGCAGTCGTGGTGGTCGAGTGGTCTAGATCACCTTAGATGGAGTGACTACGATTTGGGGGTCGAGGGTTCGATCCCAGTAATCTCTATAAAAATTTTATTGAATTTATAAGTATATATAGCCTTATTTCTCAGTTGTTATCAACCTCCGTGGTGGCCGAGTCGGTTAGAGGGTAGGAGTCCAACTCCAATGGAAAGGAAGTTGATTCAATCCCCACTAGAGGCCGGCTAGATTTTTCTTCTATTATGACAGGAGGTTACGGTTATGTTGGATAAATAATACAATTGAGCGTCAGACCGAATGGCTCAGTGGTAGAGCGTTGGTCTGGCGTCGACGAATAGCATGATCGATTCCCATGGTGGGCAACTCTACTAAGCTTCAAATTTTACACTATTTAAAACTTAAGGTTACAGTTATAATGGATAAAATTTCCGATTATTTGTTCGACTGGATGGCTCAGTGGTAGAGCGTCGGGAGAACACGGTTGAAATAAAGTCAGCCATAGAATGGACTAACATCCTCTAGAAACTTAGGTGGGTTCGAACCCCACGGGGAAATCTAGTTGTGAAAGATTTTCCATAGTGGGCACTCAAAACCACTAGAATTTGCTTTGGACGTCTAAAATACTTTAAAACCGAAAGTTGGGTTTGAGTGGGAATCGAACCCGGGTCGTTTGAACGATAGAAAAATGTAGGGAGGGATGAACAACTCTACGACCACAGCCAAAATAAGTGGGATTTAAACAGGTGTTCGTAAGTAATATTTAAAGTTCAAAGTCACAACCTACTATAGTAGTAAAATAGTAAATATCTTCCTCTCTCCTTTAGAATCTTGGAGGGTCCCGGGCACCAGTTTGCCCCTCTACTCCCCTCCTTGACTCTAGTTCTTCACTTTTGCCCCTCGTTCTTTCTATTGGTAGTGTATTGCCTGCGGCAGGCCCAACGTGTCAACTGACATCTTACCTCTAGAGAACTCAGGTCCCTCATATTAGAATGAGAGAGAGAGAGAACATGAGACAGTGGCTAAAAGCCTCTGGAGATTTACCTGGGCTCGAACCCTCGCCGTCGAAACAGAGTTCTAGCCCAAGTCCACCATCCATCCATCTAGGCCATAGAGACCCGTTAGCAAACCACGAAATTTTAGCTGTTTTAAATGATTGTGAATCATTTATAAGTTCAAAATAATACCATCATCATCGCCGGCCCCGACGAGATTCGATCCAGGTTTGTCTTGATCCGAAGAGTCTCCTCTAACCACAGGTCTACGGCGAACACGGCAAATGATCAAGAATTAACCATTATATATCTGAACCATTTAGTATAAATGTTAAAATAATATCTAACTTGCCTCCAACGAGTTTCGATCCAGGGACTCCATGGGCTAGAGTAGCTCTTCGTACCACTGGACTACGCCGGACACAGAAAAATCTGTAGCAAATAACCATTATATACCTGAACTTTTTAGTATAAATGTAAAAACTGTGGGACATGCGCCCCTTCAGAGAATCGAACCCAGTCCGCCACGGTAAAATTCCGTCACCCTAACCAATCGACTACGAAGAACACAGGATCATGGGAAAAAGAATTTCTATTTATGCCAACTTCCCAACGTAGAGTCAGTGTAAACGGACTAACCATAGCTTATAGACTGGATGTTGATGGCCACATTCAGCCAATAGCGATGGCTCATCCGATTAAAGAGCGCGATAATAATTACACGACTAATGCGAAAAGTTTGCGGCGCGGGTTCGATCCCGGTTAAAAGACTGAAGGTAAGTGAATTTATTTATACAATGTTAAACATATACTACAATGCACGCGCAAACAGAAAATACTAAAAACACATGCACACGCTATAACAACCTTAAAATAAATCCGGGAAATCATAACACTCACATAGCTAATCATAAAAACTGTAAGTGGTTTTGAAAACAATTCAATTAAACCATTGCAAGTTTTATTTTTTTTTATCAAAGAGTCGGGCGTAAAAATATCTTATTATGCATAAAGAGTCCGTTTTTTAAACGTTGGTTATTTGATTAACATACTTCGACTCAATTTGGATATGTTTATTGACTATTTATTCAGGGTTTAGCATATTTGACGGACATATACAATTTTTGATTGAAATATGTTTGCATTTTTTTACTGACAAGTTATGGCATATTTATTGTTTTGGCGGACATATAAAAATTTTGACGGATATATTTTGGCATTTTTGATTGACATGTTGTGACGTATGATCGAGTATTCAAGATGGATTTTGAAAAACAATTACCTTGGATATTTTATTTCATTTATTTCAAAGCTTTGAAGGACAATTCCATCCAGCTCTTTGGGTATTTTTAACCATAGTGTATATTAGTCCATGCTAAAAAAGAAAAAAATAATAAAAAATGAAAATTAAAAAATGAATTAGATTTAAGAGCTGATTAAGGGATTCGAACACTCGCGTGTAATATTATATCATTACGTCCGGTAGTCATCCTTAAAGTCTTGATAATAGTGTCAAAACGTTACATCGGACAGCAGGATTATCAAGTAAGATGAATCATTAAGCGTTTAAATTACTTCTTAAAGGGGCCTTACTGGACGTGGTATTACGTTTACATTTATCTCCATTTGCTGAAGACATACATTCCCAAATTGTTAACAATATAACTTGCATTTTTTCCTAAACTTAAATATTTACCGTCCGTCTGAAATGCGCTAAATAAAATGAAAATATTCATTCTGTCCCATAATGAAATTAGCTACCCGATAATCGGCCCACGTGCGTGTTATTAGAAGGCTTTCTCGGAGTAATAGGGTCTCAATACGACTTTTAAATCTCAAATAATTCGTGTTTTCTTAACGATATACTTTTAACTTTCTCAATTTCGTTAAGTGTAAAGTCTTAATCAAATTTCCGGAAATATATTGATCATGTGTTTGTAACAATATTTGTAAATTTTACCAATAAAGGTACATAAATGGGGAAAACAGCATTCCCTCTCATAAGTCATAAGGCTACGGACATCACCACATATCGCCATTGACGTATTAGAATCAGTGTTAAAATTCCAAGGTTTGTAAACAATAAAGTTGGATTTTGCATATTTTAACTGAAAAGCTGCCTGGCTTTTTTCACATTTACCATATTTTAAAAAAGAGATGTCCCCAAATACCCCAAGGCAAAATTAATTTAACCCCCTCATCATGTTATGTAAGATGATATTTTATTGTATATTATTGCCTCAAATTGCTCCATTTATCATCTACACGTTATCATTGTAAGTGGCCAACTTTCACTTTGATATACCCACAGCTACAAATTTTGGTCAGTATTTGGTGTTCTTTTCCTATATGATACTCATCTGGTTTTCTAAAACTGTCAGATAAACTTAGGAAACTAAAAGTGGAAATATTTAGTGATTACCTTGGCATTGTCAATTCCCATTGTGACAATCATCATCAGTAGCATCATCGTCAGCGTCTTCCTCATCTTTTCAGGATCAGCAATGGAAGCAAGCATCATAACCGTCAGACCTTCCGACAGGACCATCCAGTTATTAACCAGCAATTTGCAAAGCATTGCCATGGCATACCGTCGTTCATGTGCCAAGCTGAACTCTTTGGAATCCAGACTGATAGACTTGGACCACCAGCACGAATCAGCAAAGGCTTCTCGAAGAATCGACACAGTCTTGATCCAGGAAGTGAGGATTTCGGCTATCCAGTCTCTCATTGAGGTTCACATGGAGTTCATGTCCATGAAGGAAAGGGAATATGACGTCATTAAGAAGGATTTGGAATCCCGTCTGAAGAGAATGAGGCATTTGATTGGTGGAATTCTTGGGGAAGTCCCTCATATTATGGATATGGACACCAAGTGGACCTATAGGAATTTGTGCTTATGAATTAATTTTATTTACTCATTAAAAAGTGCTCATTGACTGAACGAGATTATTGTACTAATTAAATCCAAATGAATAATAGACACGAAGTGCTTATGTGGAACCGAGTGCTTCGGTGTGACTTAGAGAACTGACAATAGGCTTCAATTGCCGATGAGACAATACACCGAGACCTTACTTGCCATCGTCAGAGTTCCTTTACAGATGGAAATCAAAATGATGCTGTTTTCCCATCAGTACTTGTGCGACTGAATCTGCATTTATTTTGCTAAGTTGATTAGGTCATTTACGTTTGGATTATGTTAATCGTTGTAGTGTTTGTTCGTGATTCTGTGTATGAATGTTTATATTAAATCTATGTTGCAATAAATATCGTTAACAAATCAACATTTGTCTGCCATGTGCTACTTACAACCAAAACCCCCGAATTTTGCAAGCATGGCCTTTGGCTTACCTCCCTACTCCTCCAACCAATCGTGATGGTCGATGGCTCCATTGACATAGCATGAGAAGCCGATCCTCAGGAACTGTTAGACCATAAGACAGATTAAATCAAACCAAAGTAATGGCACAAAGAAACAAGGCACAGCATGGGTTACATAGTTTTATTCAATGTTCTCTATGGTACAAATCCTATCATATATCAATCTGATTAAATTGTAGATCAAGATGCATTTTTTGTGGTTTTCCTTTTGTTAGACTGGCTTTCCACCATCTTGGGAACTTTGACCCACGTGTAAGTACTGTTCGAAAATTCTTAGAAAGATCATGAACCATCTTGAACTGTATTATTATAAGATTGATATTAATTCAAATAATTGTTTTAAAATACCCTAATATCATCGTATCCTTCAGGATGAGGCGAATGTCCACGCTAGTTCCATGCTTCCAAAACCAGGTCTACGAGTTTCCTGAGGTCAGTCTTGGACAACATGGAACAATAACGTTAAATCTTAACCTCACCAATTGTGAACCTTAAATCATTCAATCAATATTATTTTTATGGAGGTAGACACAAATAGGGATTACGAAGATGCTAATGCTTTTACTGTGGGTATTCCGCAGTTATGAATGTGGATACCAGTGATTTGATCAATAGAATGCGATTTTTGGTCTTTTATTGTTCTAACAGAATATAGGATAACGATGCTGTTGCCTTCACTGTCCTTACCAATGACGGACAGAGACAATAAAATACAAGAAGTTATTGTCATGTGGTCCCACAGTACTGTCATTGATGCTTAATGGAATTAAAAAACAACACATCTTTAAAAACAATCTTGGTCTCTGGTCCCTAAATATCAAAGTTTACGGAATGACACAAAATTCATGGCTATGCTTATATACAAGTGAAATTTCTCCCCTACGTGAACACCAATGGACTGAAGCCTTGGGTACATCTACATACATACATGTGAGCATATCAAAATACAAAGAGAAGACCTTTAGAATGCCTAGATCGTCTACAATGCCTCCATTAAGTACTACATATGTCATATATAAACGAATACATGCATTGATATTCATTGCATTGGTGTTATCATGAGCAGACCAGCTGCATGTGTATGAGCTCCTAGTGGGATAATTACAAATGATTTAAAAACGTTTCTTATATATTATAGTATAAATTTTACCCATGATTTACAAATTTTGTAATTTCATATTTCATTGAAGGAAATATCACAAATGATTTACAAAATTTGTAATTTCACATTTCATTAAAGGAAATACATGTATTACAAATGATTTACAAAATTTGCTGGTGCACACTTCATTATAACAATGACTAATATGTATTTCTATAACTGTGTCATTTAATCTAAGTTACATATAAGTGCATGACAAATGGGCTTTGAATTATTTGCAAGTATAAGCAATTTAATAATATTTAATGCCAAGGAAGTTCTGAAGCTAAATGTCCCTAGAAACATTGATTCATATCTTATCATCCAAATTTTTGATGCATTGCTATCTTTTAACTACTACAAATCTCTAAATAATTATCACAATTGCTGCTTGGAATCTAAAAACACAAGGTATAGGCCTACCATCTTCTAAAGGGTATGATCTCTATATTCACTAAACACAAGGGACATAACTCTATGTCCACATCAACAAGGGCAATAACTCTCAACCACTTAGCTACTGTGCTATGCTCCAGCATTCTGATCACAATTTCTAGATCATTGCATAAGTTACTATAAATAGCACACTTATTGCAGACGTCATCAAAATATGTCACCACATTTAGAAAAGTCTCTTTCCCAGTAATCTCCCTTGTATGCCCACTCTTCTTTTCCAGTGTATTGGTTCTTCACAGTCTCAAACCACCTGGAAACCAACAAAAAACAAAATGGTGATTCAATATTTCACAAAATTCCCGAAAAGAATATTCAGAAGGTGGCCTCTGAGTGAAAAAATGCATAAAATACCCTCTTGGACACCCCCAATTAAAAGCCCACTTTAGGTTAAAAATCTGCGCACTATACTCGCAAATATATGGTATGTATTTCATAGATGTCAACCACATCTTCTCCAGACAAAAAATACTGAATGCATGTTGATAAATTCTTACAATGGCTGCCAATCCCCTTTTTGTTTCTTCCTCTCTTTTCTAGCTTGTCGTTGTTTTTCTTCCAGTCTGTTCTTTGCATCTGCTGCTTCATCTAAAACACAAGACAAAGAGGTCTAAAATTGGGCGAAGCAAAGAAATTCCAATCATTAATAAAGGTAGAACCTACTGACAATGACAAAGTTGTCCAATTTTTCCCTACCAGGTGATAAGCCAAAATAACCAACAACAAGAGGAGCCATGTACAGAACTATCAGGGGACTCCCAGCACCAGGCATTCCCTATTTAAAAAGATACCAAATTTGAGAGTCGTGGAAGAGGTGCAGGAGAAGAGGTAGGCTGGGAGGTGACTGAGCAGGGTTGCCCTAGGGCTGTCCACAATCTTACCTATCTTGCCCTCCTCTAGATATCTAATATCAGGACGTTTTCTGGAATCTGTGGGTGGTAGAGTGATGTTCATCTCTGGCATCATTTCATTTAATGTCATTGCAAATAATGTAAATGAAAAATACTGAAATCAAAACCAAAAAACTCCTGATAGGTACATGTATACAAATTTGATTCTTTAATTTTGCTTCACTCAACTTAGATCTAACAACATTTATATGCAAGGTATGTTCACTAATTCAACCAATCAAATCCTCTGTTCAGCTATAACATGATAGACTTTTTATGTAATCAAACCTCCACCACAGAATTGAAAGGGATGCATCTGTTTAGCTGACCATGCGTTTTATTTCATAAAATATAATCATTTAAAAGAGAAAACACAAGGAATACTTTTCTACCTTGGCTGAGTCTTCAGGTCTAGGTGTGGCCTGCCATAAAGTGATCTGACCAGGAATGTTTAAATCAAAGGAATTAAAAGATTTACAGGGCAGTTCATCAGATGCATCTTCAGCATCTCCACCTGCTCCATTTACCTAAAGATTTCAAAAGAATGTGATGACAGAAATCATACATCCAAAGCAACAGTATTTTTTAGATAAATTGAATTCTGAATGGATAACAAGGAGGGTGAATGGATAACAAGGAGGGGTGAATGGATAACAAGGAGGGGTGAATGGATAACAAGGAGGGGTGAATGGATAACAAGGAGGGGTGAATGGATAACAAGGAGGGTTGAATGGATAACAAGGAGGGGTGCATGGATAACAAGGAGGGTGAATGGATAACAAGGAGGGGTGAATGGATAACAAGGAGGGTGAATGGATAACAAGGAGGGTTGAATGGATAACAAGGAGGGGTGAATGGATAACAAGGAGGGGTGAATGGATAACAAGGAAGGGGTTCAAGGAGAAAGTGACTACCTTAGGAGTATGTGGAGGTGAACTGGGCATAGCAGCAACATGAGCATCATATGTTCCAGCATTGACAGAGAACAATCCCATCAGCCAGTTACCCCAGATGGCTTTTAACTTCTTTTTACTGCAACAAAATTCATCAAGATCATGAATAAAATAAAAGCTGGAAATTTCATTATATACTATTCATTTACTGTATATTTGCGAATATAATATGCACCTTTTCTAACTCTTGGTTAAATTAAATGAGGCTTTATAACCTCCTTTTATGGTCATGATTAAACCAAAGTAGAGTACATCATGTAGTTTGTAATCAGGGAATTTGGGCTAGTCTAGACTTCTCTTTTTTGATTTCCATCTGCTAAGGGATCTTACTCTGATTCCAGTAAATTCAAGAGATCCAGAGATCTTAAACGCCAGTACTTACTCAGGATCATAAATGTAACCTTCGACCTTATGAAGATCTTTTCCAAACCATCCTCCTTGTTTGAAATTCAGTACAGCTCGATGTTTGGTTTGATGATTGATAATCTCCATTGGACCAGACTGTAAACATAATCATTGTGAATTATCTCCCTTAGACCAGTAATTTGAGCAGACATGGAAAAAGATTAGAGGTTATCTTTAAATGTTCATTAATTTTATGGTGTTTTCCATCCGTCTAATCTACTTCTGCAGACAATGCCATGAAGTTTTTCCCCTGAATTTTCTTCTCTTAAGATCAATACCATGAAGTATGCATTGAAGGTAATTTGGATGGTGGATATGAGCTGATGATGAAGCATGACTTACATGTTCTACCCAGAGTTTACCCACTATAATATTATGAACACAACAATTTACATTCTGCCAGGTATATACTTCATTAAATCTGGAAGAAAACCAAAGGAATATATGAAAACATCATATGACTTGTAGTACAACAAATTAATTTATTCAGAAAACCTAATAATAATATCCATAATATTACAATGGTTACATCATAAATCCCTTAGTTCAAGTTGAATTGCAACAGGCACAGATGTCTTACAATCCCTTTAAATTGCATCAAAAACATACTTACTTTTTCAACTCCAATGTGACATAACCTTTAGGATGAATATCCACAGATTTTCCCCAGAATTTTAATTTTGGATAGATCTGACCATGAAATTTATATAATGGTGAATCAATATGGAATGCACTGATAGGTGGATGGTGACTGACTTGTTCACTGATGAGCCGGAATCCTAGTTCACTTCTGAAATAAACGAAATGAAATGGAAGTTTCACCCTACTTTCTACTCCCCTTTGGACTAAGATGGTAGTAGCCCACTTGATTTCCAAATGTATATAGGGCACAAGTACAGCATGGTTTAGTGTTCCCTCAAAAAGATTAGAAGGTTTGTCCATGCAAAGACCTGCATCACTGAAAGCAAGCTGGCACACCACCATGAAGCGTTGTCCATATCAGGTCCTTCTGACTGGTATCACTGACAGCAAGCTGGTACACCACCCTGAAGCATTGTTTATATCAATCCTTCTGATTGGTATCACCGACAGCAAGCTGGTACACCACCCTGAAGCATTGTTTATATCAATCCTTCTGATTGGTATCACCAACAGCAACTTTGCACACCACCCTGAAGCATGGTGTCATAGTACCTACCTATCTAGTTCGTAGGTCTCTCCCAGCAATGGGTTGAAAGGTTTTCCCAATCTTTCCCAATTTGATGATATGGCTGATACAGCAAATGCTGATACATACTGGAATAGATATAGCAGGTTTTTATGGATTTTTGGGGGCCAGCATTTGGGATATTTGCAAGGGCTACAACAAAGTATCTCCCATGCTCATAATGTGGAATGGAAACGGCAGTTTTCTTTATGTGGATTGTAAGGATTTCAGGGGTCCATAAGTTGCACAGCCCTTGTTTGAAAAAAAATCCTTTGATTCATTAGAAGCCTCTGCTGGAAGGAAGCTAGTTGGATCACAGTCAATGTTTGAAGCTGAGATGCAGTCTTACCTGAAGTCTTTCAATGGGGTCAGAAGTTTGGCTAGCTCTGTCCAATAAATATGAGTATTCCATGTATTCTGTTAGTCGTTGTAAGAAACTCAGGGGTTCGTTAAAAACTACAGGCATTGTGATCTTCGACAGCTCCTGAAGATAAAATAAACATATTCTCCATATGAAAATACTCAACTGATTTGATTTGATTTGATAAGTGACACATACGGACATTTTTCCATCCTAGACTAGATTTCAATCAATTGTTATTCATTTTTTCAGTTGACAATCTTAGATAGGAATTAATTGTACTAAGTCAATCAGTTATTTTTCTATATAAGACAGAATATACAAATTATTTATATATATTTTTTTGTTTTGTCTTTTTTTGTATCAAAAGTTAAAAATTAAAACCCAAAATCCTAAACAAGATATTGGCAATAAATTGGTAGCAGTTAATTAACTTTTCATATGAGGAAGTATATCAATTATGAGCAAGTATATCAAGTATATCAATTATGAGCAAGTATATCAATTATGAGCAAGTATATCCATTATGAGCAAGTATATCAATTATGAGCAAGTATATCCATTATGAGCAAGTATATCAATTATGAGCAAGTATATCAATTATGAGCAAGTATATCCATTATGAGCAAGTATATCCATTATGAGCAAGTATATCAATTATGAGCAATTATATCAATTATGAGCAAGTATATCAATTATGAGCAAGTATATCAATTATGAGCAAGTATGGTATATTGAAAAGATAACATTCAATATATATATAATGGCTCTAAAGAGAAACAAGATAAAATCCAGACATTCTAACAGAGTAAAAACTGTATCTTTCATCAACCTATATTTCCCTATAGTAATCAATCCAATTGATTTCTATTCTAAGTTTTTATCAATCAGGCAGCTCTGCTTCATTTTGTATTCAGAGCAGAAAAATTGACATTGGAAAAGTAGAAAAAATGACATTGAAAGAGCAGTAAAACATGATGTTGGAGGAGAAGAAAAATTGACATTGAAAAAGGTGAAAAATTGACATTGGAACAGCAGAAAAAATGACATTGGAACAGCAGAAAAATGACATCAGAAGAGCAGAAAAATTGACATTGAAAGAGCTGAAAAATTGACAGTGGGAGAGCTGAAAAATTGACAGTGGGAGAGCTGAAAAAATGACAGTGGGAGAGCTGAAAAAATTGACATTGGAAGAGCAGAAAAATTGACATTGGAAGAGCAGAAAAATTGACATTGGAAGAGCAGTAAAAAACACAAAGTTCCAAAATTGAGTAGCCTTTTTTTCTTCAACTAATTCATACAGCCAATAAAGATAAAGATAGGCAATTTCATTTTGAAATTCTTGTATTACTAAGATCCATAGCAACTGACCCTAACAATTGCCAGATCTTTCATCACCCAAATCAAAGAGCCTGCAATCAATGGCGCCAAAATACTTGGTAATCCATCAAATAGATGTCAATATCAGGAACCGTGCTTGAAGACGTAAACATAGAATTAGCTACAATGATTGGAATCAATAACTATTATCCTGGTATTCAAATTACTTTTATACAAAGACTGATAGAAGGAATGAATGAATGGATAAAATGAATGAATGAATGAATGATTGAATAAATGAATGAATTAAAAATTACTGTCATAGATTGAAAATGTGAATTCAAATTACTTTTTATAGAAACACAAAGGGATGAATTTATAAAATGAAATAAAATTATATTCATAGACTGCACCAATGAATATCTGAATGAATGAATGGATCTATAGACTGATAAGTTGAATGATGAATACATAATTAATGACTGAATGTAATAATTAAATAGATTATTCAAAGGTAAAATGAATGAATGAATGAATGAATGAATGAATGACAAGTGTATTCAAAGTAAAGAAACAAGAAAGCCAGTGTTTATCTGGAACAAAATCAATAAATCTACTTAGTATCTTGTCAGTTGGTCATAAATATACAGAAAGACTGAATGATCAATGAACATTGTCTACTGATTGAATGAATGAATGAATGAATGATAATAGTTTGATGACTGAATGAATGAATGAATGAACCTAGATTCATACCAATATTAACCAACATAAATCAATAAACTAACTGGGTACTATAAAAGTATGTACCAATTCTAATGACTAGACTACCACTAGTTATTTTACTAGTTAAATATAGTACTTTCCCTGCTTATCTCATTTTCAAAATCATTCTATCTTCACAGATATCAAATGGAATTTCAGATAGATAAAAGGGGAAAAAACTTTTAATTGTTTTAAGCCTAAACATTTGATAATTCTTAATAAAAAAAATTTGAACTGGATGAGAGAGCAAGAGTTCGATTAACAAAAATCCCCAAAAAACAAACTCCATTGCATTTCTTTTGGAAGCTACCATATAAAATAACAAGAATAAGTGAAAAATGGTTTGATGCTGGAAGGAAGATTGATAAATTGGTATGAAACTAAATTATATATAAATTGGTTAGTTATTACATGGCTCTAGGCACCAACCAAATAATTGATGTATCGGTCTGATTTTATACTAATTAACTCCAGGAATTGCCAATACCTTGGTTGTTTGAGATCCTCCAAGACTTACTTCCAGGCATAGTTTGAGATGGTGCTATTAGATTTTTCAACCTATGTTTTCCGGTTCCAGAGAATTTGGTATTTGCTTGGTGTTATAAGTCAAAACATGTCAATCAAATATGTTAAACAAAATATTACATATATATGTCAAAATATGTTCGTCAAAACATGTCAATCAAATAAGTCAAAACATGTCAATCAAATAAATCAAAATATGTCCATCAAATATGGCAAAATATGTCAATCAAATAAATCAAAACATGTTCATCAAATATGTCAAAATGTGTCAATCAAATAAATCAAAACATGCCAATCAAATAAGTCAAAACATGTCAATCAAATAAATCAAAATATGTTCATCAAATATGTCAAAATATGTCAATCAAATAAATCAAAACATGTCAATCAAATAAGTCAAAATATGTTAATCAAATAGCCAAAAGAAAAAATACTCCAGAGCTATTGGTTATTCAATATTTTGACCAAATTCTTAAAAAAATCCCCTTGATTTTTCCCTGATCAGAACTCCTGAGAACATGACATCATTAAAGAAACTGGCATTGATATCGTTACCTTAACTTGTATTAAATTGAATTCTTATTACAATTCCAAATACGTTCATCCATGCAAAGTGAAATTGGCAATTTATCTTTCAAGTAAACTGACTTTAAATTAAGTTAGCAGCATTTAGTGCATGCTCTCTTGTGTGTTCTCAATAGAATTCAGAACAATGTTCTCAAACATGCTTTTAATGTTCTAAATGTTCTTAATTCCCTGATGTTCTCAACAATCTTACAATGCTATTGCATGCTCTGTTTGTATATGTTCTGTGTGTTCTCAAATCACAGTGAAATTTTAATCATGATCTCAAACATGTTCTGAGTGTTTTTAATTTCCTCATGTTCTCAACAATCTTACAATGCTATTGCATGTTCTCAAATCTCACAGAATTCAGAACAATGTTCTCATAAATGCTCTCATTGTTTTTTATGCTACAATATGTTCTCATCAATCTAACTGTTTTGCCAAAAATATATGTACTTCTCTCCTACAGATCAACGACCTAGACGGCCACAATCTAGCCAGACTGATTGTAACTAGACTACAAGGTTTCTAAGGACTAGGAAAATGATAAAACAACTTCCAGATAGACAGTAAATCAATGCTTTTAATGTAAAAATCCAGGAGATGTTTTTTTACGCTCAGATTCCAATCTTTATACGAAAATAGATCTACAAATATTTTTAATCACAAGATCTATTGATCTAACTTAAATGCTTGGAAAGATGAGATGGTTAGATAAATGAGATATATATATGAATTAGATGGATAGATATACAGATGGTCAGATGGAAAATAGGGATAGATGAATAAGATTAATATGGCTAGATGATTAAAAAGGATCAATGAATCCAGGGAGAGAAGGCCAAATGAATAGATGAAAGGGAGCTAGATCATTAACACAGATGAATTTTTAAGATGGATAAAATTCAGATGGATTAACTAGAATAGAATATGAAGATTAAATGGAAAGATGATGGATAGATGACTTGAAGATCCTGTCTAGCACTGACCACAGCACACAAAAGCCTGGTAGTGCCTGACAAAGATTAGCAGACAGCTCACTTAGTGCCCATATATCATGACAAAACAACTTATCAGTAGGGCTCTCTAACGGTCAATGATAAATAGGTGATTCTCTTGTCTTGCTTTATGTATCTATTGCATGACATGGATAGTTTAGTCTAGTATATGGGGCATTGTAAAGTATCTACTTCACTCTGAAATGCTTCCTATACCCAGTATGTATTAAGCTAATTTTAGTCAAGTTCATCTTCCCTGCTTTCATTTCACTAACATAAATAGTTTTTAAATCAATTCTATATGGAATATTCAATTTCATTTCAATTTTAAACATTTTATTTCATTTTATATCAAATGTTCAATTTCATTTCATAAATATTTAATTTCATATTAAACACTTATGTTCATTTCAAATTCATTTCATTTCATTATCATATCAGATTCAATTTCATTTAATTTCATATTAAACACTTATGTTCATTTCAAATTCATTCTAATTCATTTCATATTATTTATTCTATTTCATTTTATTAGATATTTTATTGCAGTTTATTTCAAATATGATATTTCATTTCATTTCATTAGATAGTCTCTATCATATCAGATTCAATTTCATTTCATTTCATTATATCAGATTCTATTTCATTTCATATTTAATATCTCATTTCATTTCAATTAAAATATTCTATTTCGTCCCTTAATAATATTCAAAATTTTATTACAATTCATATTGGATATTTTCCGATGAAGTAATTTAGAACGGACATCAATTCATAGCGCCAGACCAATAGAAATAAAATACTGATGGAATCCTGCGATTCTCCAGGAAATGAGTCATTTGTAATAAATATTTATAGCCTTATAGAGCCAAATGATGTCAGACCAAATTTCGACCACATCCATCAAAATTAATGATTCTATGACTGATCAAATGTTCAGATTTTTAGAGCAATAGTTCATAACTTTATTGAATTTTTGCTGGAATATTATGTTCATATATATGTTCTCAATTCATGAAATGCTATCAAGTGTTTTTAGTCAATTTCTGTAATGTTTTACTTATGTATTTATGCTCTCTGATAATTTCTATTGCTTTCAGTTTTGATATGTTCTCAAACTTCAGAACATGTAAATAAATTATGTTCTGTTCATATGTTGTCACTTTTTTATTGAGTTTTTTATCGTTGTAATATTAAAATGTTCTCAATTTTAATGGTGCTCTATGTGTATATCTGTTATCAAACTTTTGAAATGCTCTTAAATTGCTGGTGTTCTCAATTCTTTATGCTCTCATTTCCCTCAGGTTTTCTGATTTCATAATGCTCTATTATTATGATGCTTACCTTTCCAATGCACTGTTTCAAAATGCTCCATAAGCTGAAGTCTCGACTTGAAAACATGGGCACTGGAAGACATGTTCTGAAAATACAAAACAAAAAGAAAATGACCATGTGGACTCTACAAAATGAACTCCAGTTGGCACACAATTCAGAAGGTCTTGAATCATAAAAATTCTTATACCTTGTTTAAAATTAACTGGCATTATACCTTTAAATGAAATAAATTGATCAGTTAATAAAAATTCATAATAAATCAATATGTTACATCAAGTTTATGATAATATTAAAGAGGTTAACTCTCATATGAATGGGACTGCCTCTTTAAATGAGAGAACAAACTAAATAATTAAGCAATAGTCCTATAATGAAGTTCCTTCAGAGTTCATTTGATTTTATATTACACTTCTCTAGACTCTAATAATCAATGAATTATTTCATCTATCTATGGTATTAAAGAGACTAAGCCCTTTATGAATGGGATTGCCTCTTTAAAGGATAACAACTTAATTAAGCTATAGTCAAATAATGAAGTGACTTAGGAGTTAATTAAACTCTGATTATCAATATAGTATATTTCTATATATTGTAATCTATATATGGAATTAAAGGGGCTAGACCTCACAAAAAATATATAATCCATGGATTATACATGGAAAGATCTTTGGTCAAAGCCTTACTCATATTGGTAGAGATTGAGCAAGCTTCTCATAGACATGAACTGTGGCTTAATCCTTTTTCCCAGTGTTCAACTATATATAAGTTTTGGTTAAAACCCTGAAGTACCCTGTGGTATAGCCTCTTTAAAATCCATAATTATTGATCCTAAGGTAAGAGTGAGTGTTATCAGAATATCTTATTGATACAAGTTCCTCTAACAGAGCTATACTACACTCAACTTCACACTAAACTAACTAGTAGATCAATAGATAAATAGGTCAAAAATCTTCTACATATAATACATTTATATCTATCTATCAAATTTTGAAATCAAATGATCATACATAGAAATATTAAAACAGAACCTGAAACATGTTCTTAATCAGAGTTTAATGCTAATTTTTAAGAGGAAATCAACTGAATATACATATATATATATAAAAATATTAAAACAGATCTCTAAAACTCAGAGTTTCATGCTATGTGATCTTCAAACAACTGACCTATTTCAGCCTGCGTCCCTATACAAAGCAGACCGTGCTTACTCTGTTTTAAAAAACCTGATAGTACTCCTCTTTGCAGGAACCCAATACAATACAACTTTTACCATAATTTTTTAATAATCCTTATGTACAAAATTGTCTTGCTTGTACGGATTTTCATCCCATGTGAAGGTCTAGACACCTTAGATCTGTATCTGTATAAAACCAAAGGAAGCCATTCTGAAGATCAGCTCAAGACTAAACCATCTTGATATTTATATGATCTCGTATTTTAGCATACAGACAGTGTACATAATAACATTGGTAATATAACATATGCCAAGTATCATTACAAGCTGTACTCTATAACATGTCCCGAGAGATGACACTAGTATGGAACTTGTCTCAATGAATAATTAAAGGATATGCTCTAGGAGTTGTGTCAAGAACAGTTATCAAACACACCATCAAATGGCACAGGAAAGAAACAAGGCTTTCACTCAAAGAGAATTTCCAATACAACTTCTTTAATGGTCTATGGATTTTGTTAGCACGTCAAAATTCCTCTTTTCAAGTCTTGGAAATACTTCATAAAAGAAATGGAACAGTGCCAAGGACATTTTTTAAATTGAGTCAAGAGTCTTATGCTCATGAAAATTCTCCTTGACTACTCATTCCTGTTCAGGGAATTCTTTTTCTTTGCCTGCATACCAAATATTACATCAATCTTCAAAGTTCAGGGGGCATTATGAATTTGGGTTAAAAACTACCCGAACTCAAGCATGTGAAACGCTGAGGGCATGATAACCAATGAAATCTAAACAAAGAACCCACCTGTGAGGAACAAATTTTGAATGTTCTTCCCTTTTCTCCTCCTTTTCTTCCATTTTATTCTATTTTTCTTAAACAATTTCAAAATCAATTTCACTTCAATGTAATCCCATAAATTTTATTGAATTTTTCTCTCACAATTTTTACACAGTCAGCATTTTAAATAATAGGGCAACACACAATGTTATATTGGTTTACATTTGAATATCCTTTAACCACAAATGGCAAAATCACTCTGGAAAGATAATTTTCTACTAGTGGGATACACTACTAGATAAACTAGCTTCTTATAAAACTATATAAGAATATCCTTTGAACACAAATGGCAAAATCCTTCCAGAATAAACAAATTCCTAATAGATCTTCTGACTAATTCAATCTCATATATCTTGAAAAGAAAACACAAATGACAAAGTGCCTTCGTAAAAATGATTAACTAAATCTCTTTGTAATAGAAGACATATTATATATTTCTGTATCTAAGTAAATCTAGTAATTTCTAGAACACAAGAATACAAATGGCCAAATCTAAGTAAAAAATGTACACCAAGTATCAAATATCAAATTAGTATAAAATATCAAGTAATTCAACCTGGACAATCAATTCAAAAATAAAATTAATGGAGTTTTATGTCCAACACTTCTGCACCATGTGGGCTAATGAAGACAGGCAATGCCATGCAGGGTGCAATGAGGGAAATTTTACCAGAGAATCAATTGAATACATTGTCAAAATCTGACTCTATTAAAAACCTTCAATATACAAAATGTCAACCTATTGTCTATTAGAATTATTTCAGTTAGAAGGTCAATTCTCAACATAGGTAGTAAAATGTCAAAGACCTTGAATAATTTGCCAGTAATAGAAAATGGAATGAACTGAATAGAGTTTTTATGTCCTACTTTTCTGTACCATGTGGTCTAATTTTACCAAGACAGTGGCAATAGCCTTTTGTTTTTCGATTTCCAACTGTCGAGAGATCTTTAACGTTGCCAGTAGAGAATTTTTAGAACATGATTATTCTTAAAAAAAGAATTAGTTATATGTCTGCATCAAATAAGTCATAACATGTCCATTAAATAAGTCATAACATATCAATCAAATAAGTCAAAATATGTCCATCAAATAAGTCAAAACATGTCAATCAAAAAAGTCAAAACATGTCAATCAAATAAGTCAAAATATGCCAATCAAATAAGTCAAAACATGTCAATCAAATAAGTCAAAACATGTCAATCAAATGAATCAAAATATGACAGAGGACAAAAATATATATAAATAAAACCTGACTGCAAGTTACTTAAACAGAGCACGCTCTTCCTATTTAGTAGCTATATGTTTTCTCTTAGAAAATTAGCAACAAAGACAATTATCAGGAAGAACAATTTCCTAAATACCAAGAAGTCAATAACCTGAAATACTTCGTGTGTTACTCTACAAAAAAACACGTTACTTATTCCAAGTTATCTAAATGTCAGACTCAAGTCAAAGAACTCTGGTTAAATTTCAATAGGATTTAGCAATAACAAAGCAACCTTTTCAGAACACCTGTTGCCACTCTTTTTTTCTTGTCCATCCAATAAATATATATATAAGTCATGAAATCTCCACAAAAATGTGTGTATGTGGCAAAATTTAAAAGCACATCCAAATTATAACACTTATACTAGGCCTACTGATATATATCTGTTAAAGTCACAAAACTTTGATTGTTTAAGTCACAAAACTTTGATTGTTTAAGTCACAAAACACCACACAATTCAAACTGTGCACACAAATTACAAAGATCACTTAAAAATATCCCAAATACTAATCAAGATCTGTAATAATTTAGTAATTAGATGATTAAGCCACTGCATTAATTATTATCTTAATTAAAATTACATCATCATCCTGAATAGAAATATAACATGCCTTAGGGAGCAATCGTAGCTCATCAAAATATAATAAAACAGGCACAAAAACTAAAAAATGCCACAAGAAAGAAATTTCAAAATTCTAATCTATATAACATAGAAACCAATGTCTCCTAACATTTTTCAAATATTTAAAAATCCATAAATTTCCTAATGTAACTCTAAAAAAAAATGCCATGGAAGATCACTGGACCTCCAAAGTATGCACAAAAAAATCCAAAATAGCACAAATCTCCAAAATACCAGGCAAAAGAAAATTTCAAAATACTAATCCACCTTATATAGAAACCAATGTAAAAGCAATTCCTAACATTTTCCACTTACAATTGCATACATTTCCAAATGAATTATTCTCAAAAGCTTGCCATGGCATCTCATGGCAGCTCCAATTAGGCACAACAAAAACTTCACATGGAGAAATTTGAAACTACTAATCCACCTTACATAGAAACCAATGTTAAAGCATTTATTGACGTGTTCCAACTCAACTCATCTGTCTTTACCCACAATGGAAGTAAACCTATTTTAGTCTCTAGCTTCTAACCATAGCAAGTGTAAACATCAATTTCTATCCATAGATTTTCTCTGGTGGCTTCAATTTGCCTGTTTGCCAGTCTGCTGGTGGCTTAGATTAGCCTTCTTGCTAGAGGCTTTAATAAGCCAGTGAAGCAACCTATTTTTAATTATATTTTGTCAAAAAATGTTGCCTTGTGGCTTAGATTTGCCAATGATGATCTGTCCAGGCTGTATGAGTCAGTCTTTGAGTTAGCCCTTGATACACAATACTTCTGTCATTAATTCTGTTTTATGGAGGTTTTATAAATTCACCACTAAATTCAAACAAAACTGAAACCCTTTTTCAAATATTATGACATTTTACATTGTGAAAAAATAAGCTGTAGCCCCCTGGAATATTTTGTAGCCTGTGCCCAGCCCCTTCACCTAATGTTTAAGAGAAATGCCACTGAAAGGAGTATAAAAAATAACCTAAACCTTCAGTCTACTTGATATACATACAGTAAGTAAAGTTAGACCACCCACACAAGTTACTTATCAATTCAAGACCAAATGTTGCAGTTTGTACTAATACTTTCATTGTTCAAAGTACCTGACCTCACAGTCTGTTAAAAACTGTGACAAACTAATGGTTTCTGTATTACAAAAACACATTCAAGGCTAAGTGTATGTCAGCTTTCGTGAAAACAGAAATTCTGACTTAATCATCTATCCCAGTGTACAATAATATGTGTTTTATGTAAATATTGTGAAGTCAAGTTTAGTATTCCTATGAGACAGAAGACAAAAGAATCCATGACTTATAAACTTAATTTAGTTATATAATTCAAAAAAATACTTATTTGATTTACTAAATTAACAAAAACACATTAATAACATTAAAAATAGCACCTGCATTTATAATTTATTCTAATTTATTCTGATTATAAAATATCAAATAAATCAAAACATGTCTATCAAATAAGTCAAAACATATCCATCAAATAAGTCAAAACATGCCAATCAAATAAGTCAAAACATGCCAATCAAAAAAGTCAAAACATGTCCATCTGCTAAGTCAAAATATGTCAATCAAATAAGTCATAAAATGCCCATCAATTAAGTCAAAACATATTTCATCTTCCAATTAAACCAAAATATGTTACATTAAAAATAAAGCACACCATCAAATAAGTACAAAATATAAATTCAAAAAGGTTATATTCAGATAACTTTAGAGGCAAAAAAGTCAGCAGGTTTTTGACTTGCTGGAATCAATTGAAATCCCTATGGATGGAAGAGGCATTAAAATCAATATTTGTATGGTAAAAGTTGAAATTTTAATGAAGAGGATAGACATATCAGATAGACGTTGAAAAGAACAAGATAGCTTGCAATTCCCATAGAGTGTTAAGATAAAAAAATAAAAGCCACAGCTGCAGATGTTTTAAATTGGAAAAAATCCATGACTGCTTTCTGGTTGTATTAAAATTGGTATGAAATGAAGCATGTGTTAGTTTCAAAATAGCACAAATTATGTTGAAATCTTTATCCTTTTGTATACTGATTTATCAATTTTTGTTAAGTTTTGTAATTATAGTTTAGTTGTTTTTCTTTCGGTTTTTGGGGGTTTTTTTTGGCCTTAATGTCAATAAAGACAGAGAGAAATCCTTGTTTCAGTTAATTGTAACTTTTTTGGAACCAGTTTGATTATATCATTTTTTTATATTCAGGTTAAACTCTACTTTTAGACTATGATTTGAGTATTTCAAATTATTCAATATAAAACTGGGTACACTGCCAAATAGATCTATAATAAGGCCATAATTATTATTGATTTATTAGCTTGCTTCTTGTAATAGTCACTGTAGATTTATCTCCCTTCAATTACATTCAATATTTCTCTTCTATACATTTGGAAGTCCAAGTTTATCAAATATGTCTAATCATGTCAATCAAATAAGTCAAAACATGTCCATCAAAAAAGTCAAAACATGTCCATCAAATAAGTCAAAACATGTCCATCAAATAAGTCATAACATGCCAATCAAATAAGTCAAAACATGTATATCAAATAAGTCAAAATACATCCATCATTTAAGTCAAAACATGTCAATCAAATAAGTCAAAATACATCCATCATTTAAGTCAAAACATGTCAATCAAATAAGTCAAAATACATCCATCATTTAAGTCAAAACATGTCCATCAAATAAGTCAAAATACATCCATCATTTAAGTCAAAACATGTCAATCAAATAAGTCAAAATACATCCATCATTTAAGTCAAAACATGTCAATCAAATAAGTCAAAATACATCCATCATTTAAGTCAAAACATGTCCATCAAATAAGTCAAATAAGATCACTATTATATGAGTGCAAACAAGGAAGAATCTAAAAAAACTACTCACCGATATTTTTCAAGTCCAGCTTGTGAAGATTTTGCCACAGATGATGTTGTAGAATAATATGATACAGTATCCTTAAAGCTTTCATACACCGAGCCTAGAAATAATATAAATAACATTGACAAGGAAGTACTCTGGATAGAAAGTCTAATCATAGTACAGACCAAAAAGGAAGAAAAACTGTCCTTTAGGACATTCTTTGATCTGGTGTGTATGGCCTGCCTGGTTTAGTTCTGGTTGAACTCTTCCGGGGCAACTAAGCACGAGTGAATCATTGACCTCCATTCATACTAAAATAATGCAGAGATGCCTGCTTCAAATATGGAGAAGGAGGCACTTTGGATCTTCTTCCTTTAGTTAAAGCAAATCCTGAGAGCAGTTCAAAAGAACGTTCTTAAGTAGCGTCAATAGAAGCAAAGGAACCCACCGAATTTTTCATCTTCAGTATCACAATCAAAAAACTCATCTTCATCCGTGTCATATTTTCTAATGGAGGGTCTCCGAGTGGAGATGGATCTCTCTAGTTCATGATGTTCCACAGCCAAAGCTCTTAAAGCTTCCTGCAAGACTCTAGATCTTTCTTTTTCTTCCTTTAGTTGATGCTGTCTGAACTGTAAAACATGGTCAAAATAATCATCATTCTAGAAAGGATAAAGCTGGATATTTGCTGTAGAGCTCAATTTCAGCAATCAGAATCGAAATTTAAATTCCGACATCTTGCAAAACTTTAGTATATGTTAAGAATCATTTTTGGATGTGCAAATGTTTTCTTAACCATGCTTCTTAAACAAACTATTCTTGTGTATTTTTGAAGAATCCTTAGATGAGGACCAACACCTTGGCTGGACTATACCCACCTCTTCTTGTTGATTAAATAGAGTCAGACAATGGGACAAAGAACCACACATTTCTTTGGAGGATTCCAAGATGGGATTGAGCTGCTCTGTTAAAGAATGGACTCCTGCAATGACAAGAAAAAAAATCAACAAGAGCAGATGAAATAATTTGCAATTTCTCACCTCAAATTAGTCAGACAAAATTTTGCTACACAAGATCAAAATTCCTTTAATTTCAGACTAAAAACCCAGTTATAAATGAATGGTTAATACAGCAAAAACAACAGCGCTGCTACAAGTAGCAGTAGTGATCATGGTACCAGTAGAAGAACCTACCTGGAATTTCAGGACTGGCACTCACTACCTCTATAGACCTATATAGCTTACTGACATTACTTTCTAATACTTTCTGGTGAGCTTGAGCATTCTGAAATGTAAGAAGATGTATCTAAGACATACCTAACAAACCCAAAGGTCTTACTCCTGGTTTATGTTGAAAAAGCATAAACAAATGTCTAATAAAATAAGTCAAAATATATCCATTAAATAAGTCATAACATGTCAATCAAATAAGTCAAAACATGCCCATCAAATAAACTAAAACATGCCCATCAAATAAACCAAAACATGCCCATCAAATAAGTCAAAACATGTCAATCAAATAAGTCAAAACATGTCAATCAAATAAGTCAAAACATGCCCATAAAATAAGTCAAAACATGTCTGTCAAATAAATCAAAACATGTCAATCAAAATAAATCAAAATCAATGAAGTTATAAAGTGTCCATCAACATCAATAAAGTATAATCTGTACCTGTAAAGCATCAATCATAGTTCCTAAAGGCACAATATCTTCCTCTACCTCTGACAACACCTCCCCCTGGTGAGTATAATGGGTGCTGAATGCTATATGTTCTTTTAATGCTGTTAACCATTTCTTAAAAATAAATATATCAGGGGCCTAACAGTTACTCTCATTCAGTAAATTTTAGACAAAACTATGATAGCAAAGTGGTATTGTTAGTCTCTTAAGCACTTGTAATAAATTCATGTTCTAATAACTATACCAAAACTATTAGAACTCTCTTAATTTGAAAATGAGTTGATAACCAAGATTTAAAATGGCTCAGATAATCCAAGAGAATAAGCATGCCCTGCATTGCTAGCAACCTGCCATAGTAACCCCTCATGGTGGCGCTCAAATTCAACACAGTTTCAGGTCTTGTGAACATTGAAGATGTTGGTACCTGTTTAGTTACCACTGTTCCATTGTTACTGGAATCTATACTCAGAGTATGAACGGTGCCATCAGAGAACCCAATCTTAAAACCACCCTTATCTAGTTCCTGGAATGAATGAATGATCAGAATAGTGTCTTTGACCAAGCCTATCAAACTTATGCAAGAAACTTCATTAATGAATGAATGAAATATTACAAAATTGTCCAAGATTAAGCATAATCAAACTTCATTAATGAATGAATTAACAAATAAACAAACAAACTAATTTTAAGTAAACAGAAATTAAAAATTGATTATTTACCACGATATTAGCTTCATCTAGATATTTCATTCCTCTTCTCTTAGTGCCAGTCATAGCATCTCCTCTTAAACAGAAATAAAATGGGAGTTTTACATCCAGTTAATGCAGCTGGATAATCAGGAAAAGATCAGCTGGTAGACAAGATCATCATGAACCTTAGTTGTTATCCTTGTAAAAAACAGTAGTTACTTTCTCTTTTTCTTTGATGCAATTCAGATTTTGGGATCAATTCTTGCCCAGAGTATGTGATGCAAGTGAAAGGGGATGACAACAATCCAGGGCTTTGATATCTAAGAAATGACTTGACAGATACCTGTTATCAAAATAGGACAAAACACCCTTTTCTAGGACACCATAATACATCTTAAATCCCATCAACTTTGATTTCTAAAATAAAGAAAACTTGTAAAGGAATATAGCCATCTAAAGATTTCCTTGACCAGCTGATTGAGCTCAATTTGAGCTGATCTGTTGCACTTTTTAAAATCAAATTACCAGCTGAGTTTAATTCTGATTATGAATAGCATAATTCTGAACTGGATTAACCATGTACAATTTAAAAATCCAGTGCGTAAAATTATACAAGCTTTTGTCCAATATTATATTAATGAAAGTAGCTGCTTCTGAAACACAAAACATACCTTTAATAAAATGCCTTCACAGCGTTTTGGAATTCGTTGCAAGGATTTGATTGGTTGAACATCAAGGAGTTGTTTCATTTGATTGGTTAATGCCATATCTCCTGGTAACTGGCCTTTAAAAAATTGTCAAACAGATGAATGAAACATACAAGAAGGAAAGCTGTCATTGTACTGGTACAACTGTCTTAGACCATTCATCACAAATGACACAGCCAGGTGTTTGCATAAAGGTTGCACATGTCAAAACAGCATCTCTGGACTTTGAATTCAGAGACAATACAACTTCAAGTACAACACAAACTGGTTTTTACCTAAAAATACAACTCCTATCGATGCATGTTTTAAACCAACCTTTTTTGTTTTTGATGCTAGTGTTTATGCCATTTTGAAGAAGTAGCACTGCTACCTGACTGCGGCCACGTAATGCTGACAAATGAAGAGCTGTATTACCAAACTGATCACAGCAATTTATGGATAAGGACGATGGGGACTTCAACTGAAAAATTCCATTAAATTTGATATATGTTTTGCCAAACTTTTAGCAGGGCAAAGCCAGAAAATACTATTTTCTATACAAGGATCCTGTCTACTAGCCGGTCTTCAGTCAAACTTCTTGCCATTGATCTTTCCTAGATCGTCTATCAGTATTAACAGCAGGGTTAAATCAAATAATAAAATGCACCGACCAGCTTTTGAACAGTCTCCAAATGTCCTAAAGATGCTGCTTCTAAAAATGATCTTTGGATTTTTCCTTGCTCATGACTTTCAGCAGCTGAAAACAAAAAATAAAATTGGAAAAATAGATCTGAAACATTAATTTTGACATATTTGATTGACATGTTTTGACTTATTTGATGGGCATGTTTTGACTTATTTGATTGACATGTTTTGTCTTATTTGATAGGCATGTTTTGATTTATTTGATTGATATATTTTGACTTATTTGATTGACATGTTTTGATATATTTGATTGACATGTTTTGACTTATTTGATAGGCATGTTTTGACTTATTTGATTGACATGTTTTGACTTATCTGATAGGCATGTTTTGACTTATTTGATTGACATGTTATGTCTTATTTGATAGGCATGTTTTGATTTATTTGATTGATATATTTTGACTTATTTGATTGACATGTTTTGACTTATTTGATAGGCATGTTTTGACTTATTTGATTTATTTGATTGACATGTTTTGTCTTATTTGATGGGCATGTTTTGACTTATTTGATTGACATGTTTTGTCTTATTTGATAGGCATGTTTTGATTTATTTGATTGATATATTTTGACTTATTTGATTGACATGTTTTGATTTATTTGATCGACATCTTTTGACTTATTTGATTGAAATGTTTTGACTTATTTGATTGAAATGTTTTGACTTATTGATTTATTTGATTGACATGTTTTGACTTATTTGATCGACATGTTTTGACTTATTTGATTGACATATCTTGACTTATTTGATTGACATGTTTTGACATATTTGATGGACATGTTTTGACTTATTCAATGCATATAAATAACTCTGTGTATCACCTTCTATAAGTCTTCTGATATCTGGATCTCTTGCCAGTTGCTTTGGAACATGACCCTCTGAATTAACCACAGCAATATCTGCTCCATGCTGCAGTAACAGGGTTACCACTTCCTGCAAAATTCAAAAATCTGGATTCAGATCCTCGGAAAATCTGGTTAAAGGAGGGATGTGTGCCCAGCTACATAAAAACTGGTATTGTGACTAAAAATGTCTAGTGGACTAGCTAATATAATATAAAAGGGCACTCTTTTACTGCAAGACCTGTTGTGTTTTCTTGGACCCCAGGGGATCAAGGGTATAACAGTCTAGTGGACTAGAGGATATAATATAAAAGGGCAGTCCTTACCTGCCGACCAGTATAGGCTGCTCTATGGAGGGGAGTATCTCCTAGGCTATTCACCACATTCACATCAGCTCCCCTCTAAATATAAAAACAAAGAATTACATCCATATCAGTCAAATATCCCAAAACTATTAATAAATAAAGTGATGCCAAGATTCCCAGATCCCTTGAAAAAGAAGTTCTTAAACCAGTTAGTTGTTCCTTTACTATCCCTAGCATAATCTTAATCTTTTTACTATTCCTTATGTCAAGGAATATACAATATTCCGTCCGTAGCAAGCTTGGCATCATTTATTATAAAATTCAAACCACTAGACATTTTTTAACATGTCATCTCTTAGATCTACATCACTCACACGGATTTGGTTGAAGAAGGTACTATCTCTACCCACCAAAATAAGTTCAAATCAATAACACAGTGCTCACCTCCAATAAAAATCTGATGACATCCAGATGACCAAAATAAGCTCCTAGATGTAGAGCTGTCCATCCTCGATTGGATTTTTTGCTGCCTGGAAAATTTACAAAGTTGATGATAGACTCTTTATTTGGCACATACACATAAGAGACCAAACATCAGGGATAAACATTTTGACAGGTAAAACTCTACTCATCAAAGATCCAGAAAAATATCAATAGTTCTTCTATATTTCTTCAAAGACTGCTCGCTGTTTTGACATATTTGATTGACATGTTTTGACTTCATGTTTTGACTTATTTGATGGATATGTTTTGATTTATTTGATGGATACATTTTGACTTATTTGATTGACATGTTTTGACTTATTTGATGGACATGTTTTGATTTATTTGATGGATACATTTTGACTTATTTGATTGACATGTTTTGACTTATTTGATGGACATGTTTTGACTTATTTGATTGACATGTTTTGATTTATTTGATGGATACATTTTGACTTATTTGAATGACATGTTTTGACTTATTTGATGGACATGTTTTGACTTATTAAATTGAAATGTTTTGACTTATTTGATTGACATCTTTTGACTTATTTGATTGATATATTTTGATTTAAAGACCACAATTCTGATCCCTACCTTGGCAATTAATATCAAATTTAGCACCAACGCTGGTTTGTGCCAGAATGACTTCAACCGTGTCAATGTCACCATTTCTTGCAGCGTGCAGGAACTCTTCTTCTAAGCAGGAGAATTCTGGTATGAAATCTTCATCTGATGACATCATAACTACTCAGGTGATAATACAAGTTTATCAAGTCATTTTAACTTATGCCTGGACCTGGTCCCTAACTTCACTTCAGATTCCTGAAAGGAAAAATCAAATCAGGGATTATTAGATGATTTGGGCCTAATTTAATTCTATTTAATGCCTGAAATAATCATCAAACACCCAATATAGCCTAGGCCTAGGGACTACCTACTGTAATTAAACCCAACATTTAAACATTTCCATCAAATCAATTGCAACTCTGCAATATCGCCACGCTACGGTACTCTACAGTAGGCCTTCAGGGTTGGCTAAGTGAGTCGGAATCGAATAGATGTTACAAGTGGCTATTTTTGTTAGGAATAATAGAATGATACTAACCTCTGCCCCAGTTCTGGAACAGAATAGCCCCCACCCAGCTACTTCTGAAAACTTTACCTCTCAGTCTCAAATAATCTTGGTTATAATAGTTATATAGATATTGTAAGCCATATAAACTAGAACTTTGACAATGTGTAGGCTACTCCAGCTGAGCTTCTTTCAGTTATATCTATAAACCATACAACACTTGACATTCCCGTGAACAGAAAACAAACTTTTTAAAAAGTTGCTCTACTGAAATCAGCTGACTTCTACTTTCGATTTATTTCAATACATTGCTTA
>NW_008707245.1:341703-346905 GCF_000327385.1 Lottia gigantea | reverse complement strand
CAAATATCAACTTTAGGTCTAGGGCTCACGTGATAAACAAGGAAGTTTTTTCGAGGTTGGGTGACAAATCGGAAATTTTGTGTTGAATTTGTCGAGGATTCTCAAGGCGTTTACAGGAATTACTGGACATTTACAAATGACAAACTAAACATCTCGCATCCGACCTAGAGAAGGAAGTTTGATGCACTCTTTTGATATGGATTTCACACCGGACTAACTTACATTTCTTCATAGAGTTCATATGATTGTGATATGAACATACTATATCAACTTCAAATTCAACTAAAGCAGTATTCATTGAAGGATATCTCTAGGTGAACAACACGTAGGACCTTAAAGTTATAGATAGACGTCAAGTTATTATTATATAATAGAAAGAAATTGAGATAATATCGGGTAATAAATAAAAGGTATGTCCTTCGTTTAATTCATTTAAAATTTTGAACAGTTTTGAATCATGACAGACACGCTTTTCTGTTTAACTATTATTTTCTGTTCTCTGACCATCTTTGTTCTGTTACATACGTTAACTTAAGCCCTGTTATTTTACTTACCATCGCAATCTATTACTACTCTTTTCTGTTTTCTTACGAACAGCTTAGTTATCTGACTTCCTAATCAATAACTCTGTTATCTGACTTCCTAATCAATAACTCTGTTATCTGACTTCCTAATCAATAACTCTGTTATCTGACTTCTTTATCAACAACTCTGTTATTTGACTTCTTTATCAACAACTCTGTTATCCGACTTCTTTATCAACAACTCTGTTATCCGACGTCTTTATCAACAACTCTGTTATCTGACTTCTTTACCAATAACTTTGTACTTATCTCAGTTGGCGTCCGAGGGTTTGAAATATCTGAGGTTGCCCGAATAACTTACCCAGTTTGAGAGTCATGCTCGAAAAACTTGCATTCATGGCTGCGAGGCTGACAGATTTTAACCGACTTGCATGTCCTTTTTTTTTTATAAAACAGTAAACATGAACATTCCACCGGAACCACTGACAAAGGATGTACAGAGGTTTATACGTTTCACCAATGAAGACAACGACATGGAAGTGATGGAGTTCTATGAGCGGTATGGAAGAAAACTACCACTTCTGATGATCGTGACCATTGGGAATTATGCAGATACTGATTTGGAAACATTTAGTGGGGATCAGGTAAGAAGGTCTTTGTGGATCACTCTTTCTTATGTTATATATTGACGAAGCTCTGACAATCCTATCAGCAGTTGTTCCTTTCTAGAATTATGATATGGTAAAATTTGTTCCTACCCAACCTAAAAATGCACCAGTGAATGGAAAATGAAACTTCGAGATTTCTGTCCCCTAAATGTTTGGAAGAATGACATCAAATATTTCACAATTCAGTCCTGTTAATTATTTTGTATTTTCAGACGTTCAGACTTGCTCATATTTCCCGCCAAAAACGGGTCATAGCCCGGGATATTAAAGGTCGATACCTGACAATTCCAGCCAACTTTCCCATGAAATTTCGTACCGTTAGAGGTCGTAAAAATGGTAAGTAGTCGGCAATTTCCGTACAGTCAAACCAGCATACTCGTATCAATCAACCAATACCACTTTCCTGACAGAATTTATCTCAAAACACATTCCATAATATTGACGGACTCCAGGAGGTAAAGTTCCACATCAGAGAAGTAAAACTTCATTATATTTTTTAGTTGGTGATGTACAAACGCTGGCACGTATCCTGGAAGACAACGAACTACCATGCATAGTTCAGTTTGCTGCCAGTGCAAAGGCCGAGTTCAAAATTGGTGCCAACAATACTAAGTGTTTTAATTTTGGAAACATTGTTTTAACCGAGATCTATGATGAGAAATATTTCTTGGCCAACTGCGTCGATAGTGCAGGTAAATATACCCGACTTTTAGTGTTACTAAACCAAAGAAGGAAAGTACCAGAAATGGTGAAAGCAAAAATATATAAGTACAAGAAAAATATTGAGCATTTGGAAATATAAAAGTACAAGAACAATATTGGGCATTTGGAAATATAAAAGCACAAGAAAAATAGTGGGCATTTGGAAATATATAAGTACAAGAAAATATTGTGTATTTGGAAATAGATAAGTTAAAAAAAATGTTTGGAAAGAAAGATATCAGCAAAAAAAATAAAAAAAGTTTTGTCCTATATGAGCTTATCTCCTGCTGTCGACACGTGTATCTAAAGCTTCATGGAGAGATTAATATTGGAAAATTAACAACTAAGGCTTATATTAATAAACTAACATTGGCATCATTGTCTTCTATCAGGAATGATGTTGGAAAGAGTTGTCTTGGTTCCACTGTATGTCAAAGAAATCAGCGTTGCAGCAGTAAATGGAATTATGAACGGGGACGAACAGGATTTCAAGAACTTTCAGATTGGCCTTAATAAAGCAGCTGAAAAATTCCATTTCGACTTAGAATCGGGAAATAATGGTAGGAAAGAGACACTATTCCACTTTTTTATTTTTTCATTTAATTGCAATTTAAGTTACTTTTCTTAAAATTAAATCTATTCTTTTTTTTTTAATCCATTTTAATTCAATTTGATATTTTCTTTTGTATCATTAATTTAATCGTATTAAATTTAATTTACGTCTATTTTATTTTATTTGAATATAAATATTTTTTAAATATATTAATTAATTTGATTTAATTATTTATTTATTTTATATCATTTCTTTTAATTTAATCCAATATTATTATTTTCTTTTCATTTAATCTTATTTAATTATTCACTTTTTATTTGATTTTTTTCAAATTAAAATTTTTATTCTTATTTATTTATTTATTTATTTATTTATTTATTTATTTATTTATTTATTTATTTATTTATTTATTTATTTATTTAATCATTTACTTTTTATTTTTTTAAAATTTTTATTTAATTTTATTTGATATTTGATTTATTCAATTGATCAATTAATTCTTTTAAATTATTTATTTTTTTATTCAATTAAAATAAATACCTTTTTTTTTTATAATTTCCAGATATAGCTATGCTTCCAGAAGACTGTGAGATGATCACATCAAATAACATCTACGACTATATCGACCCCAAAAGCTTCGTGGATATCAAGAGACGACAGTCATCGACCTCAAGTGCCTCTGATAATGTTGATGTATCTCAACCCGACGAAAAGCCCGCGTTACCACCGAGACAAACTGTAAGGAAGACAAGTTCAACCCCCCTCAGCCCAAAGTCGCCAGTATCTGGTGGAAAATCTAAAACTAAGTGCGATTCAGAACCAGATGAAGCTTTCTTTTCGGGTGGGAGCATTTTTCAAAATCCAGATATGCATCACCGACCTAGACAAGGTCAATTTAGTGGGGATGAGATGTCCATATCCGGCGGAAGCATTGGTAGTTTCTGTCCTACTGACTTTGTTCTGGAGTTCTGCATCAGCGACATCAGTGAGGCACTTACAAAATTACACTTGGACAAGTACGTAAAGCCGCTGAAGGAAGCACAAATAGATGGGCCACTTTTATTGACTTTAGACGAGCCTACTTTAGTGGAAGATTTCAAAATGAAGACCTATGAAGCTAAAAAGTTGCTGTTGTTCGCCAAGACAGGTCACATTCCCAAGTAACTCTTTGGTTGCTTGGTCTTTTCATTTGCATTGTGATGCATCTAAAGCATGTGATTGAATTTTTTGGCGATCTTTAATAAGTCATCTTTCTAATAGCTTCAGGTCGACTCACCTGTAAACGGATAGAGATAATCCAGAAGAGATCACTACAAAAACGTTTGGAAAAGGAACGATAGTTTTAAGGTGGACAGAGGAAACTTGCAAAATACTGATGTTTCTTTCTATTTCAATCTCTTGTCAATTTCTTGACGGACGAAAGTCCTTCTTCTGTGTTGATACAAATTGCCAAAATCATTTTCATAATGTACATATTATTCGCTGTGTATTATAGATAAAAGCTTGTTTGCTTGAATACATGATTTCACCAAATACGAATTCGTTAATCCGTATCTAATATATTTTATGTAGACAGTGTGTCTGAAGATCGCATAGCGTGAAACTCTGGAGTAACAACAGTATCTGTTTTTATTTTTACTGAAGATTGCATAGCGTGAAACTCTTGAGAAACACGATGATTCGAGTTCTGTTTAAATATTTCCAATAAAAGTTGCGTATTGATTGTAAACAATGCTTCCCTATTGATTATTTGATTGCAATTGTAAAAGGCCCATTTAACTATGAGTCAGTCTGTGAGCTGAGTTGATCACATCTAATCTAGTTAAGTTGGGCTATTATCAGAGCAACCAAATTGTCAATAAAGCCACATAATTAACTATGTTCGGTGCTATAGTTTTCGTAACCTATTTCTACTTGGGAGTTTTAATGTTCTACTTTTCTGCACAAGGGGGTTTTTAATTTTTTTATTAGCATTTGAAAATAGCTTTATTATTCATACATATTATTTCAAACATGACCTCGCCTCTGATTTTATTTCTCCCTGGTCCAAAAGGCACTAACAATAGTGTTTTCGTCTGCATAGTGTATAGAGATCATATATATATTTATCTATCAAAACCAATACACCAGGTCATTGTGACCTATCATAGAATGTTATTATCCTCGTAAGCGGGTCTGTGTCAAGGCTTTGATCGTGAAGACCCCAGAGCAGTGTGACGTTTCTGTTAACCATTAACTGGAAGGGTCGAGAGGTGGCTACACAATTGTTAAAGGGGGAAGGGTAAAGAATTTTTTTTTATATAAAACAATAAACGCAAGTCTATATTGCCAAGAACAAATGTCATATATTGCCAAGAACAAATGTCATATAATGTCAAGAACAAATGTCATATATTGCCAAGAACAAATGTCATATATTGTCAAGAACAAATGTCATATATTGTCAAGAACAAATGTCATATATTGCCAAGAACAAATGTCATATATTGTCAAGAACAAATGTCATATATTGCCAAGAACAAATGCCATATATTGCCAAGAACAAAAGTCATATATTGTCAAGAAAAAATGTTATATATTGTCAAAAACAAATGTCATATATTGCCAAGGACAAATGTCATACATTGCCAAGAACAAAATGTCATATATTGCCAAGAACAAATGTCATATGTTGTCAAAAACAAATGTCATATATTGCCAAGAACAAATGTCATATATGGCTAAGAACAAATGTCATATATGCCAAGAACAAATG